>NC_053391.1:118411385-118714415 GCF_905171765.1 Bufo bufo
GGACAATAAGATGATCTGGTCTCTGGCTGCAGTCTGGCTCTGGGGACTCCCTTGTTTTCTCTCTTCTCCCCCCTCCCTCCCTTGTTTTCTCTCTTCTCCCCCCTCCCTCCCTTGTCACTCTCTTATCCCCCCCCCTCTCTTGTCACTCTCATTCCCCCCCCTCTCTTGTCACTCTCATTCCCCCCCCTCTCTTGTCACTCTCATTCCCCCCCCTCTCTTGTCACTCTCATTCCCCCCCCTCTCTTGTCACTCTCATTCCCCCCCCCCTCTCTTGTCACTCTCATTCCCCCCCCTCTCTTGTCACTCTCATCCCCCCCCCCCTCTCTTGTCACTCTCATTCCCCCCCTCTCTTGTCACTCTCCCCCCCCCCCCTCTCTTGTCACTCTCACCCCCCCCCCTCTTGTCACTCTCATTTACCCCCCCCCCCACTCCCTTGTCACTCTCATTTACTCCCCCCCCCCCACTCCCTTGTCACTCTCATTTACTCCCCCCCCCACTCCCTTATCACTCTCATTTACTCCCCCCCTCCACTCCCTTGTCACTCTCATTTACTCCCCCCCACTCCCTTGTCACTCTCATTTACTCCCCCCCCCCCCACTCCCTTGTCACTCTCATTTACTCCCCCCCCCCACTCCCTTGTCACTCTCATTTACTCCCCCCCCCCACTCCCTTGTCACTCTCATTTACTCCCCCCCCCCCACTCCCTTGTCACTCTCATTTACTCCCCCCCACTCCCTTGTCACTCTCATTTACTCCCCCCTCCTCCCTTGTCACTCTCATTTACTCCCCCCCCTCCTCCCTTGTCACTCTCATTTACTCCCCCCCCCTCCTCCCTTGTCACTCTCATTTACTCCCCCCCCCTCCTCCCTTGTCACTCTCATTTACTCCTCCCCCCCCTCCTCCCTTGTCACTCTCATTTACTCCCCCCCCTCCTCCCTTGTCACTCTCATTTACTCCCCCCCCCCTCCTCCCTTGTCACTCTCATTTACTCCCCCCCCCTCCTCCCTTGTCACTCTCATTTACTCCCCCCCCTCCTCCCTTGTCACTCTCATTTACTCCCCCCCCCCCCTCCCTTGTCACTCTCATTTACTCCCCCCCCCCCCTCCCCCCTTGTCACTCTCATTTACTCCCCCCCTCCTCCCTTGTCACTCTCATTTACTCCCCCCCCCCCTCCTCCCTTGTCACTCTCATTTACTCCCCCCCCCCTCCTCCCTTGTCACTCTCATTTACTCCCCCCCCCCCCTCCTCCCTTGTCACACTCATTCCCCCCCACCTCTAGTGTAGTGTGGCCGAGCTCTGTTCAGTCCGCGGTACAGGAGCATTTGTTTCCTGTACCCGGCCGGACTGAAAAGAAGTGCACACTAAGTGAGCACTTCCTGTCAGTCCGGCCGGGTACAGGAAACAAAAGCTACACGCTACATTAGAGGCGCTTCCCTCCTGTCAGTCCCTCTCTTCAGGCTGCGCACAATCATAGACGCACCAGCCAGGGCAGTGCGGCAGCCGCCCGATGCGGGGGAGGGCCCGTCGCCGTACTTTAAAAAAAAAAAAACTTGCGGCAAGGCTTTTTTTTTTAAACCGCACGAGGCCGGCACCCCCTGCTAAATTGCGCCCTAGGTGGCTGCCTAGGTCGCCTTACAGGTGGCGCCGGCCCTGCCACCTATAAAACCCTGCTCCTGGCCCTAACTCCTATCCGTATGGGCACCTCTCGATGGTAGAGATGCCCATACACAGGAACCTAGAAAACCCTGGTGGCCCTCGGATGCCCTAATGGTAATGACAGGGCAGAGACAACGCGCTCCTTCTCTGGTGAAGGAACCAGCGTCTCGCTGAGGCCTAGTAAACAACAAAGGTGGGGGGAATACAAAATACAACAAGCGGAACACCTAACTTCGGAGGCTGATGGATGATGGATGAACAGGACTTCAACTAGAACCACACTCCAGCTCTTCCAAAAACCAAATGAAGCTATCCAGAGCAAGGAGTGATGGGTAAAGTCAGACTAAATAGGGGGAGGTAAAGTTCACATGATCCAGACCTGAACAGGAGGTGTGGACATGCAAGCAACACACAGACAAAGTGAAACCAAAACCAAAAGAGGCTGTCAGATCACTAATGTGCAGATAATCTTTCAGACCTTCTAAAACCTGTCACCGATGTGACAGCAGACAGCACAGGGATGACATTCATGTGCTGTCCATTTTATTTTTTTGCGGAGCCATAGAAATGCGGTCCATGTGCAATCCGCAAAATAAGCATATTAGACACAGATACAAAATATACGCATGAGACCTTTAAACTGGACTAAGCTTTGATACCATACGCAGCCCATAGACAAATGAGGCGCTGTTCTAAGTCTCAGCTCTTACTTTACCAGACTGGAAAAAAAAAAGCCAAACGTGAAAACAAGAAGCCAATATCCTCTACAGCGTGGACGTGTATCTGGATTGTTACTTAGATTTTGGCTTTTTATAAAGCCCCAATTGTGGTACCTGAGGTCTTTGTCTAGCAAAACGTGCAATCAATTATCACCCCATGCCCCATTTCCACAGTGGGACATCAGAGCGACTTAAAATTGATTAATTAATACAAATCAGAAATTGTGCTTCCCATGTTCGTGCTGTTGCAGGAGAAATGTCAAGATGTCTGAATCGCTACCTAATAATTTATTCATAATACAAGGGATGCTGGGCTGCCCTTGGCTCGTATGTATTTTCCTGCAGCGGTTTAAGGCTCCCCTATTATTTACCCTGTCGGTTATTTCTTTCTAGATGGTACAGCTGCATGCTGGGTAAAAAGTGCAGTTTGGCTCCATTGAAGGAAGAGCTGCGAATACAAGGGGTAAGGTTTATTCCTATAGTTATTATTCCATCGTTGCCATTTTTGCTGCTGAATTAGAATTTGATGATGGATTTGAAGTGTGCCGCCAGCTGGGAGAGGCTTTATTACACTTCTGCTATTGAAAAGGAAAAACTGTTTCTAAAGGTACTTTCACACTAGCGTTTTTTTCTTTCTAGTAAAACTGATCAGTTTTATCCTAATGCATTCTGAATGGAGAGCATTCCGTTTAGGATGCTTCAGTTCAGTCCCTCTTACGTTCTTTGGCCGGAGAAAATACGGCAGCGTGCTGCAGTTTTCTCTCCGGACGCCGGATCCGGCATTAATTTCCATTGAAATTGTTGAGGAAGGGTTGAAAAATATGTGTGTGTGTATATGTGTGTGTGTGTGTATGTGTATATATATATATATATATATATATATATATATATATATATATATATATATATATACAGGGAGTGCAGAATTATTAGGCAAGTTGTATTTTTGAGGATTAATTTTATTATTGAACAACAACCATGTTCTCAATGAACCCAAAAAACTCATTAATATCAAAGCTGAATATTTTTGGAAGTAGTTTTTAGTTTGTTTTTAGTTTTAGCTATTTTAGGGGGATATCTGTGTGTGCAGGTGACTATTACTGTGCATAATTATTAGGCAACTTAACAAAAAACAAATATATACCCATTTCAATTATTTATTTTTACCAGTGAAACCAATATAACATCTCAACATTCACAAATATACATTTCTGACATTCAAAAACAAATCAGTGACCAATATAGCCACCTTTCTTTGCAAGGACACTCAAAAGCCTGCCATCCATGGATTCTGTCAGTGTTTTGATCTGTTCACCATCAACATTGCGTGCAGCAGCAACCACAGCCTCCCAGACACTGTTCAGAGAGGTGTACTGTTTTCCCTCCTTGTAAACCTCACATTTGATGATGGACCACAGGTTCTCAATGGGGTTCAGATCAGGTGAACAAGGAGGCCATGTCATTAGATTTTCTTCTTTTATACCCTTTCTTGCCAGCCACGCTGTGGAGTACTTGGACGCGTGTGATGGAGCATTGTCCTGCATGAAAATCATGTTTTTCTTGAAGGATGCAGACTTCTTCCTGTACCACTGCTTGAAGAAGGTGTCTTCCAGAAACTGGCAGTAGGACTGGGAGTTGAGCTTGACTCCATCCTCAACCCGAAAAGGCCCCACAAGCTCATCTTTGATGATACCAGCCCAAACCAGTACTTCACCTCCACCTTGCTGGCGTCTGAGTCGGACTGGAGCTCTCTGCCCTTTACCAATCCAGCCACGGGCCCATCCATCTGGCCCATCAAGACTCACTCTCATTTCATCAGTCCATAAAACCTTAGAAAAATCAGTCTTGACGTTTCAGCTTGTGTGTCTTGTTCAGTGGTGGTCGTCTTTCAGCCTTTCTTACCTTGGCCATGTCTCTGAGTATTGCACACCTTGTGCTTTTGGGCACTCCAGTGATGTTGCAGCTCTGAAATATGGCCAAACTGGTGGCAAGTGGCATCTTGGCAGCTGCACGCTTGACTTTTCTCAGTTCATGGGCAGTTATTTTGCGCCTTGGTTTTTCCACACGCTTCTTGCGACCCTGTTGACTATTTTGAATGAAACGCTTGATTGTTCGATGATCACGCTTCAGAAGCTTTGCAATTTTAAGAGTGCTGCATCCCTCTGCAAGATATCTCACTATTTTTGACTTTTCTGAGCCTGTCAAGTCCTTCTTTTGACCCATTTTGCCAAAGGAAAGGAAGTTGCCTAATAATTATGCACACCTAATATAGGGTGTTGATGTCATTAGACCACACCCCTTCTCATTACAGAGATGCACATCACCTAATATGTTTAATTGGTAGTAGGCTTTCGAGCCTATACAGCTTGGAGTAAGACAACATGCATAAAGAGGATGATGTGGTCAAAATACTCATTTGCCTAATAATTCTGCACGCAGTGTGTGTGTGTGTGTGTGTGTGTGTGTGTGTATATATATATATATATATATATATATATATATATATATACATACATGCGAACACGTACATGCATATATAATATATGTGCATACACTATGATGTGCGCAGATGTGCCCAGCTTCTGCGCATATCTGTCCTTAGTGTCCCCCAGGGGCTCATTGCAGCCCCTGTGGGGAATATGTCCCCTTAGGTGTCCCCTTATTTATAATGCCCCCTTTAATACATATGTGTCCCCTTATTGTCCCCCCTAATACATATCCATAGGCCCCTCCTATAATTACTGGAACCAGGTGCATCGGTGTGAATGTGCCCCAAGCATTCACACTGATGCAATCTGGTTGATTGCATCAGAATGGCCGGACAAGGGTCCGGTCATCCTGATGACTACAAAGAACTCTGATTCAACAGAATCGGAGTCCTTTGTTTTAATTATCTCCAGCGCTGCTGGAGATAATTACGCATAGCAGAAAGCAGGGAGAAACCTCCCCTCCTTCTATTATGCGCATTCCGGGAGCGCAATTACTATTGCGCTGCCTGGAATGCAAGTCGCTACAGGCGGGAGATCAAAGGCTTCTCCCGCCTGGCAGCGAGCGGCGCGACCCGGCCGAGCGCGTGCAGGGACGCGCGGGCTGGTGCGGTGAAGTCATATCACCGCGCCGGCCCACATGCCCTTGCCTGTGGCGCGCGCCACAGCGCAGGTGGCCCGGGAGTGCGGGCTGCCGGATATAAATATCCGGCGGCCCCTGCACTCAGGGAACAGAGCCGAGCCGCCCCCCCCCCTCCCCCCCCCATGAGAATCATCCCCAGGACGACGAGCATCCTGAGAATCATCCCCTGGACAAAGAGCATACTCCTGGAGGGCTGAGTATTTAACCCCACTATCCCATCAATGCTATTAACCCCTACTTGGCCATATTTCCCTACCTTAACCCACTATCCCACCAATGCTATTAACCCCTACCACTATCCCACCAATGCTCTATTAACCCCTACCTGCCCATATTCATATTTCCCTACCTCCACCCACTATCCCACTATTAACTCCTATCTGCCCATATAACCACCACCCAATATCCCCCCAACTATTAACCCCCTGACCTCCCTCCACATTATCCTTGCATTTATCCAACCCTGAACCCCTGCTCAGCCCGGTGTATATGTGGCCTGCGATAACCCTTGCAGGTCCTAGTAAGCCCTGCTACCCGCAGTCCCCTGCACCTTGTATTAACCCCTCTATTGCCATTGTGGCAGTACAATAACCCCTTCACTGCTGCAGGTGTGTGTTTCTTATTTCCCCTAGGGATAGTCCAGTGATAGTAAGGGTGGGCTGCTTTTGTATGTGTGTATGTTAGTTAAAGTTTGTGGGTGGAATTTGGGTTTGTGTAGTGTAGTTAGTACTGTATTTTTAGTGCTGTACTGTTAGTGTATTGTATGCGTCAATATTTAGTGTACCCTAGGTATCAATAAATATTGTGTGTTATTTGTACCTACTGTGTAGTGTGTTATTAGCGGTAGCTAGTTCAGTAAGGCGCATGCAGCTAGTTTGGCGATTAGTGTAAGCCAAAGTAATAGTGATATCTTTATTTAAGGTATAAATAGGCGGAGTCATCAGTAGATGATTTCTCCTATTTATGAATATTAATTATTGATATTTGCATAAATATTGGTAATTAATATTCTCCCTTAACAGAAATGTATTAAAATTGCCGCGTTGACGGATCCGTTCTTTCGGTCCGCGCATGCGCAGAGCTTTAAATCTGTTAAAAAATATATAAATACCGGATACATTTTTCCGGATGACCCCGGAGAGACGGATCCGGTAGTTCAATGCATTTGTCAGACGGATCCGTCTATTTTCAACAGTCCCATAGAAATGAATGGAGGGTGGCCTTGCATGCGCGGCTGCTCTCCGCACACTTCAGGGTTCCCGTTCTGGATATAGGTGCAGGTCACAGACGTGGGACCCGCACCTATCTGATATTGGTGGCGTATCGTAGTGATGAGACAATCCCTTTAATTCTATTCAATAGTTCAGTCGTTAGAGAGAAAGCTCTATAATTTTGACTTGCAATATATGTAGAGCAAGCATCAATGATTATTAGACTCCTCATTTTCTTGTTTATTACACATTAATTCCGAGTCCCATCTTGCACAACCTTTTTCCCTTTTTATGCCACATTTTCCCTTTTTACTAAAAGTGGGATCGGGTACGGCGTGGGTGAGACACAGCCCAGCAACAGAAATCTCTGCCAGCTCCTTGCTACTGTAGATTTCATACACTGGTGTACAGGCCTCTCGAGATGTGCCACAGTTATTAAGAGGCATGTGCTTCTTAATAATTTTGGCACATCTTACAGCAGCACATTTTTTTTATTAAGACGGGTTGTGTAAGAAATGCCAGTCTCAAAAAAAATTAAAATAAAAAAAAAAAAAAAAAATTCCCCCAGTCCATAAACTTTAAGGTTAAAGGAGCTGTCTTGTGATAAGATCATGTCTGCGAATATCCATGTACTCTGCAGGGGAAATGTAATAGTACGTAGTGGTCATTCATATAAATGGACATCCAAGGAATACACTGCTTTTTAGCAGACCTCTGCTGTGGCTCCTGAGAATGAGGGGGAAATCTGACACAGTTCGCAGTCAATGGATAGTCTCAGAATATAAGACACACCGAGTTATCAAGAGTAGTGGTAAAACATAGCTGTTACTTGATTCATACATTTCCAGGAGGAATAACAGAAGGACAGCACAATATAGAGCTCTAAGGAAAATAAGAACTTACTAAAGTCGACATGTCTTGATAGATGACAGGTCCTCTTGATAGACCGACTTGTCCATCAGCACCACCCGACATCTTCTCCGAAATGCTCACAGCTGATATGTGTTGAAATAAATTGGCTAGGAGATGGTCTAGTTTTGTATGTGTTAAAAGGATTATCCCATGATTAATGTAAGAAAGGAAAATCAGACATCATATAGTACATGCCAGTCTCTTTCTAACAAAGCCAGAACCAGCCCTGTACCTCACATGGATCCAGAGATCTCCCCATTCATTGCTCTGCTAGATTCATATCAAACTGGTAGCTCAGGAGGCTTGTCCTTTCTGAGGGGGCATGTCGCTTCTGCTGTAATTCTCTCCCTAACACAGCTCAGGAAGCAGTTGAAGGATGGAACTGAGCATATGCGTCCACCTCCTCAAGGTGGACAGAGATATAAGAAAAAGAGCAAACAGTAGGTGCCGCTATAGAGATACATTTTATGGAACAGCTAAGTGGCTATACTAAAAGGTCGATTTCACAGTTTATGTGAGTGGCACAAGGTCTGCTAAAACAATTGTTGTCACCTAGCTGCCCCATTTATGACCGAGTTCATTTTTTTGTTTTTTTGTTTATGCATTTGTTTAACCTAAGGACAGAAATATTTAATGTACACCTGATATACTATGTAAGTGACAGGGAGAAAAAGTGACTCTCTACGTGAATTTATACAAAATTTAATTTTTTCCTGGAGAACCCCTTTTAAGGAAAATATTTGATTGATTTTTGTGATATAAGTTAACGAGAGTTTGTTTTTGTTCTCTAATACATTCTAGGTTCCAAAGGTAGCACACACTGAATTTTACCAGGGGCGTACTATGCGTTGGGCACTGGCGTGGAGTTTTTATGATGATGTGACCATTCCGGTAAGTATAAAACGTACAATATGTGCTTAACACTAACAGGTGAAATTTATTAAAGGGGTTAGCAACCCCAAAAAGGCCCCCCCAAATCTCCTTGCCCCTCACACAGATTGTACTTACCTCGCTCCCCAACACCCGCGTCTTTTCTGATGCTCGCAACAGCCGACGCTGCATGCTAGGGAGGCTCGTTCCCATCCACCCTGCTATCAGCTAACACCAGGCATTTGGGGGGGGGGGGGATTTTGGGGGTTTTATAAATCTCTTTAAGCAGCAATACGCGGTGTAAATTCTTGGTCACATCTCCAGTGGGGGCCTCCATCCTAGATTTCATCAAAAATAGCAGCGAGAAGTCCTGCAGGACTTTTTTCTTTGAGTCTGTTGTGAGCCAAATCCAGATCTTCTGTTATTTCCATTGTTCTGGTACCATAAAGAAGCAGAACTACTGAAATCAATAGCGGTGGTGTGAAAGCGGCTAGTTTCAAAACTAGTGTTGTGACATCTCCAGCAGGCTGTTCTGGATCTGGCAGTGCCGGACGCTACCTGACACCTTCCGGCCTCATTCACTATAATGGGGCCGGACGGAGATGCAGTAGCTTCTGGCAGTGCCGGAATGCAGAGAGATCTGGCAGGCTGTTCCCTGACTGATCTCAAAACAGCAGTGTGAAACAAGCCTAAGAAAAAAATATTTGTCAAACCTGACCTCCCCTTACCTACCTACACAGTGAGACACTTCATCCAGTATTGCATCTGTCGGCTGATTTGTACCTTTTGAAACTGACTGACCTGTTGCATCTGCGCTTGGCAGCTAAAGGCATCTGTGTCGGTCCCATGTTGATATGTGCCTGCATTGCTGAGATAAATGATGTTTTAATAAAAGCAAATGAGCCTCTAGGAGCAACAGGGGTGTTGCCATTACACCTAGAGGCTCTGCTCTACACGATGAGGCAGTGTAAATGTGGCCCTGACACTCACTACACACTCTACAATAGATGGTAATGATGGGATCCTGCCTATGATATGCAATCGTGGCTGAGCAGCCTAACAGGAACGGTCACCAGTGTGTAAGTGGTGGCAACCAGTCCTGCTCACGTTGTAGGACAAGTTGCTGGCGTCCATTTTAAAATAATTCCTGGAGAAACCCTTTAATGAAAGACTGATAATACAATACAACTAACTAGGCAAAGTAGTATAATTATAAAGCTGTCTACAAGTAGAATGGTCTTTCATCCTTCCTTCTAAATTTATAGAAATAGCTATATCTCACTCTAGACTGTGGAGAAGGGAATTTTGGGAGCATTACATGTGTATCTCCGGGACTATATGTAAGGGACTGTTTTCTATACAGGGGAGAAAGGCATTTCAAAAGAGCTCATTGCAGTGTATCCTGGGAGAAGCAGGTGCTTGATGAGCTGCTGCCCACCCACAGAAAGGAAAGAGAGTCCTACAGTTAAGTGAATAAAATAATTCTAAATTCGTAGGATATCCCCTTTAATAGTAGACATACTGTGACCGGCTGAATCCAGTGTCAAGTAGCCATGTCCAAATTTGACAATTGGTAGATCCATGAGCTCCGTTCAACAATGTTTGTCCAGAGGAATGGACCAGAATATTATATTTAGCCTCTAAACTACTCAGACATTTCAGTTTGAAGAAAAGGGCCAAACTTTTTATACCAAAGATTTCCTTTTATCGCATTCTAAGAGCTTCCTATTGTAAGAAGAGTGCCTCTGTAACTTTACTTGTTACAGGTCCAAGAGCATGCACTTGACAAATCTGACACGTGGAGGTTAAGGTTGGAGTTTTGCTGTACGCACCTAACAATATATAGTAAGCAATGATAGTGTCAGACTGTATAGAGACAGACCAGAACAGGAGCAAAACTTTTTAAATTATCTGTATATTTCCAGGACCAATAACAGAGGAACAGCACAGGTGCTCCAGCACCGTTATTTTTAAGAGGAATACAAGTATTTACTAAAGAAGGGGAGCTGATGGATCCTTTTTAACCCTTTCAGGACCAAGCCATTTTTCACCTTTCTGCCCAGGCCTTTTTTTTTTTTTAGCAAATCTGACATGTTACTTTATGTGGTAACAACTTTAAAATGCTTTAACTTATCCAGGCCATACTGAGATTGTTTTCTCGTCACATATTGTACTTCATGACAGTGGTAAAATTGTGTCAAAATATTTCATTTTTATTTATGAAAAAAATACCAAATTTACCCAAAATTTTGAAAAATTTCCACATTTCAATTTCTCTACTTTTATAATAGATAGTAATACCCCCAAAAATAGTTATTACTTTACATTCCCCAGATGTCTACTTCATGTTAGGATAATTTTGTAAATGCCATTTTATTGGGGACGTTAGAAGGCTTAGAAGTTTAGAAGCAAATCTTGAAATTTTTCAGAAAATTTATAAAACCCACTTTTTAAGGACCAGTTCAGGTCTGAAGTCACTTTGTGGGGCTTACATAATAGAAACCACCCAAAAATAACCCCATTTTAGACACTACACCCCTCAAAACTGATGTTAACCCTTTAGGTGTTCCACAAGAATTAATAGAAAATGGAGATGAAATTTCACTTTTTTGGCAAATTTTCCATTTTAATCATTTTTTTTCCACTAACAAAGCAAGGGTTAACAGCCAAACAAAATGTAATATTTATTGCCCTGATTCTATAGTTTACAGAAACACCCCATATGTGGTCGTAAACTGTTGTACAGGCACACGGCAGGGCACAGTAGGAAAGGAACACCATATGGTTTTTGGAAGGCAGATTTCACTGGGATAATTTTAAGCTGCCATGTCACATTTGAAGACCCCCTGATGCACCCCTAGAGTAGAAACTCCAAAAAAGACCACATTTTGGAAACTACAGGATAAGGTGGCAGTTTTGTTAGTACTATTTTAGGGTACATATGATTTTTGGTTGCTCTATATTACACTTTTTGTGAGGCATGGTAACAAAAAATAGCTGTTTACACGGTTTTAATTTTTTGTTATTTACAATGTTCATCTGACAGGTTAGATCATGTGGTATTTTTATAGAGCAGGTTGTTACAGACGCAACAATACCAAATATGTTTTCAGTTTTACATAAAAAGCATTTTTGAAAAAAAATATTTTTTAGTGTCTCCATATACTGAAAGCCATAGGTTTTTTTTCATTTTTTGGACAACTGTCTTTTATATAGGGGCTCATTTTTTTTCGGTATGAGATGACGGTTTGATTGGTGCTATTTTAGGGTGCGTATGACTTTTTAATCGCTTGGTATTACACTTTTTGTAATGCCTTTTTTGACACACTTTATTTTAAAAATAAATTTACAGTGTTCACCTGAGGGGTTGGATCACGTGATATTTTTATACAGCAGGTTCTTACGGATGTGGCAATACCTAATATGTATCCTTTTTTTTAATTTATTTAATTTTTACACAATAACAGCATTTTTGAATTAAAAAAATCATGTTTTACGTCTCCATAGTCTAAGAGCCATAGTTTTTTCAGTTTTGGGGCGATTGTCTTAGGTAGGGTAGTATTTTTTCGGTATGAGATGACGTTTTGATTGGTATGATTTTGGGGGACCTATGACTTTCTGATCGCTTGCTATTACACTTTGTGATGTAAGGTGACAAAAATGGCTTTTCTGACAGTTTTTATTTTATCTTTTTTATGGTGTTCATCTAAAGGGGTTAGGTCATGTGATATTTTTATAGAACAGGTCGTTACGGATGTGGCAATACCTAATATGTCTACTTATTTTATTTTTAACATTTAACACAATAATATCATTTTTGAAACAAAAATAAATCATGTTTTAGTGTCTCCATAGTCTTAGAGCCGTAGTTTTTATTTTTTGGGCGATTGTCTTAGGTAAGGGATAATTTTTTGCAGGATGATGTGACAGATTGGTACTATTTTGGGGGGCATACGCCTTTTTGATCGCTTGGTGTTGCAGTTTTAGTGATGTAAGGTGACAAAAAAAAGGTTTTTTAGCACAGTTTTTATTTTATTTTTATGACTGTGTTCACCTGAGCATTTAGGTCATGTGATATTTTTATAGAGCCAGTCGATACGGACACGGCGATACCTAATATGTCTACTTTTCTTTTTTTTACTTTAAACTCTGGGACCTCAACTTTTGTGGATAATCATTTTTATTAAGTTTCACAGAGATGTTCAGAGGACAATACAGTGTATCATTCGGTACAAAGAGAGTACTTGCATCATACATGTACACAGAGTAATAAAAAATACCATTAGTACAAAGACATGCCTATGAGTTACCTCTGACAGTTAGTGTGACTTAATCATAAGCCGTCCAAGGGGAAGCCACCAAAGTCACTCTCCCTAAGGCTACTTTCACATTACCGTTCAGAGCGGGTCCGTCTGATGTCTGCACAGACGGATCCGCTCCTATAATGCAGACGTTTGTATCCGTTCAGAACGGATCCGTCTGCATTATAGTTTAAAAAAAATTCTAATTCTGAAAGTAGCCTGAACGGATCCGTCCAGACTTTACATTGAAAGCCAATGGGGGACGGATCCGTTTGAAGATTGAGCCATATTGTGTCATCTTCAAACGGATCCGTCCCCATTGACTTACATTGTAAGTCTGGATGGATCCGCTTGCCTCCGCACGGCCAGGCGGACACCCGAACGCTGCAAGCAGCGTTCAGGTGTCCGCTAGCAGAGCAGAGGCTGAACGCTGCCAGACTGATGCATACTGAGCGAATCCGCGTCCACTCAGAATGCATTAGGGCAGTACGGATGCGTTCGGGGCCGCTTGTGAGCCCCTTCAAACGGAGCTCACAAGCGGAGCCCCGAACGCTAGTGTGAAAGTTAGACATGAAAGCAGTGTATCATCATTCAGTTTAAATTGAACAAACATGCAAATTAAAGGGGAAATAAAGTAAACCGGGATAAAAGGTGTTTTCCTCTCAAGCAGAGATCAGCATTCAGGGGAGTCTTAGGTGACAACCATGTGGCCCAAGTTTTATTTCTCTTTCTAGGATCAATAATGGAGGGGGGAAGACGTTTTTCATACCTACACGTAGTGTTTACAGCGAGTATAACTTCTTGTATACATGGAGGTGTTGCTGACTTCTAATGCCTAGTAATAACTAGCTTGGCGCTAAGTAGTATGTGACTCAGTAAATTAATGTGGGCATGGTGGAGTCTATGAATGCCTATAAATAAAGGGCTAGTCCTGGGGAGGGAAGAACTGCAGCTGCAGAGACCTGGGATACCAAATAAAAAATTTGTTGCCAGTAGTTATGCAGTTTAGGGCAGTACCATAAAATGTGGTATACAGTGCCCGTGTTTCCACACTCTCTCCAACAACAGGCCAACACCCCCGGATACATTTGGCTCAGCCTGTCTGGAGTGAAGTACCATCTCAGTAGGGTCTTCACCCCTGCTTCATAATGCGTGACACATTTAAAGTTGGAGGAAATAAAACCAATGGCTTGAGACCACTTCTCCTCCGAGTAAATTTGTCCTAAATCTGATTCCCACTTTAAAATAGGATTAGATTTTACAAACGTTGCTTTGTCATTAAGCAGATCATAAACATGCCTAGTACAATGTTTTTTTTATGTAATAAAGGGTTTTGGAAGAGTCTAATTATGTCAGGATTTAAACTCAATGGTACTTTTAGGAAGGTATTGTAAAAATGTCTCACTCTTAAGTAATTGTAAAAATCCCTATGAGGGATGGGGAAGCTGCCTTGTATTAATTCAAAGGAAAGCAGCATACCTCCCCTAACAACACATACCCTGCAAAAGCCACAGTAAGTAAAGTCGGTTTAGGAGGTCTGGGGTTCCATAGCAGTTGAAGCAGGTAGTCTCTTAAAGAGCTTCCTGTTATGGATTCTGATTCAATCTGGACCCAAGGTTTAGAGGTGTCACTCCACCATTCTCTCAGGAATGATAGGCCAATTGCACAGTGGTAGTCTTTTATAGATGGAATGCCCAGACCTCCCGCTGCCCATACCTCCCGCTCCCCTCCTCCTAGTCATCAGGTTATTAGCTATCCGCGGGCGGCCAGCTTTCCACAGTAATTTATTCAGGAGTGCTTGTGCCCTTCTGAAGAAGGATTCTGGGATAGGAATAGAAAGGGCTCGAAAGACATAAATTAGTTTTGGCAGAGTCATCATCTGAAATGAGGCTATTCTACCAGCCCAAGATATGTTCTTCATGGAGAAGCTATTAGGGTCTTGTGCTAAGGTGGACAAGAGGGGTTCATAGTTTTGTTTATATAAGAAAGAACAGGGACAGGTAAGTTTAATGCCCAGGTACATCAGCTCTGAAGTTTGCCAGTCTAGATGATATAAAGCTCTTAGTTGTCTGACCTCAGATAAGGGGATATTAATTGGAAGTACTTGCATTTTAGATTCATTTACTTTGTAGTAGGATAAGGACCCAAAATGAGATATA
Organism: Bufo bufo; assembly: GCF_905171765.1. Taxonomy (NCBI): domain Eukaryota; kingdom Metazoa; phylum Chordata; class Amphibia; order Anura; family Bufonidae; genus Bufo; species Bufo bufo. Next base: position 118,426,343 of record NC_053391.1, read on the forward strand.
ACTTTTAATGCGACACCGAGGGACTCCGTTGGGTTAGATGAGGTGAGAATAATGTCATCTGCATATAATGAGATTAGTATAGGTAGATGATCCCACCACAAATCCTTGAATCTCGGCTGTATGTCTGATATGTTGTGCTAGGGGTTCTAAAGCTAAAATAAAAAGGAGGGGCGATAATGGGCAACCCTGACGGGATCCATTAGTTATTGGAAAGCTGTTCGAGAGTACGCCATTCACGAAAACCTTTGCCGTTGGGGTGGAATATAAGCTGGATATGGCATTCAAGATGCAACACCGAAACCCCATCTCCAGTACAGAGAAGGCAAATGACCAATGCAGGAGGTCAAATGCCTTCTTACGCCAGTAAGGGGGATTTATGAGACTCGGCATAGTTAAAAAGGTTCATCACCCTACGGATGTTATCAGAAGCCAGGCGCCCCTTAATCAAGCCGGTTTGGTCCGTTTCTATCAACGAGGGGAGATTGGGGGAAAGTCTAATGGCTAGAAATTTCGCAAATATTTTGATGTCTGAATTTAATAAAGAAATCGGTCTAAAGTTTTGCGGGACGTCGTTGGGTTTGCCAGGTTTAGGGATCGTTACAATCAACGCCTGGCGCATATCTGTTGGGAAAGGAGTGCCTGACATACATTGTTTAAAAATAGATAAGAGGTGAGGGGATAATATAGAACGGAACTGCTTATAGTATTTATTTGATAAGCAGTCAGGCCCAGGGGATTTTCCTACAGGTAGGGCTAATATTAATGTTTGAATCTCTAAATCAGTAGGGGGGTGGGGGAGTTCAGAGCTTCTAGTTGAGCCTGACTGAGTGAAGGCAGAGCTGCTTTTGCCAGGAATTCCGAGACCAGTGAGGAGTAATTTTCCGGCAAAGGGGTTGAGTCCCTAAGATTGTAGAGATTCATATAAAAGAGCCTAAATTGTTAAGCAATATCTCTAGGATCTAATAATTTTGCCCGGGTTTGAGGATGGGTTATATAAGGGATCCTAGATTTAGCTTGCTGGATTTTGAGTTGTCTAGCTAATAGTCGCCCGGCTTTGTTACCTTGCGCATAGTAGGTAGATCTTAGTCTGAGTAAGCCTTTTTCGTAGTCCTGTTGCAGTACTAATCTGTTTGTCCCTTTCTATTCTCAGCTCTTTTGAGGTAAGGGGGGAGGGATTCTGTTTATTAGTCTTTTCTAGTTTAGATATTTTTTCGAATAGTGTTTTAGCTGTCTTCTCCTTTCTTTTCTTCTCTATATGGTTCATTTTCATAGGTTGGCCTCTAATATAGGCCTTGTGTGCTTGCCAAACTACAAAAGGGTTCGGAACCGATCCTACATTGAATAAAAAGTACTCCTGCAGTGATTGTGCGATTTCTTTCTGGTAAGAAGGGAGGGTGAACAGGAAGGAGTTCTTCCTCCACACAGGGGCTGTGCTAGTCTGATATTTATCTTCTAAAGTGATAGAGATGGGAGCATGATCTGAGCTGCTGATAAGACCAATTGCCGACGATACTGTATGGAAGAGTGTAGTTTGGTCTACTAGGAATAGGTCTATGCGAGAGTATGATTCATGGAATGGAGAGAAATAGGTATAGTCCCTCTCCAAACTATGCTGTGCACGCCAAGGATCAATAAGGCCCTCAGAGTTGATGAAGGATGCCAAGCCTCCTGAGGAACGCCTCGACGTGTTAGTAGAATCTAGGGAGGGGTCTATAACAGAATTGTCCCCACACAAGATCAATTTACCTTGTTTACAAGAATGTACTAGTCTCATTATTTTGTAGAGGAAGGAAATTTGGCGCATAAAGGTTAACCAAGGTGTACACAATATTGTTGATTGAGCAAACCAGAATGACAAACCTTCCATTTTTGTCCACCTGATGGGATATGAGTGTAAAGGAGACTCTATTTTTGATCGCAATGAAAACACTTCTAGCTTTTTTGGAGTGGTGTGAGTGGATAATGTTAGGAAACAGACAGTGTTTCATCCGAGGGGCAGCGCTACTAAGAGATGTGATTCCTGGACGCATAGAATGTCAGCTTTTAGAGACAACGCTTCCCTCCATACAAATGCCCTCTTTTGAGGACAGTTTAGCCCCATGGCATTCAGGTATACTATCTTAAATCCCATAATGCAATATTACTCTGCTCTATAGTGATGGGATACTGCCTGGGAGAGTCAACATAATGTGTCTGAAAATCTATTAGAAAGGTTAGCGGGATGAAATAACATAGCCATTGTAATAACAACATTAACAAAAACATAGCAATCTGAACGGTATGACCCGTGTAGGGTTAGGTGCGGCAGAAGTTCTTGCAAGTGACCGGGAATGCAGAATAAAGAGGTGAGTCAACACTTCCGCAACGCCGGTGAAGAAGAAACTGCACCTATAATGGAAGCATATTAAAGAAAGAAAACCTCTATAGCAATAGACAATAGCAAGTGCCCAGGTGCGGCGTTCAGTGTGTAGGTGCCCAGGCTGCTCTGCCTTCTTTTCACTTTACTCCTCCCCCAGCCTCTTCCTTTGCCCGCCCTCCAAGTCCTTTACGTCATCGCTAGGTCCGGCCAAGATCCCACGCCTGTGCACTGCTTCGTCGGGCTGGGGCATGCGCACGGTGAAGCCCATTGTGGGCACTGCATCGATTCACCTAGTGCGCATGCCCTCGGCCGGACCTATCGATGGGGCAAGAGACTTGGAGGGCGGTCAAAGGCAGAGACTGGGGAAGGAGTAAAGTGAAAAGAAGGCAGAGCAGACTGGGCACCTACACACTGAACGCCGCCCCTGGGCACTTGCAAGTGCTCATTTGCATATGAATCAAACTTTTTCCTGCTTGTGCAAGTCTAAAGAAAAGAACAAAGGTACCGTTACAATCCTGTATAGGTGTGCTACAGAGCCATGTAAGCACTGTATATGGCCATATGGAGGTGACAGACTCCCTTTAAGGTCTGATGCACACAAAATGCGTCCGATCTGCATTTTTTGAGTATTGCTCATGGACCCATTCATTTTGTGGGTCTACCAGACCGCATCTCTGCGTCTGCAACTCTGCGTCTGTACCACAAATTATAGAAATATAGTCCTATTCTGGTCCGTATTGTGGATAAGAATAGTCATTTCTATTGATAGGAGTGAGAAAAATGCAAACTGCACACAAAGTATACGTATTTTGTGGATCTGTGGTTTACGGACCACAATAAGGACATGGTCGTGTGCATGAGGACTTTACTGAATATACCAGTCAGTGTCTGTGGAAAGATGGGTGACAACCAGTTTGGGTTCTGTAATGGAATCTGTTATCCCAATATAAGTTAGAATGTTTTAGTGGTAATGATCTGTAGTTTGTAATGAATCCATTTTGTCATAACCTTACAGTGAATGTGTCATCAGGAAATGACCTATTGTTTAAATAGTTGTTTTTTTTGTTAAACATTTTTTTATTTAATTTTCCCATTTATATTCAAAAATGTATATAATCCTGCAATTTTCACACTGGCTACTACATATAAAATATGTTAAAAGTTCCTGTGGGACATTTATCAAGACTGGTGTTTTCTCCGTCCGGTCTTGATTTATGTAGAGGCGCAGGCTTATCATAAACTATCGCATTTCCCGGCAGGCGTGCAACAGCCTAAAATCTACGGCAGCCCCCTACCTTTACAGCCTCTGGAGTGAATAAAGAAAAATGTGGTGGGGTAAAGCTTGCGACAAAATCTCTGACTTTAAATCACATAAATGACTAAGGCTGTTTTCACACTAGCGACAGGACGGATCCGACAGGCTGTTCACCCTGTCGGATCCGTCGTGCCGCCGCTCCGGCGCGGAGCTCCGGCGCAGCGCGGCAGTGCACGGCGAAAGGCCTCTCACCGCGAACTGCCGTGCTGCGCTGGAGCTCCGTCCCCGTTATAGTCAATGGGGACGGATCGGCGGCACGGCGAAATAGCGGCAGGACGGATCCGACAGGGTGAACAGCCTGTCGGATCCGTCCTGCCGCTAGTGGGAAAGTACCCTTTAAAAATATCCTCCCCTGTCGTTTCAGAGCAGCTACATGGGCCATAGACACAATGGACAGGAGCTGACCCCTTTAACTTGTGTGGGAGTTTTCTAGCCATGCCCTGTGACCTGTGCTGAGGTCAGGAGGGAGTAGATAAGCTGTGATATCACCTATTGTGAATGGTGGATCCTGTGCTATACAGAGGTGGTACTTGTCATTGTAATTCTGCTGGTGGTGATGATATTAGTTACTGAGACGTTACCGGCACAGAACAGGAGCTCATGACTTATTATTAAGCCTAGTGGCAAGTGTGAAAACTGCAGGATTATATATATAAAAAAAAAAATTGAAAATACAAAGAAAAATCACCAAAAATTCTATTGGCAGTATACTATAGGTACTGTAGAGCATTGCCCTGCATTTTTTCCCTGATGGTGCCTGCTTTCCATGGGCCGACCTTTACACTCGTGAGGATGTGTCGCCTGCGCTCCATACTTGCATATAGCCCCTGGGTGAACATGCTCCCTGCCACGAGTCTGATAACTACCTTTTGTAGAGGCGTCTTGTGACAGACTGCCCTGCCTGCTAATGCACATTTGTCTGAAGGATTAGACATGCACACTGATTTTTTGGGGGCTTAACAAATTAAAAAGGCATTAGCTGACAGCTTCTATCACACTATCCGCATAATCATGGGCTGGTGGGAAACAATGAAAGTACCGTGGTGTCTTGGGCGACCTGTCAGACCTCCTTTTGTAGCCTAGGCTAGAAAGCATGTTGTCTGTCGTTTTTTGGGGGGTTTTTTTAGGCTTTTTTTTTTTTGTTTTCTTCACGTGAGCCCGGGGGTTAACTGCAGATGTCTAGCCTGGCAATTACAATTGAGAGGGTTGGCATTAAATTGGTATGATTGTAAGCAGCCAGTGAAAGGTCTTAAAGGATGACTAACTGTGATTTCAAGCCGAGCGTGGCTTGATAAAATTGATTGTTTGTGCAGCCCGTCTCGCCATTTAAAGCTGCAGCGCTACATTTGTCCTTTTTTTTTTTTATAACTTTTTTTTCTTCATTTGTTTAATCTTAGCCATGTCAGATCTTAACATGTTCAGTTTTAGCTTTTAAAGGAGGAGAAAAGAAAAAAAAAGGAAATACTGCGGCTTTGTAGCCCCACACAGACGCCGGCTGCCTTGAGATGCACCCCTGCAGTTCTCAGTAAAGGGAATACAGTATTACTGGAGATTTACAGAATAATTTGGATCTTGAAAGGTGACCTCAGAACTGCACCTGCTAATGCGTTTTATTGCCCTGGGTTAAAGAGCTTTTATAGATTTATAGCAATGGTTTTATATTTATTTTCTGAAGCTGTGAATATTATCGTGTGGCTCAGTATCTGTAAGTATTATTACGGAATTAGGGTCAAAATTATAGATCACACTCCTCTTTAAGAAAAAGACAAAATAAGAATTCCAGCCGCCCAATGTACCGACAGGGAAAACGTAAAGTAGTTATCTACTTTACAAAATTCTGTTTTGTAAAAATAGTCCCCCGATGATGACCACCAACACTTGGACAGAAAACTGTAAGGCCTCTTTCACACACCCATATCCGTGATGAAATCCGTTAAAATGGTCAGTGGTTCATCCGTGAAGGATCCGCATGTCTGTTTTTTGCCCTCCATATTCCACAGACACGGCTCAGCTGAAAATTAATTTCCAGAGCATCTCCCAGCAATGGTCTGGACGCCATCCGTGTGGTGTCAGTGGTTTTTACGGTCCCTTAGACTTCAAAGGCCGTGTTTGGTTCACATCACAGACCAAAGTAGTGCATGCTATTACCCACAATAAGTGGTAAATCACTGACATGTAAATAAACACATTAAAATCAATGGATATGTGTTCTGTCCGTAGAGAACACAGCACACGACCGTGATGCAGGAGAAATTATGACAGTTCTCTTTGAATTCAATGCGTTGTCCTTGCTGGGTCCTCCATTATAAAGACAAGTATTGTAGCTGCTCTGGCTAATTATTACTAGTATTATATTTTGTGCCATTATTTCCAGGGAGCTGTAGACCTCTCCCTACTGCTGATATTTCGGTTTAAGTAAAGGAGTTGTGTTATCTCATACACTGCTGGCGTATGGCTAGGATATGCCACCAATGTCAGATAGGTGCGTGTCCTATCTATGGGACCCGGTCCTGTCTCCAGAACAAAGTGAATGAGAGTGCCCTGCGCTTGCACAGCCGCCTCTTCATTCACCTCTGAGACTACCAGAGATAGCTTAGCCAGTGCCCGTAGAAGTAAATGGGGGGGGTGGCCATGCTTGTGCAGCTCACGCTCATTCACTTTAGGGGGCCCATTCTGGAGATAGGTCCACCCTCGGGGATCCGCTCCTATCTGATGTTGGTAGCATACCCTAGCTATATACCACCAATGTATGAGATGAGACAACCCCTTTAATGACTATATTCCACATGAAGTGACCATTATGGAACATAGGACTGTATGATAAGCCATTCCTCTATCATTCCTTCTAGAAGTTTATGACTACATGTACAACTGGGAGTTACCAGCTGGTAAGAGGGTGTCCCAGCACAGTCTGCCACTGTCAAATCAGTGCTGCCAGTGTCGCACTGTGAAGAGACACACTGTCACAATCAGTGTGGGGGGGGAACTCCAGACTGAACACAGGAGGGAAGGGGAACAGTAACTGGGCCTGGAAACTAGGGAAGAAACATGTCACCTCCTAGACAACCCTAATCCGGGTAGGAATATTCATATGCAGTATACCTAGGCTTTAAGGCCCTGGAATAGGTTAGGACCAGAGACAACCCATTCCTCCCCAGATGGAGGAATAGAAGTCTGTCTCGGGCCCAGATACAAACAACAGGGAATATAACAAACACAAACAAACGCGACACTTAACTTATGTAGAGACTGACGAGCAGGAACATCAGAGACAAACTTGCACCAGCTCAGCCAAACCAAATTAAGCTATGTACCGCATAGTCAGAAGGGTGGGGTCAGACTATAAAGGGTAGAAGTGATGACCACTGGGCAACAGCTGAGAAAAGAGAAGTGGTCATTATCCCCATCAACACTGAATCAAGAGAAATCAAGGAGGCTGTTAGATTCCTCCACGCTCAGCCAATCTCCTTGATTTCCTGACATCAGTCACCTGAGGGACCGTGACACACTGGTAACTCCAAATTGTGTATTTATTTATAAACTCCTAGCAGGAATAATAGAGAAACGACCCAATATAGTTATATGAAGAGATGCTTCAGAATTCTTTCATGGGGATTGAAAATAGCTACCATAACAGGCATATCAGGAAAGGCGACAGGTCCTCTTTATGTACATAACGAGACAAAAAGCAGTACAATTAACATGAACTCTGTGGGACAGAGGACCCTGCCCGCGATGGCTTACAATCTACAAATGACAGTAAGTGAAAATAGAAGCTGCTTAGATGGTAGTGTAGTGGTTTATGCAGTGTGTAGGCTCTCTGAGCAGTTCGTCTAATGTGTTGGGGTAGCCAGCCAGGTATGGTGATGTACTTCAGGAATTTTGGAGGCGATTGTGTGAAGACCAAATTCGAGTAGGGCAAAGGAGGAGTTGTTGTGAGGATCAGACATCAGCCATCCCTGGACAAAGGCCTGAGGGACATCAACAGTGAGTGGGCGAGATGAGGAGATCTGTAAATGAGACGCTAAATATTCGGTTTGTGAGGAATGAGGAAATCCAGAAGAAGGTCAAGTCCGTAGTGCTAAGGGACTAGAGAGTTTGTAACACGAGGGAGTGGATGACTGGATGAAGAATGGGGTATTCCTGGTGTTTTAACTTTATGGTTTTCCACTGATGACATTTATCACTTCTCCTCTGGATAGATTATAACTATTGGATTGCTGGAGACCCCGGTGTTGGGACCCCCACTAATCACTTGTGCTGGGGTCTCTATGCCCCAGTTACTTTTCAGAAGCACTTCCATAGTGAAGAGTAGTTATATGGCTCAGTGGTTTACAATGAGTGCTGCCCCATAGCACTCTGAGTTATCTTCACTAATGAGTGCTAAAGTACTAACTGAAGAGCTGCACCCCCAAAACTACTGACCCGGGGCTTGTTAGAAAGTGCATGCTGTGTGTAAAACTGGAAATTGCCCACCCAAAAGAGAGTTATGGTGTCTGTTAATTGGGCGATAGAGTAGGGTCTAGATTAGTGTTACTAGGGGCATGACCAGTCTCTGAATGATGTCAGTGTGCATGTAGGTCCACTCCATTCACTTTGATGGGGCTAATCTAGACAGCACCACAGTAGATAGGACATGAATAGTTTTAGTGGGAAACCCCTTTAAACAGATCTGTTTCGAGAGGGAATCTGAGAATAATACTGACATATGTTGTAAATCTGACTGGAGAAACATGTTCAGGTGGCACGTCCGTTCCTCCATGCAGATGACTAAGCTTTTCCTTCGCATTTGGACTCCCGGCTTATCCTCACATGGCAGGCTTACTGCCGGAACCAGTGTACCTACTACTTCAGGTATTGCAGAAAATGTGTATGCTCACGTATGCCTTCTTTATTATACATGCTAAACCTGGCCACGCACAAGAGATTTTGGAAGGGTCAGAAGGACGATTTAGACCATTTGCTGCTGACCTTCAGCACCTTTCAAAGGAGCATGACAGATGGGTGTCTCTGGTTTGGCTGGTTCAAATTTGCATACTTTTTCCCAGGGAGCAATTCCTTTAAAAAAATAAAAAATCTCCATACATTGAGGGTCATTTACTGACAGTCCTTATGCCACTTTTAGGTGGGGGGGAAAAAGTTGCAAGACCTCGTTTTGCAACTTTTTAATTCCCATGTGACAATATTTTGTTGCATGTAATGTTTTAACACCGCCTTCGACATTGGTGCGGTGTGGGGGTGTGCCAAGGGTCGGGACATCAGCCCCAGCAAATTTACGAAACGTTAATGATGCTTGATATTTACTCCTGTCCGAGGCTTGAGTAGATTTCACCCCAGGCACATGAATTTATGACGAGGTGCAAATTAAGGGCCAATAATTGAAAAGATTACTAGGTTACTATGAACACTCGTTAGCGATGATCTGACTGTATGAATGTACTGCCGATTACCTGATGAACGAGCGAAACGCTAATTTATCATGTAATTGGATCTTTAGTGCAGCACAAAAATATTTCTGCATGTAAATGCAGCGGTCTCCTCCACCAGCGAGCAGCAGATTGTCAGGAAGGAACACTTCCCTCCCGACAATCTCCTGGTACGTCGTCCTGTGTAAAGGAGTCTTTAGACACATCCTCTAGGCCCCCACAGTGCAGGAGTATCAAAGACCACCATAGAAACACTAGACTTTGGTAAATTAACCCATTGTGTCTCTTTAAAGAGGAACAGTGGACCCCTACCCCCCGAGCTTCATCTACAACAGTTCATCTGGCCAGCCAGCACCCTGCTCTGTACTGTACTTTGTAATGTGCAGGTCCAGCCTTAGGGTCCATTCAAACGTCCGCATGAATGGGTCCGCATCCGTTCCGCAATTTTGCGGAACAGGTGCGGATTTATTAATTTTCAATGGGGCCGGAAAAGATGCGAACACTGTCCGCATCCGCACTTCCGTTCCACAAAAAAATAGAAATGTGCTATTCTTGTCCGCAGACACAGACAAGAAAAGGCATTTCTATTTAACCCCTTAAGGACACATGACGTATCGGTACGGCATGTTTCCCGAGTCCTTAAGGACACATGACGTACCGGTACGTCATGTGTTGTTCCGATCACTGCCGCCCGGCCGGCTGTGATCGGAACAAGGTGCCTGCTCAAATCATTGAGCAGGCACCTCGGCTAAATGCGCGGGGGGGTCCCGTGACCCCCCCATGTCCGCGATCGCAACAAACCGCAGGTCAATTCAGACCTGCGGTTTGTTGCGACTTCTGCAGTTTCTGATCCCCGCGGTCCCTGACCGCGGCGATCAGAAACTTTAGTGTGGCGAAAATATATATTTATCACCCCCCCTGCACCTCTGAATGATTTTAGCCCGGTGGGAGGTGCAAGGGGGGTGTTGCGGGCGGTGGGGTTGGTGCGGGAGGCGGGCGGTGCGGCAAGCGGGATCGCGATCCCCCGCCCGCCTCCCATTGAATAATCGTTGGTGTACAGTGGGTATACCAGGGTGCCAGCACATCGCTGGCACCCTGCTATAAACGGCTGACATCGGTGATGCGATGTCAGCCGTTTAACCCTTTCCATACAGCGGTTCGTACGGACTGCTGTATGGAAAAAGTTAACAGTAAGAGGGAGCTCCCTCCCTCTCCGATCGGGGGGCTGCTGTGCCTTTGCAGCCCCCCAATGGGAGAGGGAGAGAGCCCCCAGACAGCCCCCCGCCAGCCCTGTCCTTACCCTTCCCCGTCTGCGAAGTTGTGGCAGACGGGGAAGGTTCCCATGGCAACAGGACGCCGTCTCAGGCGTCCTGCTGTCCATGGTGCTGAACAGATCTGTGCTGAAAGCATAGATCTGTTCAGTGTAAGTAAAATACAGTGCAGTACCCTATATATTGTACTGTACTGTATTATACAGACATCAGACCCACTGGATCTTCAAAAACCAAGTGGGTCTAGGTAAAAAAAAAAGTTAAAAAGTGAAAAAAAAGTAAAAATCAAAAAACACATTTATCACTGATTAAAAATTAAAAAAATAAAATTCCCTACACATGTTTGGTATCGCCGCGTCCGTAACGACCTGATCTATAAAACGGTCATGTTACTTTACCCGAACGGTGAACGCCATAAAAATAAAAAACTATGATGAAATTGAAATTTTGCCCACCTTACTTCCCAAAAAAAGGTAATAAAAGTGATCAAAAAAGTCGCATGTACGCCAAAATTGTAACAATCAAACCGTCATCTCATCCCGCAAAAAATGAGACCCTACTTAAGATAATCACCCAAAAACTGAAAAAACTATGGCTCTTAGACTATGGAAACACTGTCTAAAACATCATTTATTTTGTTTCAAAAATGAAATCATTGTGTAAAACTTACATAAATAAAAAAAAGTATACATATTAGGTATCGCCGCGTCCGTATCGACCGACTCTATAAAAATATCACATGACCTAACCCCTCAGATGACCACCGTAAAAAAAATAAAAATAAAAACGGTGTAAAAAAAGCCATTTTTTGTCATCTTACGTCACAAAAAGTGTAATAGCAAGCGATCAAAAAGTCATATGCACCCCAAAATAGTGCACATTAAACCGTCATCTCATCCCGCAAAAAATGAGACCCTACATAAGATAATCGCCCAAAAACTGAAAAAACTATAGCTCTTAGACTATGGAGACACTAAAACTTTTTTTGTTTTAAAAATGAAATCATTGGGTAAAACTTACATAAATTAAAAAAATTGAATACATATTAGGTATCGCCGCGTCCGTGACAACCTGCTCTATGAAATTACCACATGATCTAACCTGTCAGATGAATGTTGTAAATAACAAAAAAAATAAAACGGTGCCAAAAAAGCTATTTCTTGTTACCTTGCCGCACAAAAAGTGTAATATAGAGCAACCAAAAATCATATGTACCCTAAACTAGTACCAACAAAACTGCCACCCTATCCCGTAGTTTCTAAAATGGGGTCACTTTTCTGGAGTTTCTACTCTAGGGGTGCATCAGGGGGGCTTCAAATGGGACATGGTGTCAAAAAACCAGTCCAGCAAAATCTGCCTTCCAAAAACCGTATGGCATTCCTTTCCTTCTGCGCCCTGCCGTGTGCCCGTACAGCAGTTTACAACCACATATGGGGTGTTTCTGTAAACTACAGAATCAGGGCCATAAATAATGAGTTTTATCTGGCTGTTAACCCTTGCTTTGTAACTGGAAAAAAAATATTAAAATGGAAAATCTGCCAAAAAAGTGAAATTTTGAAATTGTATCTCTATTTTCCATTAAATCTTGTGCAACACCTAAAGGGTTAACAACGTTTGTAAAATCAGTTTTGAATACCTTGAGGGGTGTAGTTTCTTAGATGGGGTCACTTTTATGGAGTTTCTACTCTAGGGGTGCATCAGGGGGCTTCAAATGGGACATGGTGTCAAAAAAACAGTCCAGCAAAATCTGCCTTCCAAAAACCAAACGGTGCACCTTTCACTCTGCGCCCCGCTGTGTGGCCGTACAGTAGTTTACGGCCACATATTGGGTGTTTCTGTAAACGGCAGAGTCAGGGCAATAAAGATAGTCTTGTTTGGCTGTTAACCCTTGCTTTGTTAGTGGAAAAAATTGGTTAAAATGGAAAATTAGGCAAAAAACTGAAATTCTCAAATTTTATCCCCATTTTCCAATAACTCTTGTGCAACACCTAAAGGGTTAACTAAGTTTGTCAAATCAGTTTTGAATACCTTGAGGGGTGTAGTTTATAGAATGGGGTCATTTTTGGGTGGTTTCTAATATGTAAGCCTCGCAAAGTGACTTCAGAGCTGTAGTGGTCCCTAAAAATTGGGTTTTTGTAAATTTCTGAAAAATTTCAAGATTTGCTTCTAAACTTCTAAGCCTTGTAACATCCCCAAAAAATAAAATATCATTCCCAAAATAATTCAAACATGAAGTAGACATATGGGGAATGGTAAGTCATCACAATTTTTGGGGGTATTACTATGTATTACAGAAGTAGAGAAACTGAAACTTTGATATTTGCAAATTTTTCCAAATTTTTGGTAAATTTTGTATTTTTTTTATGCAAAAAAAAATAAAAAATTTTGACTTCATTTTACCAGTGTCATGAAGTACAATATGTGACGAAAAAACAATCTCAGAATGGCCTGGATAAGTCAAAGCGTTTTAAAGTTATCACCACTTAAAGTGACACTGGTCAGATTTGCAAAAAATGGCCTGGTCCTTAAGGTGAAATAAGGCTGTGTCCTTAAGGGGTTAAAGTGTCTGGCATGTGCTGTCCGCCGGTGTCTGTGTTTTGCGGACCGCAAAACAATTGCGGACATGTAAATAGACCCTAACTAAACTGCCTATAGAGGAGATCAAACAAGCTTGGAGCATCTATATCATGTAGCCAGCATTAGAACCAGGAGGTGAATGACCCCTACTTATCTGCCAGTTTTGTACTAGTGTTTTTTTTTTTCTTCAGGTGTTTGTGTTTTTTTATTTTCTTTGTTTCTATCTATAGATTTTATTCTCATTAATAATGTCTATATTTATTGTCCTTTCACCCATTTATTTTTTGTATATTTTGTGAATTATGATATACCCAGGTGGTTTTACTTTCAACTTTCTTCAAGCTGGCAAGTCCGCCATTGCGGTGCTGCATGTAATTTTTCTCTTCCATGTGAAATCAGTGGGAACAAATGGCACAAGAATGGAATTGACATGTGCATTCTAGGGATTTCAGAAAACAGAGCAAGTCCAGATCCCACCAACATTAGCCTAAAGCGGTCCACATTATTGGATGGAGGTTAAACCCCCCCCCCCCCCCTCCCTCCTCCTCCTTTAAAGTGGTTATGCCATGATTGATGTAAGAAAAAAAAAATGAAAACCAGACATTCTATAACTTTCTAACAAAGCTAGAACCAGCCCTGTACCTCACATGGATCCAGAGATCTCTACATTCACTGCTCCAATTGCTCTGCTAGATTATCTTCAGCTCATGGGGCGTGTCAACTGTTTCATTCTCTGCAGTTTTGTCTGTGCATAACCTTCAGCATGACAGGAAGATGCGCATTAAGGAATTCAATGTATGGCTTGGTGAATGGTGTCTAAACCAAGGGTGTGGCTTTGTGTCTCATGTTAGCTCTCCTTGGAATGGAAAAGAACTGTACAAGAAAGATGGTTTGCATCTTTCGTTCAAGGGAACGAATGTCCTTAGTGAGCAGTTCAAAGTATTTACTATTTAAACTAGGAAAGGGGGGCAAAAGGGTGATAACCCAGCAGTCCGACTGCCCCCCCGGAACAATGCCAGAAGATGCCAATAGCACATAGGTTAAGAAATGAGAAGCTCAGAGTCTTGTCTACAAATGCTCGCAGTTTAGGGAATAAGATCAATGAACTTGAGTCTATAATGGCATCTGAGAATATAGATTTAGTGGCTGTTACTGAGACATGGTTCAATGGGAGTAATGACTGGGATATAACAATACCAGGGTTCTCTCTATATAGGAAAGACAGAGAAGGCAAGAAAGGGGGAGAGGTGGCCCTGCATGTGAAAGATAGCATAAAATCTAATGTAATACAAGTTATCAAGACCAATTTAGAGTTTGTTTGGGTTACCTTGCAGCTTGTATAATCATAAGGTAACTCGTGTAGGTGTGATATATAGGCCACCTAGCCAAGTCAAAGAATTAGATGATCTACTAGTTGAGGAAATAGCTAAAATGACATTGAAAGGGGAAGTTTTCATTATGGGAGACTTTAATCTTCCTGATGTAAACTGGAAAACCAAAAAAGCTAGTTCTGCCAGAAGTACAGATATTCTAAATTTCCTACTGGGATTATCTCTACAGCAAGTAGTTGAGGAGCCAACCCGGAAGGAGGCCATTTTAGATTTAGTATTCACAAATGGGAATTTGGTATCTGATATTACTGTAGGGGAAAGCTTGGGATCTAGTGATCACCAGTCAGTGTGGTTTACTATAAGTACAGTGACTGAGTCACACCACACAAAAACAAAAGTTTTAGATTGAAACTGTTCTAATCTGATAGGGACTCGTATACCACTAATCTAATTTTAGAAAAGTCAGTAATAAGAAGAAAAAAGAGGATGGCAGGCAAATTTATAAGATTACGCAGAGAGAGGCCAAACAAGTTATAAGTGCTTCTAAAGCACAGGCAGAAGAGAAATTAGCTCAGTCAGTGAAAAAAGTCAGATACATAAATGAAAAAAGGAAACTAAAACAAGGAATTAACAAATTAAAAACAAAAGAAGGAAGGTACAGTGGGGGAAATAATTATTTGACCCCTCACTGATTTTGTAAGTTTGTCCAATGACAAAGAAATGAAAAGTCTCAGAACAGTATCATTTCAATGGTAGGTTTATTGTAACAGTGGCAGATAGCACATCAAAAGGAAAATCGAAAAAATAACTTTAAATAAAAGATAGCAACTGATTTGCATTTCATTGAGTGAAATAAGTATTTGAACCCCTACCAACCATTAAGAGTTCTGGCTCCCACAGAGTGGTTAGACACTTCTACTCAATTAGTCACCCTCATTAAGGACACCTGTCTTAACTAGTCACCTGTATAAAAGACACCTGTCCACAGAATCAATCAATCAAGCAGACTCCAAACTCTCCAACATGGGAAAGACCAAAGAGCTGTCCAAGGATGTCAGAGACAAAATTGTAGACCTGCACAAGGCTGGAATGGGCTACAAAACCATTAGCAAGAAGCTGGGAGAGAAGGTGACAACTGTTGGTGCGATTGTTCGAAAATGGAAGGAGCACAAAATGACCATCAATCGACCTCGCTCTGGGGCTCCACGCAAGATCTCACCTCGTGGGGTGTCAATGGTTCTGAGAAAGGTGAAAAAGCATCCTAGAACTACACGGGAGGAGTTAGTTAATGACCTCAAATTAGCAGGGACCACAGTCACCAAGAAAACCATTGGAAACACATTACACCGCAATGGATTAAAATCCTGCAGGGCTCGCAAGGTCCCCCTGCTCAGGAAGGCACATGTGCAGGCCCGTCTGAAGTTTGCCAATGAACACCTGAATGATTCAGAGAGTGACTGGGAGAAGGTGCTGTGGTCTGATGAGACCAAAATAGAGCTCTTTGGCATTAACTCAACTCGCTGTGTTTGGAGGAAGAAAAATGCTGCCTATGACCCCCAAAACACCGTCCCCACCGTCAAGCATGGGGGTGGAAACATTTTGCTTTGGGGGTGTTTTTCTGCTAAGGGCACAGGACAACTTATTCGCATAAACGGGAAAATGGACGGAGCCATGGATCGTGAAATCCTGAGCGACAACCTCCTTCCCTCTGCCAGGAAACTGAAAATGGGTCGTGGATGGGTGTTCCAGCACGACAATGACCCAAAACATACAGCAAAGGCAACAAAGGAGTGGCTCAAGAAGAAGCACATTAAGGTCATGGAGTGGCCTAGTCAGTCTCCGGACCTTAATCCAATCGAAAACCTATGGAGGGAGCTCAAGCTCAGAGTTGCACAGAGACAGCCTCGAAACCTTAGGGATTTAGAGATGATCTGCAAAGAGGAGTGGACCAACATTCCTCCTAAAATGTGCGCAAACTTGGTCATCAATTACAAGAAACGTTTGACCTCTGTGCTTGCAAACAAGGGTTTTTCCACCAAGTATTAAGTCTTTTTTTGTTAGAGGGTTCAAATACTTATTTCACTCAATGAAATGCAAATCAGTTGCTATCTTTTATTTAAAGTTATTTTTTCGATTTTCCTTTTGATGTGCTATCTGCCACTGTTACAATAAACCTACCATTGAAATGATACTGTTCTGAGACTTTTCATTTCTTTGTCATTGGACAAACTTACAAAATCAGTGAGGGGTCAAATAATTATTTCCCCCACTGTATATGGAAAAAGATAAAGAACTAGCTGACTGCCTCAATGAATACTTCTGTTCAGTTTTTACAAAGGAAAAGGACCTCAGTTAGGAAGGAAGACTAATGAATCTTTTGATGCATGTGTCTTTACAGAGGAAGAGGTTCTAAGTCAGCTGTCTAAAATGAATACAAATAAGTCACAAGGGCCTGATGGGATACACCCAAAGCTATTAAAAGAGCTCAGCAGCGAACTAGCAAAACCATTAACAGATTTATTTAACCAATCACTGGTAACAGGAGTCGTCCCAGAATTGGAAATTAGCAAATGTTGTGCCCATTCACAAGAAAGGTAGTAGTGATGAATCTGGCCACTATAAGCCACTAAGCCTGACATCAATAGTGGGGAAATTAATGGAAACCATACTTAAGGAGAAGATTGTGGAACATCTAAAATCCCATGGATTGAAAGATGAAAAACAGCATGGGTTTACTTCAGGGAGATCATGTCAAACTAATCTTATAGATTTTTTTGATTGGGTGACAAAAATAATAGATGGCGGAGGTGCAGTAGACATCGCTTATCTAGACTTTAGTAAGGCTTTTGATACTGTCCCACATAGAAGGCTTATCAATAAATTGCAGTCTTTGTGCTTGGACTCCCATATTGTTGAATGGATTAGGCAGTGGCTGAGGGACCGACAACAGAGGGTTGTAGTCAATGGAGTATATTCAGACCATGGTTTTGTTACCAGTGGGGTACCTCAGGGATCTGTTCTGGGACCCATATTGTTTGATATCTTTTATCAGCGAAATTGCAGAAGGCCTCGATGGTAAGGTGTGTCTTTTTGCTGATGACACAAAGATTTGTAACAGGGTTGATGTTCCTGGAGCGATACACCAAAATGGAAAAAAATTCTGGAAAACTAGAGGAATGGTCAAAAATCTGGCAACTAAAATTTAATGTTGATAAGTGCAAGATAATGCACCTGGGGTGTAAAAACCCAAGAGCAGAATATAAAATCAGTGATACAGTCCTAACCTCAGTATCTGAGGAAAGGGATTTAGGGGTTATTATTTCAGAAGACTTAAAGGTAGGCAGACAATGTCATAGAGCAGCAGGAAATGATAGCAGAATACTTGGGTGTATAGGGAGAGGCATTACCAGTAGAAAGAGGGAGGTGCTCATGCCGCTCTACAGAGCACTAGTGAGACCTCATTTGGAGTATTGTGCTCAGTACTGGAGGCCATATCTCCAGAAGGATATCGATACTTTGGAGAGAGTTCAGAGAAGAGCTACTAAACTAGTACATGGATTGCAGGATAAAACTTACCAGGAAAGATTAAAGGACCTTAACATGTATAGCTGGGAAGAAAAGACGAGACAGAGGGGATATGATAGAAACTTTTAAATACATAAAGGGAATCAACAAGGTAAAAGAGGAGAGGATATTTAAAAGAAGAAAAACTGCTTCAAGAGGACATAGTTTTAAATTAGAGGGGCAAAGGTTTAAAAGTAATATCAGGAAGTATTACTTTACTGAGAGAGTAGTGGATGCATGGAATAGCCTTCCTGCAGAAGTGGTAGCTGCAAATACAGTGAAGGAGTTTAAGCATGCATGGGATAGGCATAAGGCCATCCTTCATATAAGATAGGGCCAGGGGCTATCCATAGTATTCAGTATATTGGGCAGACTAGATGGGCCAAATGGTTCTTATCTGCCAACACATTCTATGTTTCTATGTCCTTTCTGCTGCAGCTCTCTACCAGAATATGTGGCTGGTGGCAGTTGAAGATTTAAACTGAGCACGTTTTGACGAGCTCGGTGAGACGGACAAAAAGTAAGGAAAAGAACAAACAGCAGGTGGCGCTGTACAGATACATTTTGTTGAATAGCTCACTGGCTATACTAAATTTTGAATTACATGCAATTACAAAAGTATTCATTCAGATCCAGGTGCTGGTTTGAAAAATGTAGAATATGTTTAATGACACAACCCCTTTAATACATATTATGTCTACACAGGGATGAGTTAGTGTGTGTTGCAATCCTCCAGCATCATACCCATACATATTACATTACTGACAGGATAGACTCCAAAGTCAATGGATTCTGCCTCATTGTACCGTATGTGCCATACTAAGTGTGCCATCCTCTCTTGTCCAGATTAACTTCATATTGTGATGTTTTTGTTTTAACCCAGTGGGAATAGTGTACAGAAGATGAAAAGTTCCTTTGTACATAACGAAGTAGTAAAATATCATGCCATGTGCACATTTTCTCTAAACGCCCTGGGGACGAGTACCTGTGTAATATGCTTTACCGCCATGCCAGCTGCGTTACAATGTGCTATAGCAGCACATAGCTCAGAATGCTGAGCGTGGAGTCCATATCTGAGGTTTACTTCATTCCACAAAGCAAAATTCCACCTCCTATCAGCGAAACCATCTGAAAATAAACCCCCTGTCGTCTGTATGTTTGCACAAGGGGGAAGGGGAACCAGAAGTATGCATTTATGTTCTGCTGGATGTCCTTTCAGACATTCCACGCAACATACGGTTTTAATTTTTGTAAGCATATAGACTTATTTTCCAGAATTGATGACTACTGCTTAATGAGTGAGCTGGGGTTGGGTAGAACCTGCATTGTAAAGGATCAGGATGTAAGTGCTGTCATGATTGGGTCTGTGCAGGCTTTTGTCACTTGTGCTTTGTGTACGAGGACTAATGGTACACGTGGGCTGGTGTATTAGCCTTTGTGCAATAGCGTAGAGATAAATCGCCTGAGCAGTAACCTCACCCATTCACATGTTGCACCTTCTATGGGACCTAGTGTCATATCTAGTGATATCTGTCACATCGAGGACAAAGCTCCGTGCCATGTGGCATCTGCAGACATTACCGAATGGGTGGATTTAACTGGAGTCCTGTACAAGTATTGTGGTTGTGTGCCGCCATCTAGTGGCAGATTTAAGGAACTTTACCCATACGCGAATAATTTCACTACAACTAACGTTTATTATCGAGTGGAAAGAGTGCATGATGTGTTACCACAATAATTAATAGTTTCTAGTCTAGGTTTCTTAGTGATCCACAGATTGTGTAGGACATTAATAATAAAAATAATGTGTATAACAGCTGATTAAAGGGTTGTTAAAATTTTTAGGGTACGGCCATACGGTGCCGCTGCCAAGTGGCTTGTACAGCACAGCCATGCAGGCCGCAGTGATGTTCAGCTAACTAATTAGTAACTAATTATTAATTTATTTTTATTGGCCTGTTACTGCATGGCCAACATCAGTGAGTACTAAATATACAGTTTGTAATGAGTTAATTGAATACCGCCATGACTTGCATGGCCACGCGGTTAAAGACACACAGCAGTTGCATCTTAGTCATACCCTCAAGGTCTCGGCCCTTCCTCCGTGGGCTAAACATGTCAGCAGCGCAGTCTTCACTATTAGGCTACTTTCACACTTTCCGTCATGATAATACAACCAACCGTCTGCATCCATTATGAACGGATCCGGTTGTATTATCTCTAAAATAGCAATGACGGATCCGTCTCTAAAACCATTGTAAGTCAATGGGTGATGGATCAGTTTTCTTTTTTGTCAGATCCTTCACCTTTGACTTACATTGTCATGACTGATTTGTCTTGCTCTGCATCCCAGGACGCACTCAAAAGGGCTGTTTGCAGCGCTGTTGTGTGCGTCATGGGAATGCAGTGAAACGGAATGGAATGCATTCTGGTGTACTCCGTTCCCTTCAGTTCAGTTTTGTCCCCATTAACAATGAATCAGAACAAAACTGATCCTATGACGGATCTCAATAGCGGAAAGGGAAACCGCTGGTGTGAAAGTAGCCTTACCTAGATTCATGATTGTACATTGTGGTATGTGCTGCTTATGTTCGCTCATCAGTGCAGACCGGCTGTTGTGATCAGTGTTACATTTCTATGGGGTTTCAGCCTCTGGATATAAACAGGAATGTTTCAGTTCACTAGCAGCAAGCAGAGATCATTTATATAGTAAGGAATGGAAACACATTGGGGCAGATTTAATGC
Source organism: Bufo bufo (assembly GCF_905171765.1). Lineage (NCBI taxonomy): Eukaryota > Metazoa > Chordata > Amphibia > Anura > Bufonidae > Bufo > Bufo bufo. Next base: position 118,446,931 of record NC_053391.1, read on the forward strand.
TAAGATTTAGACAGTACAAGCATAGACTAGACAGTCTAAAGTTGTGCCATTGTTCTCACCGTGGCCGATGCTGAATGGTAAATCTGGCACACTGTTACACTGTTTATTTTAAAGGGGTTCTGCAGTCTTTTCAAACTGATGATCTATCCATTCAAGTGAACAGAGCTTAGCCGCGCCCAGGCCAGTGATACTGGTCGTGACGTCACTGGGCCTGTGGTAAACAGCGAGAAGGCCGCGGCGCTACTGCCAGCTCCGCTGCCTTCTCAAACAGCTGATCGGCAAGGGTCCCGGGTGTCGGACCCCCGCCGATCAGATGCTGATGATCTATCCAGAGGATAGATCATCAGTTTAAAAAAAACTGCAGAACCCCTTAAAGGGGGGAAATTTATCAACCCCTCTGCGCCAGAAAACGGGCACAAAATTTTGCGACTTCTAGGCACTGCTCACCACTTTTTAAAGTAGCGAGTGGTGTGGGACCTCTGTAGGCAACCTGTCACATCATTTACTATAATGTACGCCTAAAAACCTGGCACAGGTTATGACGAAAATCTACACCAGTTCCCATGCTGGTGTAGATCTCCACTTTGGCGCGCAGACCTACACAGATGTGCCACAAACATTAAGTGGAATGCCCCTTTTGGTTTATTTTGCTCCTAAATTCTGGCACAATTTTGGCACATTGTAGCATGTTTAGTCACGCCCCCTTTCCTGCTAAGGTCACAACCTATTTTCAGTAGACCACACCGCCTCTTAGAGGGCAGAAGAAAACCCTTAATAAGTGTGACATTTGCAATATTAAATCTATATTGGGACGTTGCAGAATACAGTTATTAAAAGGTGTTCCCATCAGGTATTAGGGTTGTGTGCTACCTCTGCAGCCAGGGATTGGCAGCAGTGGTCACATGTCTGTGTCAAAAGGGACCATGAAGAAGAGACTGGTGGCGGGGACCTGGTAGGCATTAGTATGAGAGTGACAGGGGTTCAGTGAGGTTAGTACTTTTTATTTTTTTAAAGCTTTCTCCTAATATGCAAATTAGCTCTCTTCCAAGAGAAATAAAGTGATATCTGTAGTGCCTCCAAAAGGCCAGACAACTCCTTTAAAGACTGTGCAGAATATCACTGCAACTTTGCAATGCCCACCTAAATCTTCAGTGTGGTTCTACCGAATTTTTAAACATTGCATCCTTAAAGAAATGTGCTGTTTGGAACTCATCCCCAGGGAACTAGAGGGGTACTGTACAAGTTTTCTCAACTACAACTGATGACAGTATTTTACCATATTTTCTGAAAAAAGGCATTGCTTGTAACGTAGCCAGGTTCTGATATGTAATACAAGGCAAGGTTTGCGGTAGCAAACTTATCTTTGCAAACTGGAAGAAAGACACCCAATTCACTTTTGGCAGAATTCCCCTGGGGATTGGCCTATACAACTGAATACTTTGGTGCTAAACAATGGTGGCACCAGTTTTCACTGGTCTCTGTGTGACTCAGCTCCAGTCCACTGGGTTATTAGTGGTGAGATTTGGCCTATCTGCTTTTCCACACTTCAGGGCAATTGATGGAGTTGAGCATTTGTACGGCTAATAATTGCCCCAGGTAAATGTGCCCAAGTAGGCAACACGAAGTATGAACGCACATGCATCCCCATGCTGGCATCTGGGCTGGCCAGTGTGGTCTTCTCAATCAATAGTGGCGTCTGGGGCCAAACTTCCCCATTGCAAAATTGAATGGCCAATTAATACCTGGAGTCCTTCCAGATGCAGCATTGCCACATGCAAAAATCACATAATGGTAAAAACATATTAATAAAAGCATCACTGCAAAACAACAATCCCCATTTTAAAGGGGTTGTCGGAGCTGAACCCCGACATATCCCCTTCTTCCCCAACTCAGCCCCTCCGATTCTCATGTCAGAACATTTCATGCTCCAATGCCCTCCCTTGCCCAGCGCTGTATCGTGCAGGGCAACAGGCTTTTTCTGGAGATCCGGTTAGGCAGGGCTAAAGCCCACCCATCAGTGCCATCATCGGGAACGCTGCTAGGTGGAAGCTTAAAAAAAAAGCTCTTGCCCTACGCGATACAGCACAGGGCAAGGGAGAGAATCGGAGCATGAGATGCTCATGTCCGAGGGGCTGAGTGGGGGAAGAAGGGGATATGTCTGGGTTCAGCAGTGAACCTGAAGAACCCTTTTAAGGTGGGCATGGTAACCTTCACCATGTTGCTGGTGGGACAGAGACTATTCCATCCATAAGCAGCATGCAGGTAGAATCTCTATATTAGAATTTTTAAATCTGACTTATGAATTTTTTTCAATGCATTTATATTTTTTTTATCATTTAGAACCCCCCTTCGAAAAAAAGAAAATTGGAAAAGCCACGTAAGCCCATGATGTTCTCTGTGTTGGAGACAACAGTGAAGATGCTTATGGACAAGTTTGACTGTTCAGTTGACTCTGAACATGTCTCCGTGGTCACGGACTGCTTAAAAAAGATACTTACTGATCTGAAGGTAGGTGTCAAGACTATCATACATGGGACGCTTCAATCCCCTGGTGATCCAGCACAGATGCCCCGGTGCCTGCTCAGTGTTGAGCCTTGATGCCACTGTGTATAGTACCTGACCACTGAGGCCACTAAGCACGTCATATGCACTGGATCAGTGGGGGACTGGAGAGGAGAGTTCTGCTTTTGCTTTTATTTTTATTATTATTTTAGGACATTTTTGCTGCTTTTTAGTTTTTTTTTAACTGCTCGACAACCCCTTATAAGCAAACCTGTCATCATGAAAATGCTGTCTGCAACCAGCATGTTGTACATTAAGGAGAGCTTAACAGATCGATATAGCTTTATGTTAAAAGATTTAATAAAACTAGTATTTTTTTCATTAAATTGAATATATCATTAGAAAATAGCCTATTGTTTAAAGGTGTTGTCTGAGATACGGCACGTAAACACTGCAGCCAATCACTGTCCTCCCTTGAAGACCAGGATTGGCTTCAGCGGTGACATGCGGTTGTATGGCAGTTGACCACTGCAGACAGGAGGATCGGGCCAGCAGCGCATGAATAGCGCTGGAGAAAGAGGTTAACATTAGTATAACATTTTTGTTTTAGACCATTAGGAGGCTTGCCAGAGATTTTTAATTATCTTGGACAACCCCTTTAATTCAAGTTTACATATTAAACATATTTTTGATAATATGTTACTTGACAATATGTATATTAAAAAAAAATAATCCTAAAAGCCTTCAGTCTTCATACTGGCTTATAATATGTTGGTATTCCTGCTCTGTACAGATCAGTTTTCAGTAGTCGGCTCACTATCATTACAGCCAGGACAACATTGATAGATAACACCTCTTCATAGATAACGCAGGATCCACCATTTACAATAGGTGACTGTCAAAACATATCTACTCCTCTCCTGTCCAATGTGTTTATGGCTCATGTGGATTCTGTATCTATAAGTGCTGTTAACAGAAGCTCAAACAAGATGGACACCCCATCGGCTTCAGTACTTTTTTTTTTTCACAAAGGCAAAAAAAAAAAAATGCCCATTTTTATAGACTGTCCAGAAATTTTTAGCAACCTTGTGCAGGGTGGCAGAAGTACAGATCGCTATGTACAGTTCTTGGAATATTAATGAGCGGCGCATGACAAAGTACACCAGGAGAAGAGCTCCACTATAAAAAGCATAGCCTGCTAATGGAATAAAAATTGGAAATAGGGCAACTAACAGTAATAAGGTTTAGTAGGTCTTGTGGACATTATTTTAGGTTTTCCTTGTTTTATAAAAATAAAAAAAATGGTATTGCTGTTTCTTGTACGTATGAAAACCGCTAACTTTAAAGGGGGTGGTCACTTTATGTTGAGTCTTTTCTAACGTGTGGGCGGGAATGAAAATGGATAACTTGCCTATCAAAAGTTCTGCTCCGTTTTCTTGGTCTGGAAAGCCACACCCCGGTACAGAGCTGTCCTCTCTCTCAACAGCAGACCACTAAAGTCCATAAAATGGCAGATTAGGGGGACACGTGATTCTACACATCCATGAACAATCTGTACATGCATCTGTTTGCTGCATGTTCAGCACCTAGTCAGCCATTATCATCTTATTGTCCCTCTTTTCTGGTGGATATGTAGACAAGATCCAGCAAGCAAACTAATGTACATATGGAATGGACCCTGCCACTTGCCATGTGTCCTCCTCTGTTCAGTCTGTCACTGGCCCAGCCTCATCATTCAGCACTAGGTAGAAAGAGAGCTTATGAGAAGTAGGGTGTACAGATGGCGCTTGGCATGGAGGCTTCTGTGCTTGCGCTTCTCTTTTGAACTGAAGCCTCACCCAAGTGCGCTCTTCTGTCCTAGATATGCCGCGAGCCAACTGTGCAGTGCACATTTCCCCCACCCCTTGTTCTGAGCAATGGGGGACACACTGCAGGTGGAAGAAAGGTGGGCCATGCTCTTGGATTGCATACTAGAAATGGTGACACAAGTGGAGCGGCAAGCTTTCTATACATCCCTTAGTTTGTTAATCAGACCCGGTCTACATATCTACCAGAGGCCAGCTGTTTCTTGAAGATGTTGGTCAAGGACAGTCATGTAAAAAGAGCAGGCAGCTATGACCTCAGGCTGCCCCATGGAAACAGTAAACTCCTACATAGGTCCTAGACTTCCAAGAAACTACAGCATGTGCAGAATCACATGACCCTCCATCTCCTGCCATTTTTTATGGACATGAGTCATCTACCGGCGAGTGAGAAGGCATTCTGAACCAGGGAGTGTGGTTTTCCAGAATATATAATGATTACTGTATATACAGTATAGCAGGGGTGTCCTAACACATTTTCACTGAGGGCCACATCGGCATTATGGTTGCCTTCAAAGGGCTGGCTTCTGGAACTTGGCACCAGAGTCTGTAGTGCAGCCCTATGTAACACCACAGATAACACAGTGATAACTCTGAGTACAGATAATGTAGTGGATGTCACCTGCAGTCCTATGTAACACCACAGATAACACAGGGATAACTCTTGAGTACGGTTTTGGTTTTAAATGCAGCCCTATGAAGCCAAAACAGTTCATATTACTGGGGGACAGACTAGTGGCCTGTACTTTACTAGTCCACTTCCACAGACTCCAGACTATGTCGCCAGAGACGCACAGGGCAGTGGCCACAGGCGCGTCACTTGGCCAGGCAGGTGGCAGGCTGTCAGCTCCCACACTTCGCTCCTGCTTTCCCCCTGAGCACTGCGAAACATACAACTTCTCTCCGTGGCGTCATGTGCCGCCTTGATGTTTGGAGGGCCTGCCGCCAGGTTTAGCTAACCGCCAGTGGTTCCCTGTCTTTCCATGTTTTTTGTTTTATTTTTTATTTTTGTCACCCACGCATCAGAAAAAACTCTGTATAAAACCCATGTATAAATCAGATGGCCACAGTTTCTGTGGTTTTTGCATAGATTTCCATAATATAAATGAACTTGTTGCCTCATAGATAAGTAGTCTTATCTGCTCTGATGGAGAACGTGTGTCTTTTTGCTCTTGCAGTCCCTTTCTCCCATCTCTTATTTAGTATGTGAGCTAAGCGACAATCCAAATGTGTGTTTTTCCATATGAAAATGTAGAATGACAGATGGAAGAACAGATGAGTTTGCGAAATATTATATCAAGTTTACACAATTTGCAAAATGTTAATTGACAGTAAACAGCCAAGCATGCTTAGTCTTTAGAAAGAGATGCCAGTAATGCTTAATTAGTGCGGAGTAATGGCAGGGAGCATGGTTAGAGCAAGGATCCCTATACAGTAATGTGCAGAAGTTTTAGGCAAGTGTGTAAAAAATGCTTCAAAGTAAGAATGTTTCAAAATAGAAGTGTTAATGGTTTATTTTTATCAATTACAAAAATTCTAAGTGAATGAACAAAAGAGAAAACTAAATTAAAGGGTAACAATTTTTTTTTTAATGCAATTGGATTGGTCTGACTAAGTTTACCTTAGTTCCCTAGTTAATACTTTTGTGTAGGTATTGAATTACCTAGTAATTGCAGCATGCTCTTTCCTCACTCAGGCCTTTCAGTGGTCCGGCGTTGCTGGTGTCCTCCGTCTCCTATCTTCTATATACAGAAGACGGAGGACGCAGTAGTGGGCCGTCCCGATAGTGCCGATATTCGCGATAAAAATTTGTGATTAGAATATTCGCGATCAACTACTCAGCAGGAAGAGGGCGTGTTTAAGTCTGGAGAAAGCAGATTGGTTGGGGTGAGTCTGCGCGTTCCCGAGATGAGCCGAATGAATTCTGGGTAGTTAGGGAGGGAGGTCTTAGCCTCAGGCTAAGGGCATCGGCGGCCATCTTGAGAAGATAGTCAGAAAGAAGTCTTGTGAGGAGCGGTTGCTATGGGTGGAATCTTATTAAACAAGTGGTATGTGAACACAATAATTTGTGATTATGGATTATCACCACAGCAGCAACAACATATATGAAAATTAAATTTTGAGTTAAAATATGACAGTTATCCTTTAAATCAATATTTGGTGTGACCATCCTTTTCATTCAGAACGGCATCAGTTCTTCCAGGTACACTTGCACAAAGTCATAGATTTTGGAGGATTATGGTGAGGTGTATGATTAGCCAGTTGTACTAAACAGGTGATCATGAATAGTGTTGAGCGAATCGAGCTTCAGATCGTCAATCCAAAGTTGATAAGTTCAAAAGCTTAAATTTTAATGCTGTCTCTGTACAGCATTAAAATGTATTGCCTCCGTGGAGCCAAAATTCGGCATTCATTTCTGCATCTTTACAAACATTTAAAATTTGTAATCCGAAGTTGGGTTCGGTACAGACTGAACTTTTTTTTTTCTGACCCCCATAACCTTTTTTATAGTTATATCTACCGAGCTGTGTGGTGGCTCAATTTCTGCTGGACAATCTGTAGTTTCCATGATACCATTTTGGAGTGTGTGTGACTTTTTGATCACATTTTATTACTTTTATTTTTTTTTTTTGTAAGAGAAGCAATGAAAAGATGGCAAATTGGCCAATTTGACCCTTTTTTCCGTTGCGCAATTTGCCGTATTAGAAAAATATTTTTGTATTTTAATAGTACGGGCGTTTTCGGTCGCGGTGATACCCATGATATTTATATTTTTGGTTATTTGCGTATTTTTTTATTATACAGAAGGGGGTGATTTAAACTTTTATATATATATTTTTTAAACTTATTGTAATTATTTTGAAGCTCATATATGAGCCTAAAAAAATCTATTTTTACATTTTTAATCTTGAACAATCATGTACTTTTAAAATGACTTTTACTGTCTATTGCCCATTTGTTATGTTGGCCTGCCATCTGGTGGCCAAAATAAGATTTACAGTTTGAATACTCTAGGTCTCTTCAGCGAGACCCAGGGCATTCAAACCAGTTACTGGCATCCCCATTGGCATCCCCATTGGCCGCAGGGGATGTCGGTAACACTCCCGGAAGCTACTCTGCACTTCTTGTCCTGGCTCAAGCCATCTCACCAAAGACATAGAGGTTCTGTCACTAGAACAAATTGGAAGCACAGGGCTACTTAAGCTGGCAATAGACTAATGTCTGCTGAACATGACCATTTCACCAGGACCAGCTGACCATGTAATGTGTAAGGGGGCATTCTAATTCTTCCACATTGACAGATGTCAAGGGAAATAAGGTCCTGGTATTTGGAATTCAACATGGCCAATCCTTTTGTTCTCAAGGAGACATGCCACCACCAAAGGTGTCTTACAAAGGTTACCTAAAACTTATGACCATCTTTCTGCTTGCACTAGCTTCAGTAGTAATATTCCGATCAATGCATTTAGTGAGAAAACCTATTAAAAAGAATCAATTTGGAATATTAACATCTTAAAGGACAAAAGTTAAGGACAGCTCAGCTTTTTGCTGTGATATATTTCTAGCTCCTCTTATGATAACAAAAAGTCCATCAATATGCAGTCTAAAAGTTTTTATGCATGTCTTTCAGTGTCTGGAGGAATGGCCACTGTACATTTATGATGCGTCCTTAGGTTTGATCATAGTGTTCTAGTGCATCACTTTATATTTCCAGTATTTCTTTGTATTTCATTGGTGTGTTTTTATTTAATTCAGAAGATTGTCTTATTTTCCTACAGGTACAACACAAACCTGTGCCCTGTGGGAACGGAGAAGAAAGTTTATTTTTGACAGCAATTGAGAACTCCTGGGTGCACATTCGGAGAAAGAAGAGGGATCGAATGAGACAACTGAGAGAGCTACCTCGAGCTCCTGATGAGAATTTTCTGCTAGTTCAGAAAGATGAAAGACAAGCTGAAGATGAAGAGACCACAGAGAAAACGGTATCCTCCAGTGAGAAGAGTGTTTCTACTTCTGGTATCGATGAAGCTGCAGCACTACCTCCAAATCCTGAAGACTCCATTTCTGAATCTATGGGGGAGGACTCCAGGCAATTGCCAGAAGAAGTGAAGGACACGTCTGCCCTAGGTCAGATCACTGACGTTGATGAACACCAGAACACAATGGAAGCGTCACAACCCTGTAGCAGCAACTCTGCCTTTCTTTTTAAATGTTTAGTGAATGTTAAGAAGGAGGCCACCAATGTATTGGTAGAGATGCACTGGGTGGAAGGGCACAATAGAGACTTGATGAACCAACTGTGCACATATTTGAGGAACCAAATCTGCAAAATTGCCACCAGTTAGTTTTTCTGTAATTAATCAATGCTCATGTTCTCTCCTATTCTTTTTTTTAGCAAAGTGTTTTTTTTTAACTAATAGAACTATTGAGTAACATTTCTCATCTTGCTCTGTGCCACCATAACCAGGATGTCTTATTTTACACAATGTTCTAGCAGCCTGAAAGCCCTGCCATTGGAATTATTTACTGACATCCCAGTGTCCTTTAAATAAAACCAGTTTTGTTGAGGACCGTGTTTACACATTGATTTGTGCTAGAGTTTGTGTTAATATTTTACTTTTTGTCATTTATAAATATGCTACATTGGTTACATACAGCCAGTGTGAGCGTGAAAACAAGAAAAAATATTTTCTTGCTGTGCTATTCAACCCCTTAAATAGAGCCTAACAGGGGACATGCTATTGCAAGAACGGGTAAAGAACATTCATGTACTATTCATGTCTTTTATGGAACACATTGCATAAACATCCACAGTGCAGGGAGGGAAAGTAAGTGAATGTATGTGTTAAAGGAGTTCTCTGGGAATTTAAAATGGCCGCAAGCAACCTGTCCTAGAACGTGAGCAGGACTGCTTGCCTCCATTAGCAGAGCCTCCTTTGGGGGTGAGGAGGCAGGGCCTCACTACCCATTATGCTCTGGCACTTGCAAATGCTAAACATTGGTGAGCGTTCATGTTAGACTGCTCAGCCATAATGGAATATTGTAGGCAGGATCTTATCTTTACCATCTATTGGTACAGTATGTAGTGAGGCCCCATCCCCTCACTTCCCTCGGTAGCTCTGCAAGTGGAGGCAACCTGTCCTGCTCACTGTTAGCCAGAATCCTACTCCACACTGATGAGGGGCAACACCCCGAAACAGCTGTCTGTGGATGGATAACTGGCTTAGGTCTTCCCCGTCACATCCTTAAAGCTTGTAAAAGAGCGGAATCTTGATATAGGGGCCATAGGGGAATCTTGACGTAGTCCCTCAAGGACTCAGCCCTATTTCACCTTAAGGACTTGGCCATTTTTTGCAAATCTGACCAGTGTCACTTTAAGTGCTGATAACTTTAAACGCTTTGACTTATCCAGGCCATTCTGAGACTGTTTTTTCGTCACATATTGTACTTCATGACAGTGGTAAAATTTATAAATTTATAAAAAAAATAGCAAATTTCCAAGTTTCAATTTCTCTACTTCTATAATACATAGTAATACCTCCAAAAAGAGTTATTACTTTACATTCCCCATATGTCTACTTCATGTTTGGATCATTTTGGGAATGATATTTAATTTTTTGGGGATGTTACAAGGCTTAGAAGTTTAGAAGCAAATCTTGAAATTTTTCAGAAATTTTCAAAAACCCAATTTTTAGGGACCAGTTCAGGTCTGAAGTCACTTTGCGAGGCTTACATAATATAAACCACCAAAAAATGACCCCATTCTATAAACTAAACTCCGCAAGGTATTCAAAACTGATTTTACAAACGTTGTTAACCCTTTAGGTGTTCCACAAGAATTAATGGAAAATGGAGATACAATTTCAAAATTTCAAATTTTTGACAGATTTTCCATTTTAATAATTTTTTTCCAGTTACAAAGCAAGGGTTAACAGCCAAACCAAACTCAATATTTATGGCCCTGATTCTTTAGTTTACAGAAACACCCCATATGTGGTTGTAAACCGCTGTACGGGCACACGGCAGGGCGCAGAAGGAAAGGAATGCCATACGGTTTTTGGAAGGCAGGTTTTGCTGGACTGTTTTTTTTGACACCATTTCCCATTTGAAGCCCCCCTGATGCACCCCTAGAGTAGAAACTCCAAAAAATTGACCCCCATTTTAGAAACTATGGGATAGGGTGGCAGTATTGTTGGTACTAGTTTAGGGTACATATGATTTTTGGTTGCTCTATATTACACTTTTTGTGAGGCAAGGTAACAAGAAATAGCTGTTTTGGCACAGTTTTTATTTTTTGTTATTTACAACATTCGTCTGACAGGTTAGATCATGTGGTATTTTTATAGACCAGGTTGTCACGGACGCTGCGATACCGAATATGCATACTTTTTTTTTTTTTTATTTATGTAAGTTTTACACAATGATTTAATTTTTGAAGCAAAAAAAATAATGTTTTAGTGTTTCCATAGTCTGAGAGCCATAATTTTTTTTCAGTTTTTGGGCGATTACCTTGGGTAGGGTATGATTTTTGCGGGATGATATGACGGTTTTATTGGCACTATTTTGGGGTGCGTGTGGCTTTTTGATCGCTTGCTATTACACTTTTTGTGATGTAAGGTGACAATTTTTTATTTTATTTAGCACAGTTTTTACTTTTTTTTTTTTTTTTTTTTACGGTGTTCATCTCAGGGGTTAGGTCATGTGATATTTTTATAGAGCCGGTCGATACGGACGCGGTGATACCTAATATGTATACTTTTTTTATTTATGTAAGTTTTACACAATAACAGCTTTTTTAAAACAAAATAATGATGTTTTAGTGTCTCCATATTCTGAGCCATAGTTTTTTTTATTTTTTGGGCGATTGTCTCAGGTAGAGGCTCATTTTTTGCAGAATGAGTTGACTGTTAGATTGGTACTATTTTGGTGGGCAAATGCCTTTTTGATCGCTTGCTGTTTATGGTTTATTTAGCATAGTTTTTATTTTTTATGGTGTTCATCTGAGGGGTTAGGTCATGTGATATGTTTATAGAGCCGGTCGATACGGACACGGCGATACCTAATATGTATACTTTTTTTTTTCCCCTATTTTTTATCAATTTTTTTTTTTACTTTTATTTGGGGAAAATGACGTTTTTGTTTTATTTTTACTTGAAACTTAATTTTTGGGGGGGAAAACTTTATTTTTTAAACCTTTTTTTTTTCACTTTATTTTTTGTCCCACTTTGGGACTTTTAGGGGTCTAATCCCCTTTACAATGCATTCCAATACTTCTGTATTGGAATGCATTGGCTGTATGAGTAATACAGTGTGTATTACTCATACAGCTTCCTGCCTGTGAGATCCAGGGGGCTGGATCTCACAGGCTCGTCACCGAAATGGCAGCGCGATGCCTCAGGAAGGCATCGTGCTGCCTTCCATGCCATGGGGTCCCCCCTACAGCCCCATGGGGACCCGATGGCACCACCGCCGCCGCACCAGGTAAAAGCCGCAAACCGCAGGTCTGAATTTACCTGCGGTTTGCGGCGATCGCCGATGTGGGGGGTCACATGACCCCCCCCCCCCCCTTCCCCCGGCGTTGTGACAGGATGCCCGCTGAATGATTTCAGCGGACATCCTGTTCCAATTAACCCCCGCCACGCCGCAATGTAGTTTTAAAGTTAGGACGTACCGGTACGTCCTGGGTCCTTAAGGACTCGGCAAACATGGCGTACCGGTACGTCCTAAGTCCTTAAGGGGTTAATATGGTGGATTTGGTGATCTCTGTAATGGGGACACACCTTTGCTCGGTTTTCTTTCCTTTGAGGGATATCTGGCTTTCACTGTGTTGAAGACCCATAACTGGGGCTCCACAATTATTTTGCATATCACTGTTTCCCAGGGAGCTTTGCACTTTGGATTGCTGTGTCGAGACTCTTAAATGAGGCTCCACAGTGTTTTCTGTAGCTGGTTTCCCTAAGATCAGCCATTGTTTTGTTTGAGTAGTCTCCAAGGCATTGCTCCCGGTTAGTCAGAATCCTACTCCACACTGATAAGGGCAACACCCCGAGTCTGTGGATGGATAACTGGCTTAGGTCTTCCCCGTCACATCCTTAAAGCTTGTAAAAGAGCGGGATCTTGACATAGGGGTCACTTAATATGGTGGATTTGGTGATCTCTGTAATGGGGACACCCCTTTGCTCGGTTTTCCTTCCTTTGAGGGATATCTGGCTTTCACTGTGTTGAAGACTCATTACTGGGGCTCCACCGTTATTTAGCATAATACTGCTCACGTTGTAGGACAGGTTACTTGAGGCCATTTTAAATGATTCCCGAAGAACTCCTCTAATGACTTCTCCGAAAGGTTTTTCAATTAAGTGTGTGTTTGATTGGCGCTTTAAATAAAGCACAGTGACTGATCAATCTTCTCAAGACGTGTTATAGAGATGCATTAAGCTGGAAATGGCTTCAAAAATATTGCTAAGACCTGGTTGTACATCAGTCTTTCGATAGACAAATTATGTACAAAAAGAGAAAATTCAGGACTTTTGCTATTCTTTGTAGAAGTGGGCATCCTATTAGGAACATTCCAAGAGCAGTTCTAAAAGAGGTGAAAAAGAAAGGTAATAGCAAAAGACCTACAGAAGAAAAATGTCTGTTCATGTGTCCACTATTAGAAAAACAAAAATGGTGTTCATGAAATGACACCGTGAAGGAAGCTACTGCTTTCCAAAAATAACATTAAAGGGTTTCTGTCACCCCGCAAAACTCATTTTTTTTTTTTGGGATAGTTAGATTCCTCATAGTGCGATATAGGAGAATATAATAGTCTTACTTACTTTCATGCGGCCGATTCTTTATAAAACGAACTTTTATAATATGTAAATGAGGGCTCTACCAGCAAGTAGGGCGTCTACTTGCTGGTAGCTGCTGCAGAAATCCGCCCCCTCGCCGTGTTGATTGACAGGGCCAGCCGTGATCTCCTCCTCCGGCCGGCCCTGTCAGTAATTCAAAAATCGCGCGCCTCTGGTCATTCAGCGCAGGCGCTCTGAGATGAGGAGGCTCGTCTCCTCAGCACTCCCTCAGTGCGCCTGCGCCGATGACGTCTTCTCTTTCGGTGATGTCATCGGCGCAGGCGCACTGAGGGAGTGCTGAGGATACGAGCCTCCTCATCTCAGAGCACCTGCGCCGAATGACCAGAGGCGCGCGATTTTTGAATTACTGACAGGGCCGGCCGGAGGAGGAGATCACGGCTGGCCCTGTCAATCAACACGGCGAGTGGGGGGATTTCTGCAGCAGCTACCAGCAAGTAGATGCCCTACTTGCTGGTAGAGCCCTCATTTACATATTATAAAAGTTCGTTTTATAAAGAATCGGCCGCATGAAAGTAAGTAAGACTATTATATTCTCCTATATCGCACTATGAGGAATCTAACTATCCAAAAAAAAAAAAATGAGTTTTGCGGGGTGACAGAAACCCTTTAAGACCTGTGTCAGGTTTTCCTGAGACCACCTTGATGTGCCAAAAGGCTTGTGGAATGTCCTGTGGACAGATGAGACAAAATGCACAAAGCTATATTTGGAGGAGAAAGAACACCAACACCAATATCTCATCCCGACTGAATGGTGCAGAGAGTGTTATGGGTCTTATAGGAGTGGTTTAGGTCTGGTTTGCTGCCTGGACGCCTAGCCATCATTGAGAGAACAATTAATTCTAAGGTGCATCAAAACATTTTTACCAGAGAATGCTTGGGCAGCAGTCCATGACCTCAAGCTGAACAGACATTGGGTGGTAAGAACACAATGACCTAAACCACACAAGTAAATCAACTAAAGAATGGTTGACAATGAAGAAGAATTGCCTTGAAATGGCCAAGGCAGAGTCCTGACCATAACCCTATTGAGACGCTGTGCCATGACCTGAGGAGCACAGTGCACACAGGTCAACTCAGAAATTTTGCTGAACTGGAACATGTTTGCAGGGAAGAGTAGTCCAGAATTTGTCATTAACATTGTGCAGTTCCTATCTGTAGCTATAGAAACATTTGGTGAAATGATAGCTGCTCAAGGGTCCACTTCTTTTCTCCGGGCAGTATTCAATGCATCCGATAAAGACATAAACAGTACAACTGTTTTTGCTATTATTCTGATCAAAATCAGACCATTGGAGCAACCAATGCATTAATTCAGGTAATTCCAAATTGTACACTTGCTTTTTGTTGCTGCCCTGAGAGCAGAATATGATTGAGAGCTAACCTGCAATCTGTGATATACAGGGTGGGCCATTTATATGGATACACCTTAATAAAATGGGAATGGTTGGTGATATTAACTTCCTGTTTGTGGCACATTAGTATATGTGAGGGGGGAAACTTTTCAAGATGGGTGGTGACCATGGCGGCCATTTTGAAGTCGGCCATTTTGAATCCAACTTTTGTTTTTTCAATAGGAAGAGGGTCATTTGACACCTCAAACTTATTGGGAATTTCACAAGAAAAACAATGGTGTGCTTGGTTTTAACGTAACTTTATTCTTTCATGAGTTATTTACAAGTTTCTGACCACTTATAAAATGTGTTCAATGTGCTGCCGATTGTGTTGGATTGTCAATGCAACCCTCTTCTCCCACTCTTCACACACTGATAGCAACACCGCAGGAGAAATGCTAGCACAGTTTTCCAGTATCCGTAGTTTCAGGTGCTGCACATCTCGTATC
Source organism: Bufo bufo (assembly GCF_905171765.1). Classification (NCBI taxonomy): domain Eukaryota; kingdom Metazoa; phylum Chordata; class Amphibia; order Anura; family Bufonidae; genus Bufo; species Bufo bufo. Next base: position 118,461,990 of record NC_053391.1, read on the forward strand.
ATCTGAAGGCAATCGTCTATGCTGTGAAGATACGAGATGTGCAGCACCTGAAACTACGGATACTGGAAGCCTGTGCTAGCATTTCTCCTGCAGTGTTGCTATCAGTGTGTGAAGAGTGGGAGAAGAGGGTTGCATTTACAATCCAACACAATGGGCAGCACATTGAACACATTTTATAAGTGGTCAGAAACTTGTAAATAACTCATGAAAGAATAAAGTTACGTTAAAACCAAGCACACCATTGTTTTTCTTGTGAAATTCCCAATAAAGGATCGAAGCTAAATTAAATGCGTAAAGGGTAGTTGCACATAGAAAAACGAATCACAGGGGCCAACTACCTAAAATATAACTTTTAATATCACGTTTAAAATATTACACAATCCCTCACCTGGGGACTAATAAACATACAACACTCACAAACAAACACTGGAGGCCAGATGAAAGTGACAGACAGGGTGGCTCGTATTGATAGTACAACCACACGACAAACCATCTGGGTCTCTGGTGTATCCCTAAGGTGTCCCTGGACTTCTCTCAGCCCGGAGATGCACCCTGATGGTGGGAACACTCCGTCCCCGTGCCTAGTCTGTCTGTCCTTAGAAGGCCCTTGTAGCGAGAAGACCCATATGGATGTCCGGGTCATGCATCAAAAGTAGTTTAAAAATAAACAAGCAGACGTAACGGTTATTCTACAGCGGTCAAGGTAAAGATATTTCTCACAGCATGTAAGTATCCAGATCATACATCAACATTGGTTACACAAGAATATGAAGGATACGGTTATTCCAAGGCAAGAGCAACGACCAAACAGCAGTCAGTGGATAAAAAATCACGCCAGGGCTGATTGTCGCGTCAATTGCTGAAAATCAATGTACGCACACTTAATCAAGATGGATGGCAATACATTTACATTGGTGGAGAAAGACATGTAGTAACAACGGTTATTCTACAGCAGTCAATTTCAAAATCTCAGAAATGATAGTCACAGTGGTGTAAATTGATAATCCACCATGTCAGAAAATGCTGAATGTGCAATAGAATGATAAAGACGTATTATACCAATGGGTAACTCTCTATCAAAAAATTGTTTGTTACACTCAGTAAAAAATCTCATGACATGGAGTATAACACTCCATACAAAGTCTCAACGCGTTTCCCCTTAATTCAAAAGGTTCATCAGGAGACTGTATTAAGAGGTAAAAAGAAAATAAGTTGCTGCTAGAATGAAGCGGCTACATGGCCCTTTTCATAAAAAGATGAAAGAAAAGAACCAAAATAGCTGGAGCACCCCGAGGCGGTGTTCCACTTTAGTAGACCATAACAATAGTACAGGAATGGACAGAGTAATAACGATAGAACTCATGTATATGTTGTACTTATCCCATCCTGAGATCTCTCCATATAGTGGTCCGCAGTCAGGGGTACTCCAGGGGGCAGAAAAAATGATGTGTCAAATGACCCTTTTCCTATTGAAAAAACAAAAGTTGGATTCAAAATGGCCGACTTCAAAATGGCCACCATGGTCACCACCCATCTTGAAAAGTTTCCCCCCTCACATATACTAATGTGCCACAAACATGAAGTTAATATCACCAACCATTCCCATTTTATTAAGGTGTATCCATATAAATGGCCCACCCTGTACATGTATAAGTTTATATGATTTGGTATGATTTCTGAGTAATAAACTGAGTGAATATTGACAGGACTCCTAGGAGAGAAGGTGAGAGTCCTGATTACCCTGCCCACCCAGGATGATTTGACAACTTTTCTTTCAGAGAAGGTTGTCTATCGGTGTGTGGGCAGTGTAATCTGAGCCCCGATGGGGTGACAAGGGGAATCCCTCTCTCCCTGTATCTGACCTCTTAAATGCAGCAGTCGCTCCATCTGAGTGGTTAAACTGCTGGGATTGGAGTTATCTCTGATCCCAGACACTGCAGCAGAGTCAGCTTTCGTACCATCCCCATGCTATACATTTATGGTGCTTGACACTAACTACATAGTGCCGGCACTGTCGATTTACGGGGGATGATGTCAGGAGGTTCATTTTGAGAGGAATCTATTCTGAAACACATTTAAGTAATTTATCACTGTACAGTGGGAATCAACGACAGTATTACACTGCCAGATCATCGCTAACGAGTGTTACTACGAAAGCTTGTTAGTGATGATCTGGCAGACTGCCAGTGTAATGCCTCATTCACACGTCAGTGTTCTGTCGGTGATTTTGAGCCAAAACCAGGTGCGGCTCTAATCACAGAACAGGTGCAGAGCTTTCCCTTTTATACCTTATGTCTGTGGAGGCTCCAAACCTGGTTTTGGCTCACAATCACTGATGGAAATCAATGACCAAAACACTGACTTGTGAATGAGGCTTAATACAGCCTTTAATTTTGCAACAAATGTCACTAGGGTGTGCATCAACCGAAGCGCAGAACTAAGGGGGTCATTTGTCACACAGAAATACTCCTAAATTAGGCGGATTTCTGGCGCAGATTGCGGCACAAAGATCCTTTGCGACGCAATCTGCGACTTCTCCCTGCTTAGACCATTTCTAAGCAAGTTTAGGCGTATCAAATTATCTAAATGTAAGACAGCTGTCTTATATTTATAAGCGGTGGAGGATCCACTGAAGTTATATAGAGGCCAGCGCCTCTTCATAACTCCGGCAGATCCACTGCTGGTATAGGGCTTATTAAGACGGGTGTCTAAAACGCCGGTCTTAATAAATGTGCCCCCCAGTCTACATCTAAACAGACCGAGAAGATCAAAATACATCTCTGGACTGGCCTAGTGACAAATGCAGGGTCTTGGTCGGCAAACTAGGTAAATAAACTGGTGCTCAATGGGTAGAATATAATCCACATTTAGTAGCAATAACCACAGCACTCCATTAAATGCTTTAAGGGGTTGTCTTACTTCAGCAAATGGCATTTATCATGTAGACAAATTTAATATAAGGCAGTTTCTAATTAAGTGTATTGTATGTCCATATTGCTTCCTTTGCTGGCTTGATTCATTTTTCCATCGCATTATCCACTCCAAGCTTCAAGGGGTTACAGCCACCGCTGCAGCACAGATACGAGGTGGCTGGAGCAGAGCTGTTGCGCATGGTCCTGGCCAGAGAGGCTGGCTCTTTTTCCTATAGTGTGCAAACACGGCCCAGCGCAGCTGGATTGCAGGATGGTCTTAACCCATGGATATGAGCAGTGTGTTAAATGATGGAAAAATGACTCCAGCCAGCAAAGGAAGCAATATGGACAATCACTATACATTAGTAAGGGCCTTGTATTAACCTTCTCTACGTGATAAAGTCCACTTGCTGAAGTGAGACAACCCCTTTAAGTCAACATGCATTTCCTTTATTTATTCATTCATCCATCCATCCAGCAACACACAATATTCACCTAATGTTTTGACCCTTATTGGACCTTGTTGACAACCAAGGTAAATATACAAATGATAACAGTGGATGTAATGTACATAACAGACATATACATACGATACTGAGAAGCTTATCAAAGCTATTTCCATCTAAATAGATTTAAAGGGATTGTCCGAGTTGTGAATAAAAAAAATATAGCACTGTAAATCTGATGGTCAGCAATATGTAACTAAGCTAAGCAAGTTTTAGGCAAAACAATTCTATTTCCTAATTTCCCTGGTTCTCTTCTGGCCTTTGATTACCTGCAATAACAACAATCTCTGAGGTTTCCTCATGAATATTTGTGCCCCTTCCCCTGCTCTGCAAAGGGAGTGAATACAAGTGCTGCCCTGAGTGACAGGTCTGCCTGCTAGGATACTTAGCAGCATGTTGTATGTGTAGGACTACAAGTCCCAGCTGTACAATGACACTGCTGATACATACAGGATCTTCCCCCTACCTGTTCTTGTGCAGTGCTCTGCAGTACTCCTCCAGTTTGTCTGCAGGAAGAGGATCCTGTGTCCATACCTCCCAACTTTCTAAATGAACAAAGAGGAACACATTGTGCAATTTTTTTCTGCACTAGGCCATACCTTTAAAAATCCACCCAAAACATAACTATACACCTTATGCCAACCAGTCCTCTTAATGCCCCCACATAGTAATTATTCCCCCTTTATGCCACCAAACAGTATTTATGCCCATATTGTGCCCCCTCACAGAATTATGCCCAGCTGTGCCCCCAGTAATATGCCCAGTTATGTGCCCTCATTAATATGCCCAGATGTGCCCCCAGTAATATGCCAAGTTATGTGCCCCTAGTAATATGCCCAGATGTGCCCCTAGTAATATGCCCAGATGTGCCCCTAGTAATATGCCCAGATGTGCCCCTAGTAATATGCCCAGCTATGCCCCCAATAATATGCCCTGTTATGTGCCCCCAGTAATATGCCTTTTATGTGCCCCTCACAGAGAGTAAAAAAAAAATAAACACCACATACTTACCTTGTTCCTAGCAGCAGCAGGACATCGGCTGCTCTGGTCCGTGGAGTAGGCGGAGCCAAAGCTGACTGCCGTCCGGCCCCGCCCCCCGTACATACTAGAGGTGTGGAGAGTCGGCAGAATGATGAAGCACGGAGCTGATGCCGGCTCTCTGCTTCATCATAATACACAGGCAACTTTCTCTGCTTCCTATGGAAGCAGACAGCTGCCAGAAAGCGGGACATAGTTCCCCCATACCGGGACAGCCACTGCAATCCTGGACTGTCCCGCCGGATCCAGGATGGTTGGGAGGTATGTGTGTTTCTTTTTGGAAACATCCAAAGAACAAAAAAAAAAACTCGGACAACCCCTTTAAGGCTGTTAAAGCTATCCCAGATGGTGACCGATCAGCTTCCTCCATAAAAGCTAAAAACCACACAAGTATATCTCAGGCTATAGATGATAAACTACCACATTTGGAGTATACTATCAGCCTATACATAACATACATTGTGCATATAATAAGAAAGATGAAATGTTGACTCCAGACATGAGTACAGGTAAACAGTCATTACCTTATTTGCAAGACAGGAGCATGTGTAGCGCGGCTGGAAGAGAATTAGGGGTCAGCGGCATCTTATGATCACTGCGCATATAAGCAGCGCTTGCACAGTGCACAGTTATTATGGTGAAGAGATACTAGTTTCAGGGAAGTGCTTGCCAAGCGTGCCAAGTGTCTGGCGCCTGTACTATGTACACCCCAAGTCACAGGAGCCCAACATGGCAGCTTTCTACAGCTGTGCAATGTAGATCTTGAGCAGACTTGGTTTCAATTGGTCACTGCCATGTACTAGAGACATGTCACCCATAAACTTGCTGTATTGGTGATACATACAGTGTAGGATACTGTAAAATGTACATTATATAAACCTGGTCCCTGAAATGTGTGATCCCAGTATATATAAGCACTGGCCACAGTATGTATGTACATATATACAGGACCATAATAACTAGCTGCGTCCACCTGGTCCTTTCAAGAAGGATACCTACCATGAGCATGGTTATGTAGTAAATAACAGTACATACCTATCCACAGTCCAGGGTTAATGGTTACATAGATGTATTAAGTACATGCAATAAACTCAATACCTGGAGTATTTGACGTGTCTAAAAAAAAAAAAAAAACAGGAAACTGGGGCAGCACAAGTAGGTGGAAACCATCAGCATGTTTGAGAATTTCAATCAGAGACACATATCGAATTCCCATTTAAGGCAGTGTGATGGCAATGTTTGTAATTCATGGGTCTAGTAGGAGTCACATTTATTTTTAAGTTGAGTATTCAATTGCCTGCTCTTCTTGGTACCGGTACTTGGAATTGTAATGGACTTATATGGTGTTGAAAGGTGTTAAAACATAAGAGATCAGCAATTCCATTTTCCCATAGCATATGGTACATTTATGTTTAGAAATGCACTTGATACTGACCACTTGGTAAGGTACACCACAAAAGATGTAGGGGGTCATTTATTAAGACCGGTTTTAGATGCCGTTCTTAATAACCCCTATAGCTAGCGGCGGATCCGCTGAAGTTATGAAGAGGCGCGAGCCTCTGCATAACTTTGGCGTATCCTGTGTCAGTCCAAATGTAAGACCGCTTTCTTGCTGTCTGATACAGTACTCTTACCTGCTGGAACTCCTACCTATGTTAGGAATATTCTCACCTAATCTAATACACTGCTGTACACAGAATATAACCAGGTTGCATCAACAGGACAACACAGCAGCTATTAAACTTAACGGTTTAATATGATTTTACAGCAGTGCATACTGTTAACAGAAAGGCGATACATAGGTGGGTAAAACAAAGACGATTAAAATATAAAAACTAAACTCACATCCCTAAACTATGCAGTTCAGGTATTCCTGCTAGTGGAGCTTGACATTCAGTTCCTGTGGTTCTTTATCTAGGGAGCTGTGGTGCGATGTTATAGCAGACCTCCACTCACACAGACTCTTAACCACACATATCCAGGTGGGGTTTGAAAACTTTCCCTGGGCAAACATACCCTATATTTCCTTTACCCAATCAGATGTGTCCTGCCCTACAGCCAGTCCCTTAGGTCATCGGAACTAGATGGTCCCATGCTCATTTTCAGTCCCTTCAAACACAGTCAAGATAGAGCCCAACAGTCCCACAATCCTCCACTCTCCTTGCCCAGTTTTAGAGCAGGAATGTGAGGCCACAACCCAACAGGAAGTCTTCAGCTGGCCAGAACACTACGAATTGGCCATTAACTCTTTAAAACACTGCGAAACACAAAAGTGTCCCTTACCCTTCATCACACTAGAGCAATGTACACAACATAGACATGGATATGTTCGTCTGGTGTAGTAAATTGTTGAGGCTCCTGACATCCGCTTTCTCAAGTGCATTCCTAACATTTCTCGGGTATTAATAGCCCATACTGATTCTTCTTTTACATTCTGCTACCTCAGGATACAACTTGTCCAACAAGGGCCAAAGTTTCGGGATAATGTTCTGAATTTTTGGTGGTAAAATACTACGTGGCAAACGGTAAGCGAGGATAATTGTCAGGTACCCTCTTAGCTTCGGTTTTTTACTCTAGCAAGCAGATGATGCGGTTATCCTCTTTCAGTTCATGTCACATAATCTCTGATCTTAGTTTCTCATTGCTGACTATTCAGGTAACTCTTTTATACTACGATCGTGCTGGAGAATTTCTGGTCGCTCTGGGAAGGTTACTGTTATATAATACCGTAGACGTCCATTGCGGTCAGTGTCTCTGGAGAGTTCAGCTATCTCACTTTTAGAAACGAATGTATACAAAAAATGAATGCATTAAGTGTTGCCATGGGCAGTAAACAGATTGTCAACTGAATTCAGGTTGTTACAAAATTCTCCAAACAACTGTAGGTCCCCACTCCAAAAGCAGAATATATTATCGATATATCATTTCTATAAGCATTTGTATACACTGACTTTTCTTTATATGTGCATGAAGCAGTTGGCATATGGTGGCGCCACACTGGAGCCCATAGCAGCTCCTTTTTTTCTGAATATAATAATCACCGAAAAGTAAAAATTCTTACGCAAGACCAGTTTTAAAAGCTCCAGGCAGAAGTTCTGTTCTGCCATCTCTAGTGTAGAAGTTGCTAGTAAGTCTACTATCGCCTTTGTCATGTCCTATCAATGTATACTGGCTGTTTACATCCAGTGTGGTGAGCAAAAAGTTTGGACCCTTTTTCAGTAAGTAGGTGTATATTTTTTTATCAATTATAAATATTCATCAAAATCGTGGGGGTCGGATTGTATATTACCTGTTCATATGTAGAGCTCTTTAATCTAGTAGTTGGTGTCCATTACTATAGCACTCCCCTTGTAGGGCTGGTTTTATAGTTATTGTTTTGTCAGTGTGCAAGGCTTTTAATTCAAAATTTTCCTCACTTGTCCGGTATGCATGAAAGTAAAATTGACTCAATTTGAAGGGGTTATGCCATGATTGATGTAAAAATGAAAATCAGACATTATATATTACATGAGAATACTTTTCTAACAAAGCTAGAACCCAAACTGTACCACACATGGGTCCCGAGATCTCCACATTCACTGCTCCAGTTGCTCTGCTAAAATATTTTCAGCCTGGCAGCTCAGAGGGTGTGTCCTTCCTGCTGCGGCTCTCTCCCTGTAGCTGCCACAGCGTCTAACAGAACATATGGCTGGTGGCAGTTGAAGATTTAAACTGAGCACAATTGATCAGCAAAGTGAGATGGGCAAAAAGTAAGGAAAAGAATAAACAGCAGGTGACGCAGTACAGATGCATTTTATTGAAGAGCTTAGTGGTTATACTAAATTTTTTATTATATGCAGTTACAAAAGAAGCCAGATACCCGGAAGAAGCCAGATCTACTGGCGAAACGGCGTTGGGTCAGGAGTCGGCCGAGAGATCTTTGCACCAGTCAGGGTATGTTTATACTTTGTCCTTTTCATTCCAACCTCAATCTCCACAATTGCCTCCTTTGCACTTTGTTTGGGGCGTTGCTGCTATGAGGTTTTGAGGTATGCTCTTTCAGCTAGCATTCTTTTTTCCCTGTTATTTCGTGCACTGATCTCCCGGCCTCTCCTTGGGTCCTGCTACTCATCTGTGTGTCCCGCCTTGTGCTGCCTGTTTTATTATATATGTATGTATTGTTTATATGTTTATATATACTTACAATAAAGTTTTTTGGATCTTCATACATATGTAAGTTAGTTTTATTCATTTTTTTGGTGATTATCATGACTCCTTGGGGGTCCGATGTTTTTGATATTATTCTGTCCGGTTAATATTGGTTGACTACTCTAAATGGGTGCAGCGCTACATGGTGACCACCACCGCTGCAACACCACGCCAGCAGGCAGCACATTCCAGCGGTCCAACAGCACCCCTGATCTCAGACTAATCACCCATGGAACTGGGCATCACCAACCCACCGACACAGCAGCACAGCAACAACAGTCGCCATGCAGCACCGCACCATGTGAACAGATATCAAACCCTCACCTTTCCATGAGGTCTCGGGACCTACAAACTGAGACCTGGGCCAAATGGAAGGAGTGTTGACACCATAGAAAAGATGATTTTAGAGATTCTTTGGAATTCCTGTACTTTTATGCTATTTCAGGAACTATTCAGGTCTGCAAGTAGGTGGCGCCTTTGGTCCACATTTGGTGTCTATATTAACCTTGAACAGTAAAATATATTCAAAATTCATCTCACAGTCTAATACTACAGACAAAGAAGACTCATCTGCCTCATGCCGACATCATGCCTGGCCCAGCGGCTGGGGCTGTTTTCAAACCCTGTCTGGAGTGTCAGTCTGCTGTATGTGCCGGTAAAGCTTCCAGCACATCTTCTAAACAGACCCTTAAAACGGATGCTACTAACTGGCATCCATCCACCATAGGCACACATGCTGAGAACAAGATATACACTTTTTTTGTACCAGACATCTCTACGTAAATTTTTTCTTTTCATTGCCATATTCTGACCCCTATAACTTTTTTGTAGTTATGGGTGTGGAGTTCTGCGAGGGCTCATTTTTTTATGGGGCGATCTGTACTTTTCATTTTGAGGTGTGTATGATTTTTTGATCACTTTTTATTTAATTTTCGGGAAGGTGAAGCGACCAAAAAATGGCGAATGGGCAATTTATTTTTATTTTTTATTTTTTTCTCGTATGGGATAAATATTTTTATATTTTAATAGTATGGGCATTTTCACATACGGTGATGCCTCTAATGTTTATTTTTTTCATTATCTATTTTGATTTTGGGGAAAGGTAGGTGATTTGAATTTTTATATTTGTTTATATTTTTAAAATGTAGGAACATATCTGCGCCAGCTTCAGATCATTCATGAGGACTGTGGCTGCTGCGCACAGTATCCGGCTCCCCGATCGCCGCTATGGGGAGCCGCTGCTCGCTCGGGAGCTCAAAGGTTTTTTAGCTCCCAGATGCTGTGGTCACAGAAGAACCAAATACCACCAAAGCACAAAATACTGCCCCAGGAGAACCAAATACCACCAAAGCACAAAATACCGCCCCAGGAGACCCAAATACCACCAAAGCACAAAATACCGCCCTAGGAGAACCAAATACCATAGTGCAACACAAAATACCACCCCAGCAGAACCAAATACCACAATGGAACACAAAATACTGCCTGAGAAGCACCGTATAGCACAAAATACAGCCCCAGCAGAACCAAATACCACAGTGAAGCACAAAATACTGCCCCAGCAGAACCAAATACCACAGTACACAGGGACGGACTGGGAAAAAATACTAAAAGTGGCCCCATTTTGTAGTTGGGTCCAAATTGATGGAAGGCAGGGCCATCAATACCATATTGTGGCACATTATACCACCTAAACAGTGACAAATACCACAGTCCATCACAAAATTCTGCCAGCAGCATAAAATACAGCCCCAAACTTCCTCTGGCCGGCCGTAAGGTGGTCAAGAGCATTGGCCCACCAGGAAATTCTCCTGTAAGGTCTATGGCCAATCCACCCCTGACAGTACAGCACAAAATACCGCCCCAGCAGAACCAAATACCACAAAGTGGCACAAAATATTGCCTCATAGAACCAAATACCACACAGCAGCACACTATATTGCTGCCCTTGCCACAGTATTCAACTGTATGGCTGTCCTGAGGACAGGTCACCAGCCAGGTGCAGCATAAGTACAGTACCTGATGCTCCTAGCATTAATGCTGAGAGCATCAGATGGAGGGCTTGGGAAGCCCCCTGGTCTGTGGCTAATCCACCCTTAGTGACATAGTATAGCAGATTACTTAAAAATGGAGTTCCACAGAAACTTTTTGAAAACTGCATATTTTACTAATACTATACATTTCTTTTAAATTAAAATAAGGCTATTTTTAACACAAGCAATAAATGTGCCTTCAGCATTTCTGCAGCCCGGCGGGTGGCGACCCGTAATTTCACAGGAGTTTGGCGATCACTGCTCCGGCTGTACTGGATAAACATACTCGGGCACCGCCTAGCACAGCAGAGAAAAATCAAAGTTATGATAATGGAGTCTGAGGGACTTGGTAATCAATACATGCAATGGTAACAATACAATGAACACAATGGGGAAACTCTTATTCCATTGGAGTTTCTCCTCATGTCACTTGATGCTATTGCTTAGTTTGTATCCATGCCAAAATCCTTTGCCGCAAAGTAACTCTTGTGCCCCCGTTGAGCGGGTCCATACTGACCGGTTTATGCAGATGTTTCATATTGAACATCTCAGTGTACACCTCCGAATGCTGCGATCTAGACCACAGGATCAGCTGGAGCAGTCTCTAAGAACGTTCTGCTCCATGCTGGGCGCCATGTGGTCAAGCCGCTTTGCATGTTATTTTTGAATACACACATCACATTCCTGTACAGCGCAGATGACACTGACTGTGCAAGTGAAGTCTGCAGAAGACATTTCAGCTGAGTCATGTTTTCATTGTCCCGGGCTTTTAGGAGACTTTTTTTTTCTCCATTTTCAAGATCCTCTTGGAAGATTTCTAAGCCCCAACCTGCGGCCCTCCAGTTTTTGCAAAACTACAACTCCCAGTATGCCTGGACAGCCTACAGCTATTAGGGCATGCTGGGAGTTGTAGTTTTGCAACAGCCGGAGGGCCTCAGGTTTAGCATCCCTGGTTTTAATAAAAAAAACTGCAGCGTAGGAATGTAGTGTGGTGGCATGGAGGAAGATCTTTCTACTACTTTTTTCTAAGGCCTCATGCACATCACGGTCTTACAAAGTTGTACAGAACCACAGTGTGGCACTGATAGACATCTATGGGGCTCTTCTGCAGCCTTCCCCTGATGCCCTTTTTTGTGTTTTCCCCCCCATGGTGTGTTTTATTAGAGCTAATGCACAGGGCCATAGCTGTTTTTGCGGTCCGCAAAACACGGATACTGGTCGTGTGCTTTCTGCATTTTTTGGATAATAATAGGACATGTTCTATATTTTTGCGGATGTAACGGAACGGACAAACAGTTGCATACAGCACACCCTGTGCTGTCCGCATCTTTTGCGGCCCCATTGAAGTGAATGGGTCTGCATCTGACCCACACAAAATCAACGGTCGTGTGCATGAGGGTGACTATGGATGTGTGGCTTGCTTTCCGTTTACTTCAGGGCCCAGTTCTGGACATAAGAGCAGGTCCCCTTTAACTTAGAAAAAAGACATCTGAGAGCAGATCTAATAATCACATATAAAAAACGTGAAAGTTTTTGGATTCACACCCTGCAGACCATTGAACCGAAAGGTTTAAATCGAGAATATGATTTGAGTGCATTCCTGTAAGATCCAATAGGAAATTCTACTGTAATTACATTTTTAATGTACTATATATATTCTTTATTCATTCAGTCACAGAGAAAATGAAAATAATGAAGCATCTGAAAAAAGAAAAAAGAGCAGCAAGATTTAATATGTTGATATTTTGAGACAGCCAGTGGGTTATTTAGTTCTCAGATGATTATTATTATCATTACATTGAATATGTTTATTGTAATTTCTAGATTTATTGTATCCCATGTCTACTATTGATTTCTCTTTTCTGTAATACTCTTAAAGATGTAATTGTATCACATACAGCATAGTACCTTGTTGCAACAATGTAGAGAATTGTTGCACCTTATGATTTGTATCTCCGTTCCCATGGTGATGTGACTTCATCACGTTCGACGCCCATGTAGGCGGCCTATTTAAATGTGTTTCATGCAATAGTTCATTATGCTTGACAAAGGCTCACACCTGAGCCGAAACACGTGTCGCATCTGTGCTATTTCCTCCTATGCTGAAATAAAAGTTTGAAGATTCCACCTGTGAAGTGCCGGTCTTCTGTTCCATATTGTCAGGGGGCAGTACAGGGATCACTTACATTAACAATCTATAACCAGGACTGTGAAAAGGGGACATCTTCTGCGTCTAGAGGAAAGACGGTTTCAGGAGATTCTTTACTGTAAGAGCAGTGAGACTATGGAACTCTCTGCCTGAGGAGGTGGTCACTCACTAAATGAGTTCAAAGAGGTTATGGATGTATTTCTGGAGTGTTGAAATATTACAAATCAGTTAATAGATTTCTTGAGATCGGTCGTTGATCCAGGGAGTTATTCTGATTGCCAAATCGGGAGTCAGTAAAGTTTTTTTTCTTTTGATAAATTAGGAAAATTGGTTTCTACTTCACCAACTTTGCAGGATAACAGGCTGAACTGGGTGGATGTATGTCTTTTTTGGGAATTACAAAATATGTTACTATGTATACAGTAAAAAAAGGTTATACCAGTAAAGGCCCATTGTATGTCAAAAGGACACTCTTTTCATATGTGTCGGATAAATGGGGCCCGATGGATACTTTAAGCATGTGCGTCAAGATGTTGCCTGGCACATATGCCAAGCATTCTCAAATAACGAGAACAGGGCCTTAGCGAGTGTCTTTACAGCCACTAACGTATGCCTGTCACCTCCTCCTCATACCTACTCCTCTGCAGCTGCTCTCACTGGCAACATTTTCATATGATGTACCTCTGTATTAAATTCATGTGCACCCACTTTTATGCATTCACATAATATAATTTTCTTTATTTAAATGTTTCATTAAAAAAAAAAATATATATATATATATACTGTATGATATGAACTTAGCATCTCATCCTCATGACTAGTGTTGAGAGAATCATCGATTTGGTCAAACACTTTGATTTTAATGCTTTAAACCTGACTTTGGTTTTCTAATTTTAAATGTTTTTAAAGATGCAGAAATGAATACAGAATTAATTCACAGAAGTTTCTTGAAGTTTAATGCTGTACAGACAGTGTTTGAACAAATCTACTTTGGACCTCTGATCCGAAGCTCGGTTCGCACACATACCTCCTCGTGACACATATACGCACAGCCTAAGAACTAGCAATGTATATATTTATCCAAATGGCCTGCTGATTTCTGAGTCACTTAGTAAAAGGAGTATTGGCTCTGTTGCTGTGCTCGCTCTCGCTGCTGTGACCTACTTTTGTCTTCTCCATGTTGATTTTAGTGAGGTGTGAGTCACCAAGCTTCTATCGTATCTCCGACACCATCCCTAAATCTGTACATCTGTAACATTAGCCTCATCTGTCATCTTTTCCTGTTAGCCAATGCTAGAATAATTTCTGATATGTTGCAAGCCATTTCCACGTTCACACCTACTTGGTGTCAGGAGCATGGCTACTCTATATGCCCAAAAGTATTAGTACCAGTATTGTCATGTATGAGGGTGGGTTTAGGCTGGGGTGACATTAACATATAGCAACCAATCCCAGGCCTCTGTGTTGTAAATATATACTAGACCAGTGATAGCGAACCTTTTGCAGACCGAGTGGCCAAAATGCAACCCAAAACCCTTATTTATCGCAAAGTGCATAGTATATGTTCCATGTACTTTATCATGTAGCTATAAGAGTCTGCTCACATTCAATGCGCTGCCTGTGCCATTCATAGTGCGCCCTGCGCTGATGAATGGCAGAAAAAGTCTAAGGCAGATTGTTACATTTAGACTTTTTTCTAGGGTGCGGGTGCCCACAGAGAGGGCTCTGAGTGCCGCCTCTGGCACCCGTGCCATAGGTTCGCCGCCACTGTACTAGACCCTTACTAAAATAATGGTATATATAATGTCTCATGCTCTCCAGGAGACGGTATATATAGCCAAAACTGTATATTATGTAAGACCTCTCTTTGTATTATAGACTTACTAAGTGTGCCCTGGGGATACTAAAGGGACTGCCACCGGGAATAGCGAATTGCTATGGTGACTGTTCCCTGTCTTGTTTCTACAACTGTATTTGCATCCTTAGGATGCAGATGCCTCCCTGCACCCCTTATAACTACACCCCTGTACCTCACCACAGCACTCTCGAGATAAGGGCTTATTTAGATGGCCGTAATGTGGCGGCATTTCAGAAGCCGTATTACAGACACGATTCCTGCCCAAATGTTAGTACCATGACCATATGCATTGTGGGGATTCGCTCTGGTAGGCAGGGTGAGCGGACACAGAACAGAGGCATCAAAAACAGATCTTGCTCAAACCGCAGTGTTTTATTCACACAAGCTGGTCTAACATCTCAGCAAACAACTTCGTCTTAGTTGAAAGTCCTGGTGTTCATTCACGCCATGCTGCAGGTCCTGCATAAAGAGTCCCAGTCGAGGCGTGTGTTCACACTTTGTAGACAGGTCCACACCAAAGTTTAAGTCCAGGATTTAGTCGACCTGTCTTCCCCAAACAGGTCGCAAGCATTCATCCAGGCACAGACCTCATACCTTAACACAGATGTGAACCGAGAGCAAGGCAGGTGGTTTGACTCCGCAACCAGAAAAGAGTGCGTACGCAGAAGTCAAGATCAATAAAATTGCATTTACTATAAATTAATAAAAGCAGGTTAACAATGCAGTTACAAAGGTAAAGACAAGCAAAATATTCAAAACAGTATAAACAATACAAGTTAAACACTGCAACAATTTTCGCCTTTGCTGTGTCCGTATTTGCAGTGCGGACACTAAGAAATAATAGTCCGAGAAACTATCCCTAACTGACCCTAACTTTCAAGCGGGTGCGCACCCCCCTTATCCCAGTGGTCCAAGTGGACCGCTTACAGTTTGTGGAAGTGCACGGTGGGGCCCGATGTCGTCCTTTTCTTTAATCAGCGCAGGATCCGCAACAAAGAAGTCCTCCTCAGCAGGCCGGAAAACCAGTTGAATATAATCCAGGATTATTACAGTTACTGTCCGATATCTCGACAGCACTGTGAGTCTCTTTACTGTTTGGGGCAATCCACACAGCCCAATGTCGGCTCCACAGGTTAGTTGCTGCACACAGTCCTTTTAACTTGGCTTCACTAAATGCACGGTTTCTTTGTACTCCATCCGTCTCTAGACCGAAGTTCACACAGCTTGGCTGTACACCGAAGTCCTTTAGTATCTCCACACACGTCTTACACAACACAGAACTTGTTTTCTATCTTGCCAATATGGCAGCTGCAGTTCAAGTCCTCTCTTCCTCCTTCTTTCTGCTCACACTGAGGCAGGGTGACATCATAAGGGGCGTGTCACTTCAACACTTAGCTGCTGCCTTAAAGAACTAGTATCACAGTAATACACTTTCTCTATGGTAAACTCCAATGTAAATTGGTCCTATGCTGCCATCTACTGACCAAACAAATACTGCAGGCATTTTACATTAAATCTTAACACAGTTTACCAAAATAATGAAACTTAGAGACATTACATGACTGTTTCTTACATATTCCCCCCCACTTTAAGATTGGCAGTCCCTGCCAATGACTGAATATCCAGAGGGCTGTACTCTTATACATAGAGTGGTAATGTACCGTTGTATGGCAGGCCAAATAAACTCATCTTGCGCATACCGAACAGGGGGATTGCCAGCATTTTGTCTAGTGGTGCGTCTGAGAACCACTGGTATACTCTGGGGTGCTGTATCCATAGGCTGAGAAGGACCAGCAGACTCCGCACCCGAGGGGGCACAGGCTGGGGGCTCAGTAGTCACAGGTGGAACATCCTCAGGAGTAGGGATTGGCCAACAATCATCCTCATCATCGTAAGCCCATTCCTCTGACTGTGGGAGCTTGTTGACATTATCAGTTCCATCACAATTTGCTTCTTCAGATTGACACAGGCGCAACATATTTCTGTGAAGTACTCGGACACAATCAGTTCCTTCCTTCTGGACTTCGTACACTGGCCCATTTGCATACTTGCGGGCAACTAGACGATATGGCACAGCCTCCCACCTGCTTTCCAATTTTCCTTGAGGCTTCTTGACACGCCCCAGCACCAGGTCACCTGGCTGCAATGGTTCCCTTTGCACCGGGGTCTTATCAGGATGAGAATTTTCTTGCAGACGCTGCTGCATCAATCGATGAACTGTCTCAAGTCTCTGCCGGTGTGCCCGCACCCAGGAGGCTGGATCTCTTGGAGGGAACCCATCCACATCATTTAACTATAACTCTCCGACACTTCGCCCAGACCGTCCAAAGAGGAGAGTATAAGGAGAATACCCTGTTGTAGAATGGACCTGATTGTTATAGGCCCACACCATCTCAGACAAGAACTGAGGCCACTGTAACTTTTTGTTCTCCTCCAAAGTCCGCACCATCTGTAGCAGAGTTCTATTGAATCGTTCACAGGCTCCATTTCCTTGGGGATGGAAACGGAGCCTGTGAACGTATCCCGTAGATACGTTGAACTTCTTTCATTACATGTCCCTCAAAGCAAGCCCCTTGGTCAGAGTGGATGCGTTGTGGACACCCGTACACTCGGATGAAATCTTGGCATAGGGCTCGAGCTGCCGACTCAGCGGTCTGGTCCTTGGTGGCGGTCACCACCACAAATTTGGTAAAGTGGTCCATCATTACGAGTCAGTACTGGTGCCCACTGTTGGATGGGCCCACCATTAGGTAGTCTATCATGATGATCTCCAAAGGTTCCTGGGTCACTATGGTCTGCAGGCGAGCTCTTTGTTCTATCGCCTTATGGATCTCACAAGTTCGACATCTATGACATACTTCTTCGACCATTTGACGGAGGCCTGGGCAGTAAATCAGTTGCTGTAGCCAACGAAAGGTCTTCTCATGACCAAAATGTCCATTCTTATTATGAGCCTCAAGAGCCAATGATTGAGCCAGTTCACTAGGCACTACGATTTGGTAACGAATGTCGATTTCAGAAGGTAGATATACCTTTCGGCATAGCACTCCATTTTTCATCTCTAACTTTTCCCACTGACTCAGGACTGATAGCATTTCACGTGTCAGTTGTTCTCTTTCCTCTTTACAGGGCTTCTTGCCTTTCTCAACACACTAGATCATTTTCGCCAGCCCCTCATGGGCCTGCTGTATTTGCACCCATTCCTGTCGTGAAGGGCCAAAGAAAGGAGCTGTTTCGGTCCCTTCCACTGCACACTGCATAGCAATGACCAAGACTTGTGAAAATCTGCTGAAGTCAGGCACCTCCACATGCTCTAACTCATGATCCACGTCTCCGCTGGGGGCCTGGGTAGTTACCCTAGAGAGTCCATCGGCATTTTGGTTCTCTGTCTTGGACCGATACTTAATTCGGTAATTGAATTTAGACATTCGGGCTATCCACCTCTGCTCCAAAGCCCCGAGCTTGGCATTTTCCAGGTGGGCTAATGGGTTGTTGTCAGTCAGTACTAAGACTTCAGCTCCGGTCAAATACTCAGAGAATTTCTCAGTTATGGCCCATACCAGTGCCAACAGTTCTAACTTAAATGAACTATAATTGTCAGGGTTTCTTTCAGAATCTCGCAAAGATCGGCTGGCATACGCTATGACACACTCTTGGCCATCCTGGAACTGAGAGAGCACTGCTCCGAGACCATACAGGCTTGCATCCGTATATAGCTGGAAGGGCAAGTGGTAATCAGCATACGCCAGGATTGGGGCCGTTGTAAGAGCATCCTTCAATGCCTGGAAGGCGTGTTCCTGTTCAGGGCCCTATTTCACAGACCGGTTCTTCGGACCCCCGGAGGTGCCTCGTAGGAGAGCATTAAGTGGTGCTGCTACCCTAGCAAAGTCCTTAATAAACCGTCGATAGTAGCCGGCTACTCCCAGGAACGCTCTCACCTCTCACAGGGTAGTCGGTGTCAGCCAATCTTGAACAGCCGCTATCTTGTCCCTCGACGGCCTTACCCCTTCTCCTGATACACGATGACCCAAGTAATCAATTTCAGATTGGAACAACCGACATTTACTGGGTTTCAGTTTGAGCCCATGTTCCTGCAATCATTGAAACACTTGTCCCAACTGGTGGAGATGGTCCTCAAAGGTTGCAGAGTACACTATAATGTCATCCAAGTAGATGAGAGTGAACTCAAAGTTGAAGTCACCAAGACATTTCTCCATCAATCGTTGAAACGTTCCAGGTGCATTTGTCAACCCAAAGGGCATCCGGTTAAATTCGTATAGTCCCATGGGCAAGATAAAGGCTGTCTTTTCCTTATCTTTCTCGGCCATTGGCACCTGCCAATACCCACTAGCCAGATCTAGCGAGGAGAAGTACCGGGCTCTTCCTAGTGCCGAAAGAGACTCCTCAATCCGAGGTAAGGGGAAGGAATCTCGTACGGTGCAGGTGTTCAACTTTCGATAGTCTACGTAAAACCGAATGGACCCATCTTTCTTCCTTACTAGTACCACTGGAGCTGCCCAGGGACTTTGGCTTTCTTGAATGATCCCACTCTGCAGCATCTGGGTCAACAGTTCTTTCACCTCCTGATACATCTGTGGAGGAATTTGTCGGTAGCGCTCTCTGATTGGAGGGGTGTCTCCTGTGGGAATCTCATGGTAGATCCCTGTTGTACATCCAAAATCTTCAGCATGACATGCAAAGGTTGTGCGGTTTTCCCATAACAGTTCATCTACCTTCCGGATCTGTTCCAGAGAACACGAAGAAGTCTCTATCTTCATCTGTTCTCGAATTGCACCGCCATTCCATTTAGGGGTGGGGTTCTCGCCTTCCCCCAAAGACATGGTTACGGTCCATTCACCTCGTTCAGCCGGCCTCAACTGCATCGGGGTCGCTTTCCTCACTTCCTCCGGAGTCACATAGAGGTTAGCCAGCAGCCTTCCTGGGGCTAGGTCTACACTCTGATCCTGGGTGTTCACACATCGGAGGGGTACTCTCCCATTGCGGACTACTGCCAAGGAATGGGCTACTAGTGGATCAACACTTCTTCCGGCTGTCGGCAGTGGTTCTATCAACTCAGCTATGCCCTCTAGTTTCCAACAGGTGCCTACAGGCATGGACACTATCATCTCCCGTCTGGTTGGCAACGTAACTTTTGTGTGCAGAGGGACTGAAACTCGAGCAAGAGGACACTGTGCATCTGAACTTTTCTGTAAGCCACATGTTCGGTACAGCCGCTGGAAGGCCGTTTGAGTAGGCCGATGGCTAGTGGTTTCTCTCCAATAACCGTGACCTTTCTTTTCATAGAGAATCTGATCCAATTCTTTTAACACATTCATCCCCAAGATGACAGGGACCTTTACTTCATGTGACTCCTGTACCACCACAATGCCTTTCTGGCCTAGATCTTGGCCACATAATCTGACATTCATCCAGGCCACTCCCACCACCGGTACTGGTAACTGATTAGCTGCAACCACTCGTATGAATGTATGGGGATCATATTTCACATGTTGCTGAAAGTACCTTTCGTAACGGTCTCTACTCAGGGTCGTTACTTGGGAACCCGTGTCAATCATCCCGGTAACCGGAATACCTTCCAATTCCATCTGTATGATGGGACTTGCAGCGATTAGGTCCTCTTCAGGGCATTCTCCCCTCATAGTCTCCTTCTCAGTTTCCCCTACTGCCCGCCCTACTGCAGCAGGGGATTTCAGTTTAACGGCGGTCTCTGATAAGCTTGTCGCTGCTCTGGACATCTAGCAGCAATGTGGCCCACGCGTCCACACTCCTAGCAGCGTATTTCCCGTCGCTCTGGCCATCGGTTTGGGCCCCTTCGGTAAGCCCCATCGGTCTCTCCTGAGAGTTGTACTACATTATTGGCACCCCTTCGGTAGGTCCTATCCTACGGGGTTGTGGGTGATTCTGACCTTCTTGGTGTGAACGGTCCACCCCTTCGTCTCTAGTTGTCTGGAGGCCTGCAATTCTCATAGAATTCTCATTACAACTGGTTTGTAGGTGTTCCATTTGCTCTTGCAATTTCTGCATTACTGTAAGTATCTCTTTAACTGTCCCTTTTTCCACTGTTTCTGGGCCAGAGCTAGCCCCCTGTGACAATGTAACTCCAACTGCGGTCTGAGGCTTCTGAATCATACTATTGGCACGTGAGATGGCCTCTACCTGTATGTCATGAAATTTAGCATCAGTTTCCCGTCGTATAAAGTCCTGCATAGCAACAGTCAAACTGCCATCACGAATCCCCAGAATAAACTGGTCAGGGAGTGTCCGATCAGGGTTACAGAAGGCTGGTGAGCCCCCTCTTTCCTTCCCTTTAATATCTCGGAGCAGTTCTTGTAGGGCATTTGCATACTGAGGGAGACTTTCATTCTCCTTTTGTACCCTCTGGAAGAACCGTGCCTGCAGGGACCCCAGCAATGCGGTTTCTCCATAGATAATTTCTAGAATCTGGACAACTTGCTCAAATGTCTGTCTTTGTTCAAATGGCCGCAATATCACTGTAGTCTTAGCATCTCCTTGTAACGTCAATATGGCTACCTCTACTAGTACTTCTGGTGCGGTCTGGTACATGCGCTGTACCATTCGTATCTGCTCTGCCCAAACACTCACAGACATATTATTGGCATCAAACTTTGCTAACTGACTCATTACAGCCCCTCCTGGCATTCTTCCTCCAGCTCCATCCCTCCTAACGGGTGCGTCGCCGTCCATTCTGGTAGGCGGATCCTGCCGACTACGCCAATTTGTGAACCGAGAGCAAGGCAGGTGGTTTGACTCCGCAACCAAAAAAGAGTGCGTACGCAGAAGTCAAGATCAATAAAATTCCATTTACTATAAATTAATAAAAGCAGGTTAACAATGCAGTTACAAAGGTAAAGACAAGCAAAATATTCAAAACAGTATAAACAATACAAGTTAAACACTACAACAATTTTCGCCTTTGCTGTGTCCGTATTTGCAGTGCGGACACAAAGAAATAATAGTCTGAGAAACTATCCCTAACTGACCCTAACTTTCAAGCGGGTGCGCACCCCCCTTATCCCAGTGGTCCAAGTGGACTGCTTACAGTTTGTGGAAGTGCATGGTGGGGCCCGATGTCGTCCTTTTCTTTAATCAGCGCAGGATCCGCAACAAAGAAGTCCTCCTCAGCAGGCCGGAAAACCAGTTGAATATAATCCAGGATTATTACAGTTACTGTCCGGTACCTCGACAGCACTGTGAGTTTCTTTACTGTTTGGGGCAATCCACACAGCCCAATGTCGGCTCCACAGGTTAGTTGCTGCACACAGTCCTTTTAACTTGGCTTCACTAAATGCACGGTTTCTTTGTACTCCATCCGTCTCTAGACCGAAGTTCACACAGCTTGGCTGTACAGGGAAGTCCTTTAGTATCTCCACACACGTCTTACACAGCGCAGAACTTGTTTTCTATCTTGCCAATATGGCAGCTGCAGTTCAAGTCTCTTCCTCCTTCTTCCTGCTCACACTGAGGCAGGCTGACATCATAAGGGGCGTGTCACTTCAACAATTAGCTGCTGCCTTAAAGAACCAGCGTCACTAATACACTTTCTCTATGGTAAACTCCAATGTAAATTGGTCCTATGCTGCCATCTACTGACCAAACAAATACTGCAGGCATTTTACATTAAATCTTAACACAGTTTACCAGGATAATGAAACTTAGAGACATTACATGACTGTTTCTTACACAGAGAGACATATCCCACACTCTAGCTGCCTTTAATGAGAGTTGGGCGTCTGCAAAGCCCGGATCGGCAAGTGAAATCCGTCCTGGTGCTTGACCTCAGTCTTTGTAGCATATGCTGGGAGGAAAATACCTCCCATCAACCAACAGACCTTTCACTGTGTCACAGCATATATAATGCTGTAATATCAGTTCATTAAATTTGCTCTCTGACTGGGAATTCTGACAGTAACAGACAATAAA
Organism: Bufo bufo; assembly: GCF_905171765.1. NCBI lineage: Eukaryota > Metazoa > Chordata > Amphibia > Anura > Bufonidae > Bufo > Bufo bufo. Next base: position 118,484,636 of record NC_053391.1, read on the forward strand.
ATACCCACATTACAGAAAAATATCTGGATTAATGCATGCCATTATTTTAACTATATCAATGCCTAAAATGCTGCTTTTCAGTGTAATTTTCACCCTTACTAACCCTTTTCCACCCTCTCTAGCTCTTGTCTCTCCATTTCTATGGGTGGGCAGCAGCTCATTACATCTGACCATCAAGCAGCTGCATCTCCCAGGAGTGCATTACAAGCAGCTCTTTCTACGCTCTTCCTCCCGTGCATAGCAAATAGTCCCTCACACAAAGCCCCAGTAATTCTACTAATAAATAACACTATGAGGGACATTTATCAAGACTGGCGTTCCCATACGCCAGTCTTGATCCATCTGAGCCTGAGTGAGATGCACCTAATTTATTAAAAGGCTGATGCCTCTTTATAAATTAGGCGTATCTCTGGCAGTCTGTGCGCCAGAAACTAAAGTCTACGCCCACCAGGGGCGGACGTACACTTCAGCTATAACTGGAGTAAGCTATAGTAAATCTGGTGGGCAGTGATAAGCCACGCCCTCCCACTAAGCCCTGCCCCCTTTTCTTGCCACTTTAAAAAAAGTGTTGAGAAGCTTGAAAAGACACAAATTATGGTGCACACAGGCCATGCACTGTGGTATTCCATGCCCCCACAATTTTCTTCAACACTGTCTAGAGTAGGGGTGGGGAACCTCCGGCCCGCAGGCCGTATCATTTTATGTGGCTCCCGACTTCCTGCCAGAGCATATAGTAAGAATGCTAATGACCGCTTCCATTATGGAAGCAGTCATTAGCATGAGAGAGGTACAGGAAGGTGAGAACAGCGCTGCGCTGGCTGTACTCACCTTCCCTGTTCTTCTTCCAGGCTCCTCTCTGTGTCCTGATACGTACAGCATCCGGCATGCATTATGATCTTATGCTGTGTGCCGTCAGGTCACAGTACAGTGCGGTGGGAAGAAGACCAGAGAGGGTGAGTGAATCTGCCAAGTGGCAGTGCCGTCCTTTGCTGGAGAGGTAAGTTTATTTAATATATTTTTTTTTAAATGTCTGATCTGAGGTATGATTGGGGGTCCAATCTGAAAATGGGGCTGCTCTGAGCCTGGGGGGTCTGATCTGAGACTGATGGAGGTTGGGGGATCTGGTGGGGGCTGATCTTAGACCAATAGAGGTTGGGGGGGTCTGATCTGACACCGATGGGGGTTGGGGGGTCTGGTGGTGTCACTATCCTCGCCATGGAAATTGGGCTGCAGTGCGTGAGCAGTAATGAAATCTGGCTGTAGGCATGAACTGTGCACATGCGCGGCACTGTCCCTGCTGTGGGGCCAGTGGCCTTATAAACATACTGTACACGTGCCACAGCCAGATGTCATCACTGTGCATGCTCTGCAGTCAGATTTCAATGACAAGGACAGTGATGTCGCTGAATGGTGGAGGCATTCATGTAGACAAAGGGGTTGGCATCGGACAGGTTTTTCAGAAAAACCTCTGGCTAGAGGTCAGCCCTCTAATGGATCACAGTTAGTTTTCTCATAAACGATAAGTCTTATCTACAGCCACAAAGATATGTTGGCACATGGGTTTAAATCCTCTACCCGGAGCTGTTATTGGTTTAATAAGGCTAATTTCACACTGGCAGAGAACGGCCTGTCGAAATTCTCCGGATCCGGCACTGCCAGATGCAAAATGGAATGCACCCGGCCCCATTTAGTATAATGGGGTCCAGACAGAGATCTGGCTGCATTCTAGCAAACGTGCTGAGAATAGGCCGGACACAAACCACTGCATGCTGTGGTTTGTGTCTGGATGATTCTCGACACTTTTGCCGGATCAGGTGGCCAGATCTTCATGCCGCAGCTGTGAAAGTAGTGAATACTAAAGAGAAGGCCAGGCCAAGACTAGAAATTCTGTTATCTGTCAGGAAGCCTAATATATAGGAGGATTCTAGAATTTAGGGTGTGATAAATTTCCCTTAAAGACTCTTAACCAGATACAAGGCACATTGTGGGGTTCCAAGTTGTGACTGATAGGATGCCCAAACTTACACGTCATAGATTTTGTTACATTTTTTTTACTATAAGAGAATCAGAAATGAATTTGTAATAGTTTATAATGTTTATATTACACACAAACTAATTTAACAAATTTGGGCCACACCTTCTCATTACTAAACTTACTTGTTACTAAGGCTAAGGGTATGGCTACAAGTAGCAAGTCCAACAGCATCAAAATCTTGACCAAATTGTGCAGATTTCGGTGCGTAACGCTGCAGTTTGTTACAGATTTCACCCTCTGCACTGGAAAAAAGGTGACATCTGTAGCATATACATGCAACATAAACTGATATGCTGCAAATTAAAAATATGCACTGCAAGTTATGTGTGGATTCCAGGGTGAACATTTTCTGAAATGTGTGGATGAGATTTGGGAAAATCCACGCGTGGCCATACCATTAATTTTACATTATACAATCCCATTCTAGATCATTTTTTGGTTTTCCCCATGAACAAAGCTTTGACCTCAACCTCCCTGAATAGGTTTGGGCTTAATTGGCAAGTGAAGACTTATGGATTGATATCAGTAGCTGATCTCATTAATGCTCATGTGACTGAATAAGCACCTGTCTTAGCCGCCATGTTTAACTGTCAAGAAAATCTTCAATTATCAAGTATCACCAGATGCTAGCAGAATGCTTGGGTGTATAGGGAGAGGCATTACCAGTAGAAAGAGGGAGGTGCTCATGCCGCTCTACAGAGCACTAGTGAGACCTCATTTGGAGTATTGTGCTCAGTACTGGAGACCATATCTCCAGAAGGATATTGATACTTTGGAGAGAGTTCAGAGAAGAGCTACTAAACTGGTACATGGATTGCAGGATAAAACTTACCAGGAAAGATTAAAGGACCTTAACATGTATAGCTTGGAAGAAAGACGAGACAGAGGGGATATGATAGAAACTTTTAAATACATAAAGGGAATCAACAAGGTAAAAGAGGAGAAGAGAATATTTAAAAGAAGAAAAAGTGCTACAAGAGAACATCGTTTTAAATTAGAGGGGCAAAAGTTTAAAAGTAATATCAGGAAGTATTACTTTACTGAGAGAGTAGTGGATGCATGGAATAGCCTTCCTGCAGAAGTGGTAGCTGCAAATACAGTGGAGGAGTTTAAGCATGCATGGGATAGGCATAAGGCCATCCTTCATATAAGATAGGGCCAGGGGCTATCCATAGTATTCAGTATATTGGGCAGACTAGATGGGCCAAATGGATCTTATCTGCCGACACATTCTATTTTTTTCTATGTCCCCATTAATTTGAACATTTAGTACAATAGTCTTGCAGCACCACTTATGTTGAACCTAAAAGGAGCAGTACAGAAAGGCTACATTTTCTGTAGAGCCCAGCATGAAGCCTGTGAGGTCCAGATGCAGGATTTTTGAAACAAACCAAAATACATTCATTAAAGGGATGGCCCCACCATCAGCATGAGCTAGAAGCATCACACAGTTTCAAAAATAAATTGCCTGTTTGTGTAATAAATGGACCCACTTGGTCCTCAGGAGTGATGCTCTTTGTAAATGTTCTCTACCCTGGCTTATAGATGAAGGTCCTGAAAGGAGGACTACCTCTGTTTACTAAGGTATTTATGTTTCCTGAACCAGAAAACCAAAACTATAACAGTTAAGTTTCTAAAATGCAATAAAATGTAGTATTGTGTCACATAACATTCTAAATCCTTACCCTAGTTCTTCGGTGTAAGGTCTTCTGCTGACCATGGATGGGATGTGCAAACATAGGAAAGCTTCCTGTCTCCAGGGCCCAGTGAAGAAGTTTAAAAACCGCTGGCACCGCATACTTTACTTTATAAATGAGCTCATGCTGTGTGGTGAAATATGGGAACATGTGGTAGACTATGCCAGACATTGTACTAGAACGGGACTTGACTGAGAGCTGACGTTGTTCTTTCCTTTCTGGCTTCAATCAGCCTCGCCCACCATTATTGTCTCGGTTATATTAAGTCATAATATTTAGAGAGAAAAAAACACGTGTTCTGCTTGTTACAGTAACAATTCAGCTCAAGAAAATAACAAAAATGACACCAAAATTTTACACAGGTTCCCTGAACATTTTTTATTTATTTTTGTCGTGTCTTACTCTTTAAAAATGCTAACTTATAGGAATTGTCCGAGATAATTAAAAATCTCAGCCAACCCCCCAATTTTCTAAAATAAAAAAATCATGTGATACTCACCCTGTCACGGTCACTCCCAGGCTAGGTGTTAGAAGGTCAGACAGGCTGTCTGCACGTGATGTCATCTGACAGCCTCTTTTAATTTCACTAGTCAGGTGCAGCATAGTGGTCATTGCTATTTAAGTCTGGCTACTCCTTTCACTCCTTGTGGTGTATTCATTTGCAAGTGGAAGAGCTGGTGTGTGTTGTCTCCTCTGGTGTTCCTTCTCTTTCTTCTACTTCAGGAGTTAAGTGTCTCATTCCTTTGTATTTGTTTTGTGTTGTTTCCCCTGCCTTTTGGTATCTGGTCTGAGTCAAGACCCCTGTTCCTTCTGCTTAAGGAACAGGTCGTCTTTGGGCCCTATCACTACCTCAGGGCTTTACAGGGTAAGTCAGGCTTTAGGTTCCAGTGAATGACCGGTCCTACCACTGAGGTCTGTTCATTCAGTCAGCCGCCAGGGCTAATGTTAGGATTCATTAGGTGGTACGGTTGGGCGATATAAAAAATATTCAGACGATAACGATATTAAAAAATTTATCGCGATAACGATATATATCACGATAAATACCCGTTTAAAAGAAAAAAACACAAGGAGACATTATACTGTATGGGGGCAGCCACAAGGAGACATTATACTGTATGGGGGCAGCCACAAGGAGACGTTATACTGTATGGGGGCAGCCACAAGGAGACGCTATACTGTATCGGGGCAGCCACAAGGAGACGTTATACTGTATGGGGGCCACAAGGAGACGTTATACTGTAGGAGGGCCTCAAGGAGACGTTATACTATAGGGGGGCCTCAAGGAGACATTATACTGTATTGGGGCCACAAGGAGATATTATACTGTATGGGGGCCACAAGGAGACGTTATACTGTATGGGGTCAGCCACAAGGAGACGTTATACTGTATGCGGGCAGCCACAAGGAGACGTTATACTGTATGCGGGCAGCCACAAGGAGACACTATACTGTATGGGGGCAGCCACAAGGAGACGTTATACTGTATGGGGTCAGCCACAAGGAGACGATATACTGTATGGGGGCAGCCACAAAGAGACACTATACTGTATGGGGGCAGCCACAAGGAGATATTATACTGTATGGGGGCAGCCATAAAGAGACACTATACTGTATGGGGGCAGCCACAAGGAGACGTTATACTGTATGGGGGCCACAAGGAGACGTTATACTGTATGGGGGCCACAAGGAGATATTATACTGTATGGGGGGCCACAAGGAGACGTTATACTGTATGGGGGGCCACAAGGAGATGTTACACTGTATGGGGGCTACAAGGAGACGTTATACTGTATGGGGGCCACAAGGAGATATTATACTGTATGGGGGGGCCACAAGGAGACGTTATACTGTATGGGGGGCCACAAGGAGATGTTACACTGTATGGGGGCCACAAGGGGATGTTATACTGTAGGGGGGCCTCAAGGAGATGTTATACTGTAGGGGGGGCCTCAAGGAGACATTATACTGTATGGGGGCCACAAGTAGATATTATACTGTATGGGGGCCACAAGGAGTCATTACACTGTATGGGGGCCACAAGGAGACGTTATACTGTAAGGGGCCACAAGGAGACGTTATACTGTATGGGGGCAGCCACAAGGAGACACTATACTGTATGGGGGCAGCCACAAGGATACGTTATACTGTAGGGGGCCACAAGGAGACGTTATACTGTATGGGGTCAGCCACAAGGAGACGATATACTGTATGGGGGCAGCCACAAGGAGACGATATACTGTATGGGGGCAGCCACAAGGAGACGTTATACTGTATGGGGGCAGCCACAAGGAGACGTTATACTGTATGGGGGCAGCCACAAAGAGACACTATACTGTTGTCACACCGGTGACAGGTTTTAGAAGGTCTGAAAGATTATCTGCACATTAGTGATCTGACAGCCTCTTTTGGTTTTGGTTTCACTTTGTCTGTGTGTTGCTTGTATGTCCACACCTCCTGTTCAGGTCTGGATCATGTGACCTTTACCTCCCCCTATTTAGTCTGACTTTACCCATCACTCCTTGCTCTGGATAGCTTCATTTGGTTTTTGGAAGAGCTGGAGTGTGGTTCTAGTTGAAGTCCTGTTCATCCATCAGCCTCAGAAGTTAAGTGTTCCGTTTGTTGTATTTTGTATTCCCCCCCACCTTTCTTGTTTACTAGGCCTCAGCGAGACGCTGGTTCCTTCACCAGGGGAGGAGCGGATAGTCTCTGCCCTGTCATTACCATTAGGGCATCCGAGGGCCACCAGGGTTTTCTAGGTTCCTGTGTATGGGCATCTCTACCATCGAGAGTTACCCATACGGACAGGAATTAGGGCCAGGAACAGGGTTTTATAGGTGTGACCCTTTTCCTTCCCTAGCGGTGAGGCCTAGTGTCTTTTCCCTTCCTTCTTGTTGTCTTTTGGTGTTCTCCCCTACTACATCCGTGACAACTGTATGGGGGCAGCCACAAGGAGACGTTATACTGTATGGGGGCCACAAGGAGACGTTATATTGTATGGGGGCCACAAGGAGATATTATACCGTATGGGGGGCCACAAGGAGACGTTATACTGTATGGGGGGCCACAAGGAGACGTTACACTGTATGGAGGCCACAAGGAGATGTTATACTGTAGGGGGCAGGGGCCACAAGGAGATGTTATAATAAAGTCTTGTGGCCACAGGCCACCATACATACAATAATACTTTACGATATACTTTTCCCGCTGCTGCCTCGCTTGTGTGCTCTGATTCTGACATGAGATGTCGGTGGGCGGAGATTTGAATATGGGAGCAAGGAGGAGGGAGAGCCGGAAGCGGCCCGCTGCGGGAAGTAATACGTTTGTAATTTCGTCATCAGAGCACACAAGCGAGGCAGCCGCAGGAAAAGTCTCTCCAGAGACACCCTACTCACACAGAGTTCGCCACATACAATAGAACCGGCACGGGTGTGTGACGGACAGTGATGTCAGATGGTGGGTGGAGTCTGGAGATTTGAATAAGGGAGGCGGAGCAAGAAGGAGCCAGGAGCGAGTGGAAGTAATGTGTTTGTACTCAGCGCTATGCAAGATGCAGGGGCGGGCAGACGCAGATTTAGAAGCGGTCAGCGCACTTGACCGATTCGATGATGTCACAAAATACTGTGGTAATTAGGAAACACCGATATCGCCATATCGCCGTTTTTTTAATATCGCGGTATATCGTGAACACTGGTATATCGCCCAACCCTATTAGGTGGTGACCTTTTCCCCTCCCTAGCTTCTAGGCCAGATACCACACCCCTCTTGTGTTTGGTGTGGTGTTCCCTCCCACACCTCGTCATGACACAACCCACTTGCCTATGAGATATCCAGCATAACAGATACGTTAACACATGGCAGATATTTCTTCATGCTATACATGTGAAGGGGGTTGAAGAATGTGAATAGGACAACAACAGCTGGAGATATTTTTGGAAAAAATCAGTGATGGATGTACTGAAGATCTTGTCTCAGAATTGAAAAACACCACTCTGTAAACTGACTTGCAATGTGCATTTCCACCACAAATTTCACTAATTTGCACTCATTATGGGAGAGTCCATTCCACATGTGCATTTAGGAAAATGGCACACTAGAGTCAGAAATCATGAATATAATGACATCCCCCCAGGGTTGCACAAGGAGGGTCAGAGACCAGGCCAAGCATTAGTCTTTAACTAGGAAGTAGAGGAACAGTCACCGCAGCTGTGGTGACCCAAAGAATGACACAGATGCCAAAGGTGACCAACAGAGTTCATGAGTCCATAAGGTTAGCCACTAAAGATGAGATGGTCCTGCAGAGGTGATAGCTGCATGAGATGGCCTCAGATGCGAATGTAGCACCAAGTGTGGGAGGAGAGGGAGCATCTCTCCCTGTCAAAGTGCCAAGTGAGAAAGCTAGGTGCATTAAGAGACAGAAGGGTTAGTGCAGACAGGCCAAAGAGGAGCCCTACTCCCTGGTCAATGCCTCCGTTCATGGGAACACAAAGGGGACAGACATCCCGAGCTAGGGCACTTGAGGATTACAGGTCAAACATCACCTCTGGATCAGGGAGGTCCCTCTTGGGATTAGTGTTATGTACTGTTAATACGGACTGTACATAGTTGCCAGGACTGTGCCTTGAAATTAGTAACCGTAAAGAGTGATGTGCGTTTAAGAGACTGCAACCACAACCTTATGAATATGTATTATGCAATGTCTCAAGTATGTGCACTCCTGTAGAGTGAAGTGTAAATAACAGTAAAGTTTTGATTGCTGCAAAAATGTAGCGTATGTGCCTCCGCCTGCCTTATTTCTTCACCATGCAAAGAATCTGTAGAGTGCACCTTCCACTCTTTACACCCCCATAACAGAATATGAGAACCACAGGCCTAGCACTTGAGACCCAAAGAAACAGCTGATTTTACATCAGCTGCATGTTTCCTTTGTATCTGCTGCTACAATAATAGTGATATTACTTGCATGGATACAGTTGCAAGTAAAAGTATGTGAACCCTTTGGAATGATATGGATTTCTGCACAAATTGGTCATAAAATGTGATCTGATCTTCATCTAAGTCACAACAATAGACAATCACTGTCTGCTTAAACTAATAACACACAAAGAATTAAATGTTACCATGTTTTTATTGAAAACACCATGTAAACATTTACAGTGCAGGTGGAAAAAGTATGTGAACCCCTAGACTAATGATATCTCCAAGAGCTATTTGGAGTGAGGTGTCAGCCAACTGGAGTCCAATTAATGAGATGAGATTGGAGGTGTTGGTTACTGCTACTCTGCCCTATCAAAAACACACACCAGTTCTGGGTTTGCTTTTCACAAGAAGCATTGCCTGATGTGAATGATGCCTCGCACAAAAGAGCTCTCAGAAGACCTATGATTAAGAATTGTTGACTTGCATAAAGCTGGAAAGGGTTATACAAGTATCTCCAAAAGCCTTGCTGTTCATCAGTCCATGGTAAGACAAATTATCTATAAATGGAGAAAGTTCAGCACTGCTGCTACTCTCCCTAGGAGTGGCCGTCCTGTAAAGATGACTGCAAGAGCACAGCGCAGACTGCTCATTGAGGTGAAGAAGAATCCTAGAGTGTCAGCTAAAAACTTACAAAAGTCTCTGGCATATGCTAACATCCCTGTAAGCGATTCTACGATACATAAAACACTAAACAAGAATGGATTTCAATGGGGGATACCACAGAGGAAGCCACTGCTGTCCCAAAAGAACATTGCTGCACGTTTACAGTTTGCACAAGAGCACCTGGATGTTCCACAGCAGTACTGGCAAAATATTCTGTGGACAGATGAAAGCAAAGTTGAGTTGTTTGGAAGAAACACACAACACTATGTGTGGAGAAAAAGAGGCACAGCACACCAACATCAAAACCTCATCCCAACTGTGAAGTATGGTGGTGGGGGCATCATGGTTTGGGGCTGCTTTGCTGCGTCAGGGCATGGACGGATTGCTATCATCGAAGGAAAAATGAATTCCCAAGTTAATCAAGACATTTTGCAGGAGAACTTAAAGGGATTCTGTCACCTCGTTTTAGCTTATAGAGATGCGGACATGCACGGCTAGATCGCCGCTAGCATGTCCGCAATATACCTGTCCGAGATTACGGCGATCTAACTGTGAGCTAGGAGGAGATTCGGAAGACGCAGGCGGTGCTGGGCTCCTTCACAGGGGTGCGTGGCTGGGCTCCAAGAAGGTTAGTACAGCCCCTTGGGATCCTTACCAGGGTCATTTACATATCTATAAAATAATTTTTTAAACACAATAAAAGCACACAGCCCTATAGGACAGGTATATTGCGGACATGCTAGCGGCGATCTAGCCGTGCATGTCCGCATCTATATAAGCTAAAAGGAGGTGACAGAATTCCTTTAAGGCCATCTGTCCACCAGCTGAAACTCAACAGACGATAGGTGTTGCAACAGGACAATGACCCAAAGCATAAAGTAAATCAACAACAGAATGGCATAAACAGAAGAAAATACGCCTTCTGTAGTGGCCCAGTCAAAGTCCTGACCTCAACCCGATTGAGATGCTGTGGCATGACCTCAAGAAAGCGATTCACACCAGACATCCCAAGAATATTGCTGAACTGAAACAGTTCTGTAAAGAGGAATGGTCAAGAATTACTCCTGACCGTTGTGCATGTCTGATCTGCAACTACAGGAAACGTTTGGTTGAAGTTATTGCTGCCAAAGGAGGTTCAACCAGTTATTAAATCCAAGGGTTCACATACTTTTTCCACCTGCACTGTGAATGTTTACATGGTGTGTTCAATAAAAACATAGTAACATTTAATTCTTTGTGTGTTATTAGTTTAAGCAGACTGCGATTGTCTATTGTTGTGACTTAGATGAAGATTAGATCACATTTTATGACCAATTTGTTCAGAAATCTATATCATTCCAAAGGGTTCACATACTTTTTCTTGCAACTGTATATAGGAATGGAGAGAACTATAACTGCTTCTCATAAACAAGGGGACCCACAACTATAAAGTATACTCATTCATATGGGATGGCTGCAAAACTTAGCATGCAGTTATGTCTCAGGCAGATATGTAAATGACTGCAGGTGTGGTCTGATTACACACTGGGTATTACCACAACAAAACATGAAAGTGCTTTCCCTGCTGTCCTATAAAAAAGCTTTTGGGTAGTGTAATTCTTGATGAGAGATCATTGACTGCTACACATACCTGTGGTTACGTGAGGACACACATGGCGAACAGGCTTCCAGCGTCTCAGACGGACCTCCATTAGAGAGGATTGTTTGACCTGGAGACAAACATGAGCAGCTCCCAGTTTTGTTGTTCAACATCTAGACACAGGTGGCACCTTCATTACACACCCCTGTCTCTGCCGGACCATTTTCGGGCAATTAGGAAATTTGGTGTCATGGTGCCCATTATGTGAGAGGAGGAAAAAAAAAATCAATGGCACTCAACTCATATGCCTTTCACACATATTTTATCTTTTATTGACAAGTAATACATTTCCAAATATGATCCAGATAATGAGACTTATGTAACATCGAAACCGATACCATATAGAGCAAACCAGAGAGGTGCCACATTCTCCTGCGTCATCTACAGATACATTGTTGACAAAGATCTGCAATGGGCGCCTCCCCCTAGGGCCCTCTATATAACGCGACCCAGGTGTAGGAATGCAGAGTGGTATAGTGAGGACTAAAGTGTATCTTTATGTGTGTCACGGTGCTCCTACCTGGATACGGCTGGACCCCAGGCTTTGGATCCGAAGCAATAAATAGGGGGAATAATTAAGGGATTTGAAAGAAAGAGTCCAGACCTTGTATGTAGTTGAACAGCAGCTTTACTTTGCATAAACGTTCTCCAAAATGGTTTACAGACTTTGTCTTGGTCCCAGCAGGCTTTAGCATTAAACTGGCAGGCAAACTCGACTCTAAAACATCTGTTTCTCTCTGGCTCTGCTGTCCTGACAGGCTGGCTTTATAACTTTGCTTCTTCTTGTATGCTGCACTTCTCTTTGTATGGTCTGTCTCTAGATTAGTCCAGGGAACTTTCCTCCTGGCTCATGAGGCTCTAAGCTTTGGCCTCCATGGCCAGCAGAGCTGAGGGTGCTATGGCTGGCTTGGGCATGTCCCGCAGAGACATGCCCCTACACACCTGTCCCTTAGCAGGGGATAAGCTAGACTAACTTGAACTTCTGCTCCACCCTTCCTGCAGGAAGTAGGACTCACCCACTTCTCTCGAGAGGGGGTTTAGAATGGAATGGAAGATTCCATTCTATCTAAGATAGCTCTGCCATATTTGCTGCCACCTGCTGGTGAACCAGGCACATTACATGTAATAAACAGGTCCCTTTCACACGAGCGAGTTTTCCGCGCGGGTGCAATGTGTGACGTGAACACATAGCACCAGCACTGAATCCTGACCCATTAATTTCAATGGGTCTGTGTACATGAGTGTGGATGCAATGCGTTTTTCACTGATGGTTGCTAAGAGATGTTGTTTGTAAACCTTCCGTTTTTTATCACGCGTGTGAAAAATGCATCAAAACCCATTGCACCCGCACGGAAAAAACTGAACAACTGAACGTAATCGAAGACAAAACTGACTGAACTTGCTTGGAAATGGTGCGAGTTTCACTGAACGCACCCTGAACGCATCCGGACCTAATCCGTATCGTTCATGTGAAAGAGGCCTTAAATAACAAGATTATAAATGCACATTGTGGAGGATCTGGAATAAAATGCACAAGATGACATGAGATTAGACCAATAAAGACAGTAGCAAGGTGAAGGAGTGGTAACACCACTCTGGGGTGTTACAGATCCACTTAGAAACGAAAGTTCCAGTTGCTCTATATGGTATCTGGTTTCGTCATTACTTTATGACCAGTGGGTGAGAAGCCGCTGCCCCACGTGACCAACTCCCTCTGAGGGAGATGTCTAAGACAGGGAATAAAATAAACTTAGGCACTCCTTGAGATTTGTTTGAAGTATTGTGTTGATTTATTTTTTATTTGGTTTTCATATACAAGGCAACTGTATCGTGTACATGTGATGTTTCAGTCCTACTTGGACCTTTTTTAAACACTAGTTGCCATGGGAAGAAAAAGAGAATAGTGATTTGAAGAAGGTGAATTCTCACCATGTGGTCAGGAGTGTTTGAAAAAGGTCCAATTAGGAACAAAATGTCACATGTACATGATAAAGTTGCCTTGCATATGAAAACCAAATAAAAAAAGCAACACCATACTTCAAACAAATCTCAAGGAGTGCCTAAGTTTATGTTATTCCCTGTCTTCTACGGGGTTGGGACCCCACAACTAGAGCACCCGATTAACAGGACACGAGTGCCACATTTTATCAAAAGGGATGTCTAAGCACACCCCTTGTTCTTCACACAATACATCTGATGGTGAGGGGAGACTTTCCAGAGGGGTGTACCATGTGCTACCTCAGAAGGGAATTGGAACACGAGGGGTAGACAGAGGGCTTGCGCAGGCTGCCTCACAAAGGGAGAAGAGACACGCCCGCACAGACCCTAAATACACACAAGGAACTCTGAGCCAGAGTGCAACCTCTGCTCAGAGCCAGGAGGGAAATGCTCATGGCAGGAATGCAAAACACAGCAAAGTACCCCACTGCCCACACCTGTCAGCACGGCGTGCAGCAGCGGGAAGGAGTGAAGAAGCCTGGCGCCCATACCTGCATGTGGGGACAGAATCGCAGGTATGGGGAGCTGGGCTAACAGTACACCCCACCTCTAATGCCCCCTCTTCTCAGGCCTGACCCTAGACAAAAAAAAAATTCTGAAGAAGGGGGGCATTGATGTTCTCTTTTGGTTCCTAAGATCTTTCCTCAGGACCAAATCCTTTCCAGTCCACTAGAAACAAGGTCCTACCTCTACTCTTCTTCATGCCCAGAATACTTTTGACCTCGTAGACATTCCCCTCACTGACCGGAGTAGGAGTAGAGGCATGTTTTTTGAAGAACTTATTGAGGACAACAGGCTTCAGCAGAGAAAAGACCGGCACTCGCACTGTTGAAGTATCATGCAAATTTATTCTGTCACATATTATAGCATAGTGATGCGTTTCAGCACACAAGTGATTTCATCAGACTAATAGTCTAATGAAAGCACTTGTGTGCTGAAACGCGTCACTATGTTATAATATGTGACAGAATAAATTTGCATGATACTTCAACAGTGCGAGTGTCGGTCTTTTCTCTACACATTGTCTATTGGGAATCCTGCCCACTGACACGTGCACCGCCATATCGCTTTAGGAGCAGTGCCGAACTTTTGGATACACGTAGGCTTCAGCAGAGAGACATGGAACTAATTTCGGTATCCGGAGAGGCAGGCAATTTCAACTTGTAGGACACATCATTAATTCTCTCTAAAACTTCAAATGGACCAATAAAGCATGGACCTAATTTGTAGGAGGGTACCTTAAATCGGATGTATGTAGAAGACATCCAGACCTTATCGCCAGGATGAAAGTGAGGAAGACTCCTGCGCCTCCTATCTGCAAAGGCCTTCATTATTGCGGATGCTTCCTTCAAGGCAGTCTCGGTCTTCTTCAAAATCTTTGAAAAATCTTCAGTGATCTCATGAACCGCAGGAAGACCTGAAGTAGACGGTACTGAAAGTGTGATATTGGGTTGCTGGCCATAAACAATGAATGACATTATTATAGGAAAATTCCACCCAGGGCAAGAGCTCAACCCAGTCGTCATGATGGAGATTAACGAAATGGCGCAGACAATTTGTAAGGATCTGGTTGACCCGCTCCACTTGGCCATAAGACTGAGGATGATATGCCGACGACAAGTCCAGAGACACGTTCAACAGCTTGAAAAGAACCCTCCAGAACCTAGAAGTGAATTGAACACCTCTATCGGATCGGAGACAATACGATGAGGAAAACCATGAAGATGGAAAATGTGCTGAATAAATATTTTGGCCAGTTGAGGAGCTGAAGGAAGACCTGGCAGAGGGACAAAATGCGGCATTTTGGAAAAGCGGTCCACGACTACCCAACATCTACAGAACATCCAGAAGAAACAGGCAAATCTGTGATAAAAGCTATGGCTATTTGCTGCCAGGGAGACTCGGAAACAGGAAGAGGAAGCAGGAGACCAGCAGGGCATTGTTTAGTAGTTTTATTCTGTGCACGCAAGGGACAAGCCGAGACAAAATCTTGAATATCCTTCCCAATAGATGGCCACCAATACTGTTGAGCGATGAATTAGAAGGTCTTTTGCTAACCAGCATGACCTGTGACTTTCAAGGAGTGACCCCAGTGTAGGACCCGTCTCCTGAGAGACTCAGCAACGAAAGTCTTTCCAGGTGGGATTTCAGATAACTTACCAGGGCAGACAGCAATCTTAGCCGGATCAATGATATGTTAAGGTTCCTCCTCCTGATCGGTAGAATCAAAAGACCTGGAAAGAACATCTGCTTTGATGTTTTTTTCTGCCGCACGGAAGTGGAGAATAAACTCAAAGCAGTCAAAGAACAAGGACCATCTGGCTTGACAAGGATTAAGTCTTTGTGCAGACTGTACATAGGTAAGATTCTTGTGGTCGGTATAGATCACCACAGGATGAGCTGCTACATCCAGAAGGTAACGCCATTGCTCCAGTGCCATCTTGATGGCCAACAACTCTGTCTCCAATTAAGTAGTTGCGCTCAGGAGCGGAGAAAGCCCTGGAGAAGAAGCCTCAGGTTGTCATTTTGCCAGAGGAAGATCTTTGTGAAAGCACCGCCTCTGCTCCAATAAACGATGCATCCACCTAAAGAAAAAATTGCTTAGTAGCATCAGGATGATTGAGCTGAGGGGCTAAAGAGAAGGCCTTCTTCAGAGCTTGAAAGGCCGATTGAGCTTCAGCTGTCCAATTCTTGGGGTTCGCTCCTTTGCGGGTCAAGGCTGAGATGGGAGCTGTCAAGGGCGAAAATGAGCCACAAACTGGCGGTAATAGTTGGCAAACCCCAGAACATGCTGGATTGCTTTCAAACCAGAAGGACGAGCCCACTTTAAAATCACTGAAAGCTTCTTGGGGGCCATCTGTAGACCAGAATCAGATATTATATACCCCACAAATGGAAGGGAGGACTGCTCCAAATTTTTTTTTTAGAACTTGGCATACAGATGATTCTCTCTTAATCTTTGCAAGACCTGATGAACCTGTCTTCCGTAGGAAGCCAAATTTGCAGAGAAAACAAGAATGTTGTCAAGGTACACCACAACGCAGGAATAGAGCAAGTCTCTGAAGATGTCATTCACAAACTCTTGGAAGACTGCTGGGGCATTGCTTAGCCCAAACGGCATCACCAAGTACTCATAGAGACCATCTCAGGTGTTAAAACCGGGCTTCCACTCATCCCATTGACGAATCCTCATCAAGTTATAGACCCCACGTAGGTCTAATATGGAGAAGATCTTTGCTCCCTTGAGGCGGTTGAAAAACTCAGGAATCTGAGTAAGAGGATATTTGTTCTTTATGGTGATCTTGTTGAGGCCCCTATAATCGATGCATGGACATACGGTGCCATCTTTTTTCTTCACAAAGAAGAACCCTGCGCCAGGCGGAGACGAAGATTTGCGGATGAATCCTCTGTAAAGATTTTCCTTAATATACTTAGACATGGCCTGAGTCTCTGCTGGTGACAGGGGATAGATGCGTCCATGAGGAGGCGAGAAACCAGGAACCAAATCATTCGGGCAGTCATATGGCCTGTGTGGTGGTAATGTCTTAGCCTCTTTTTTGTCGGAGAAATCTGCGTAGGCATGATATGATTGGGTGGTACATGTGGTGACCGAGCCGGCTGAACAGAAGAAAGACATCTCCCTAGGCAGGAGTGTCCTCAACGAAGCACCTCTCCAGTCCTCCAGTCAAGAACAGGTTCATGAGTACGAAGCCACGGAAGTCCCAGGAGGAGAGGATGGGACAAACTTGGGAGAATCAAAAACAAAATCTCTTCACTATGAACAGCTCCCACCTGTAGTTTCACTGGTTCTGAGATAAACTGTATGGACTCAGATAGAGCTCTTCCATCGACGGAAGTACCGTCAGAGCACTCTGCAGAAGTCAAATAGGAATCTGATAATGATCCACTAGGCCTTGTTGCAGGAATTTCCCTGCTGCTCAGGAATCCAGAAGCGCCGTCACCGTTAATCAAACATCTCCCAACGACAGGGTTACCGGCAGAGTCAGAGAGGGAGAGGAATTGTCTTCACTTAGTGTCGCCTCCCCAACAGACCTTAGGCTTGAGAGTTTCCCGGCTTCCAAGGACAGGAATGGAGGATATGTCTAGAACTGCCACAGTAGAAGCAGAGTCCTCTAGTACGACGACGGTCACATTACTGTTCAGACAGCCCAACACGGTCAACCTACATGAGCTCAGTAGCAGCAACAGAGATGGAAGGCTGAGGGACAGAAGACCGCTGGAAAGAGGATGCTGGATGATATGATCTTCTTTCATGTGCTACCTCCTGAGCACGTTCCTGAAAGAACAGATCAATCCGGGTGGCCAGGGAAATGAGGTCATCCAGGGTAGAGGTGACATCCCGACCGGCCAGCTTATCCTTAATTTTCCCGATGAGGCACTCCCAAAAGATGGCCACTAGTGACTCATTATTCCAGCCTAGTTTAGAAGTCAGGGCCGGAACTGGACTGCGTACTGGCCCACGGACTGACTCCCCTGGCGCAGCCGCAGTATGGAGGAAGTGGCTGAGGTGGTGCATCCAGGCTCATCGAACATCCTACGGAAAGGCTTCTAGGAAGGCCTGTAGATCTGAGATGACAGGATCACAACTCTCCCAGAGTGGGTTAATCCAGGCCAGGGCCTCTCCAGTAAGGTGCGACATCAGGAAAGCCACTTTGACACGATCCGATGCAAATTGATGTGGTAAAAGTTCAAAGTGCAGTGTGCACTGAGTAATAAAGCCCAGCACTGTTTGGGGTCACCACCATCCGGGTACATAGGAGGATGACAGACCAGGAGCCTCCACAGACATAAGGTATAAGGGAAAGATCTGCACCTGCTTTGTGTTTAGATCCACACCTGGTTTTGGCTCAAAATCACTGACCAAAACACTGACGTGTAAATGAGGCTTAAGGTCTGAGAACTCAGTCAAAATTATCTGAGGGCTCAAATCTCCTTGTGTTCCCATACATTTGCAAGGTACTCCTTTTCTTTTTTTCACTCTAAACCCTCATTCACACGTCAGTGTTTTGGTCAGTGATTTCCATCAGTGATTGTGACCCAAAACCAGGATTGGAGCCTCCACAGAAATAAAGGAAAGATCTGCACCTGTTCTGTGTTTACAGTAGAGCCCCACCTGGTTTTGGCTCAAAATCTATGGAAATCACTGACCAAAACACTAATGTGTAAATGAGGCATAATATTGTACAAAACCAAAATAATACACAGATATTGCTTAAAATGTTGAAAAGTGTTTTTCATCTTTAACGTTATGCCTTTTGGAGATCTTTTCATCTTCAACTTGCTTAGGCTACTTTCACACTAGCGTCGGGGTTCCGCTTGTGAGCTCCGTTTGAAGAGTCTCACAAGCGGCCCCGAACGCATCCGTCCAGCTACCAATGCATTCTGAATGGATGCGGATCCGCTCAGAATGCATCAGTCTGGCAGCGTTCAGCTCCGCTCCGCTCAGCAAGCGGACACCTGAACGCTGCTTGCAGCGTTCGGGTGTCCGCCTGGCCGTGCGGAGGCAAACGGATCCGTCCAGACTTACAATGTAAGTCAATGGGGACGGCTCCGTTTGAATTTGACACAATATGGCTCAATCTTCAAACGGATCCGTCCCCCATTGACTTTCAATTTAAAGTCTGGACGGATCCGTCTGAAGCTACTTTCAGACTTAGTTTTTTTTTTTAACTATAATGCAGACTGATACGTTCTGAACAGATCCCAAGTCTGCATTATATGAGCGGATCCGTCTGGGCAGACCCCAGACGGATCCGCTCTGAACGCAAGTGTGAAAGTAGCCTTAACCGTTCACAGTAACAGTCATTTTGGCAGTAGGTGGGAGGAGTAGACTTTTGCATGCCACAGTATATCATTACATTCACACACAGAAAGTTTTATTCCATTCCAACAACTCCTACTTGATTGAGTGCACATAAGCTGTAATAGGGCATATAGATACAGGTTGTCGAGATGAGACAATCACACGTGTGAACATAATAAAGCATGAAATAGTGCACGCAGCTTTTCAGAGGTGTTGATATGGTCAAGTACTGGTAGAAAAAACATCCAGCTCCACGTCTCAGTAGGAAACACTTTTTATTGATGCGGTTAAAAATCTTCATACAGGATAGTTTCATCAATGCGTTTCAGACCATATGACAATTTTGGTCCTTCCTCATGACATGTGAAACTTACAATGGATTGTGCCTTATGTGCTCAACAAGCACCTGGCCATGCAATCAGCAGGTCACATGGCCCAAAGAGAAACACACCCAGCACAATCACTGTTAACACTTAAAAAGCCAAACTCAGTGTAATTAAATTAAAGGGGTTCTGCACTTTCATTTAACTGATGATCTATCCTCTGGATAGATCATCAGCTTATGATTGGCGGGGATCCGACACCCGGGACCCCCGCCGATCAGCTATTTGAGAAGGCAGCGGCGCTCCACCAGCGCCGCGGCCTTCTCACTGTTTATCGCCGGGCCGCCGGCCCACTGACGTCACGACTAGTATCAACTAGCGTGGGCACGGCTAAGCTCTGTTCACTTGAATGGAGCTTAGCCGCGCCCACGCTAGTTGATACTAGTCGTGACGTCAGTGGGCCGGTGGCCCGGCGGTAAACAGGGAGAAGGCCGCGGCGCTGCTGGAGCGTCACTGCCTTCTCAAACAGCTGATTGGCGGGGGTCCCGGGTGTCGGACCCCCGCCGATCAGAAGCTGATGATCTATCCAGAGGATAGATCATCAGTTAAATGAAAGTGCAGAACCCCTTTAATACAAATAGATACAAAAACAAGCACAAAAAACTTATCTAGAAAAAATAATAAACATATAGGCATATGACCCTACTAAACAACAATACAAAAAAATGAAAAATAAAAGTACATACATACACAAAAAGAAAAAAGGAAAACACAAGCAAAAAATTCTCTCAGTACTGCAAAATAAGATCGTGTCTTTTATTTAAACTCCTTGGTTGCCGTGAATCCAATTGAAAAATCCAAAATGCTTCTCTGTTTATCAATTTTCTTCTGTGGTCCCCCCCTCTCACCGGAAAACCAACTCTTTCAATCCCCTGTACTACTAAATGAGATGTGTCGCCTCCATGTACTATTGCAAAGTCTAGACTTGCCGCTGAAATATTGCGGCTTTTATAATGGGGAATATCAGATATATGTCTACGAACTCTGGTCTTTATTTCAATACTAGTACATCCCACGTATTGCAGATTACAAAGGTCGCAAGTGATCAGATATACCGCAAATTTCGTATTGCAATTTCGATACGATTTTATATCATATTCCTTGTTGTTTGCAGTAGATCTGAACCTTTTGCTGACCCTAGTATGTTCACAGCAAATGCACCTATGGTGGCCACACCTGTAGCTGCCCTTGTTCACAAGCCATGTCTGAGGTGCAGTTTTTTTGCTTTTATCTTGAAAGAGACTGGGACTGGATATTACCAAGGAGGATGCCCTGCAAGCTGTACATCTGATGCCATCAGCCATTATATTCGTCCATTGTTTGTCACAGGCCAGTAACGGTAGATATTTATTAATAATCCGGCAAATTTCTGAATATTCCTGGCTGTATTGAGTGACAAAAACCGTCGCTCGATTACGGGAAACAACTGGACAGGCATAATGGTCGGGCAATTTTTTCTGGGGAAAAACTAATGACTGTCTGTCCATAGCCATCACGGAATTTCTGGCAGTACATACAGTTGCAAGAAATAGTATGTGAACCCTTTGGAGTGATATGGATTTCTGCACAAATTGGTCATAAAATGTGATCTGATCTTCATCTAAGTCACAACAATAGACAATCACAGTCTGCTTAAACTAATAACACACAAAGAATTAAATGTTACCATGTTTTTATTGAACACACCATGTAAACATTCACAATGTAGGTGGAAAAAGTATGTAAACCCTTGGATTTAATAACTGATTGAACCTCCTTTGGCAGCAATAACTTCAACCAAACGTTTCCTGTAGTTGCAGATCAGACGTGCACAACGGTCAGGAGTAATTCTTGACCATTCCTCTTTACAGAACTGTTTCAGTTCAGCAATATTCTTGGGATGTCTGGTGTGAATCGCTTTCTTGAGGTCATGCCACAGCATCTCAATCAGGTTGAGGTCAGGACTCTGACTGGGCCACTACAGAAGGCGTATTTTCTTCTGTTTAAGCCATTCTGTTGTTGATTTACTTCTATGCTTTGGATCGTTGTTCTGTTGCAACACCCGTCTTCTGTTGAGCTTCAGCTGGTGGACAGATGGCCTTAAGTTCTCCTGCAAAATGTCTTGAAAAACTTGGGAATGCATTTTTCCTTCGATGATAGCAATCCGTCCAGGCCCTGACGCAGCAAAGCAGCCCCAAACCATGATGCCCCGACAACCATACTTCACAGTTGGGATGAGGTTTTGATGTTGGTGTACTGTGCCTCTTTTTCTCCACACATAGTGTTGTGTGTTTCTTCCAAACAACTCAACTTTGGTTTCATCTGTCCACAGAATATTTTGCCAGTACTGCTGTGGAACATCCAGGTGCTCTTGTGTAAACTGTAAACCTGCAGCAATGTTTTTTTTGGACAGCAGTGGCTTCCTCTGTGGTATCCTCCCATGAAACCCATTCTTGTCTAGTGTTTTACGTATTGTAGATTCTCTAACAGGGATGTTAGCATATGCCAGAGACTTTTGCAAGTCTTTAGCTGACACTCTAGGATTCTTCTTCACCTCATTGAGCAGTCTGCGTTGTGCTCTTGGAGTCATCTTTACAGGACGGCCACTCCTAGGGAGAGTAGCAGCTGTGCTGAACTTTCTCCATTTATAGACAATTTGTCTTACTCTGGACTGATAAACAGCAAGGCTTTTGGAGATACTTTTATGACCCTTTCCAGCTTTATGCAAGTCAACAATTCTTAATCGTAGGTCTTCTGAGAGCCATTCTAGATGTTAATGGATTCGCATGTAGCCTACATTGAAAAGGCACTTTCAGGATATCCCTTCACAGTCGGATCCATTGAGCACCTCGAATGGTTCTGTTGCTTCCTCCAGCAATACATATTCTCTGGAGGAACACATATCTCCATCTATCTGTCCTAATATATGCAGTGCAATTAGCTTTTTGGAATTAGTTCATTCTAATTCCCTCCAGCAGATGCGATCCAGGCAAGATGACCAGTTATCCATTAATACGTCCTGTAACTTTAAAACTTCCAACTGGGATTTTTATCCTGTACACTCGAGGTCTTTTGCCCTGGATCGTTATCAAGAACTTGTAGAAAAAGATCTATGTCTCCTATATAACAAGATCAAATCGGAGGGGGCTTCTCATAAACATATGAATTTAACCCCTTCTGAATGCAAAGCATTACAGGATCTTAAACACAGAGATGATCTTGTTATAAAGGAAGCTGATAAGGGGGGAGCGGTGGTCATTTTTGACAGTGACATCTATAAAAGGCAGATATTGGATATGCTCAATGATACGCTTACATATAGGCCTTTAGCTGACAATCCTCTTCTCCCGTTTCAAGCCAAAATGTTAAAGATCCTAACGTTAGGTCTGGAGTCTGGTTTTCTTGACAAAAGGAAGATGGATTATATTTATGTCCAGCATCCTGTCATATCCATATTTCATGCCCTTCCTAAAGTCCACCCTCAGGCCTATCATTGCAGGAATTGGATCCTTCTCCAAAATTCTAGCCATGTATACCTTTCCATCAGCTGCTGTTAGGGTAAATGACTCATTGTCAACCGCCTTCCAAATCTCAAATGGCACAAGACAGGGGTGCCCTTTGTCACCCATTCTGTTTATCCTATCTTTGGAACCATTGCTAATCAAGATA
This sequence comes from Bufo bufo, assembly GCF_905171765.1. Taxonomy (NCBI): domain Eukaryota; kingdom Metazoa; phylum Chordata; class Amphibia; order Anura; family Bufonidae; genus Bufo; species Bufo bufo. Next base: position 118,507,443 of record NC_053391.1, read on the forward strand.
AGATCCAACCCTCATATCCAAGGCATCACTACATCTAGGGAACAACACAAGGTAGCGGCATATGCTGACGACACCTTATTCATGATAACTAACCCCCTACAAGGGATTCCCACACTTCTGAAAGAATTGGAAGATTTTAGCTATTTCTTATTTCAAGATTAATTTTCATAAATCTGAAGTATATAATGTCACCACGCCCCAATTAGTATGGCAAGAGATCATTTCTACTACCCCCTTAAAACGATCTAACACTTCCTTTAAATATTTAAGCATCAACATTAGCAGGAACTTTCGGGAATTATATACATTGAACTTCCTTCCTCTTCTAACTAAGGTAGAATCAGCCTTCAAAGACTGGGAGACACTATACGTATCCTGGTTTGGGCGCATAAATGCCATTAAAATGATGATACTTCCCAAAGTTTTATATATTTTACAGGCTTTGCCTATTGACATCCCTAAATATTTCTACAACACTCTTAGAAAGACGATTTTGAAATTCATTTGGAGATCAAACAGCAATAGGATACAATATAGTACAGTTTCTATGCCTAAGGCGAGCGGTGGTTTGGGGGTACCTGGCTTCCTAAAATACCATCAGTCTATACACATAGCTAAATTAATGGAGTGGTTTATTAAGCCTTCCAGAAAGAGATGGATAGATATAGAAAGAGAGTCGCTGCTCCCTGAACACCGCTTGCTATTGTGGAAAACAGTAGAAAACCTTTACCCTCACAAAACTAAAAAACAGGCGACCCTCTGACTAGTTTTTCCTTAAAAATCTGGCATAAAACTAATAAAAAAAACGCAATTTCTGATATCTAATATTGCAGTGACCCCGGTGGGAACATTGATCCCTCCCCACCTCAAAGATCTAAAAAACAAGATAATGAAGGTGGAAGAATTATTTCTTGCACCAATAAGGAATTTAATACATGACAATGTCTTCATCTCATATTTAGATCTTAATGAATACTTTTCAGAATTAGATCTTTCCGTCCGGGAATATTCGCTGCTTAAAGACCATATAATGAAATCAGAAATTTATAACTCTTCTGCCAACCCCTTAACGCCTATACAAAAATGCATCAAAACAAAAACCCTGGTTAAAAAAAGCTATCTCCTCTATCTACAACATTATCAATAATCCCACCTCCCCCCCCCCTCATACCTTGAAAAATGGACAGCAGAATTAAGTAGGGAGTTCAATAGCTCCGAGATAAAAGACATTATCGCAAATACGAGATCTAAATCAATTAGCTCCAAAATACAAGAAACTCACTACAAAATAGTCTCACGCTGGTACAGAACCCCTATTATACTTAATCGTATGCTCCCAGACGTATCCCCGTTGTGCTGGAGATGCGAGGCGGAAAAGGGTACCATATCCCATATCTGGGTTCACTGCAAAAAACTAGAAGCCTTTTGGAAATCCATTACAATGATAATCAATAAAACCTTTAACACGACAGCTAAAATTCCCCCAAACTTGATTCTATTTAGTATATTCGATATACAAACTTCCACTATCAGGCACCCTTTAACACTACATATGTTAAATGTAGCCAAGCTACTTATCCCTAAAATTTGGAGAGAAAAAGAACCCCAATCCATTTCAGAGTGGCTGAAGGAGATGCATACATAATTATGAGAAACTAAGATTAATTAGAGATGATAATAAACCAAAATACCATCAAACTTGGGACCCTTGGATCAAACTGTTAGAAAAAGATGCCATAACTGAACATCTTTAATTAATCAGCTTCATCATCCTGACCCTGTACTCATAAGGTTAGATTAAACCTGACTCCCTCCCATCCCCTTCCCCGTGTTTCCCCTGTTAAATTGTTTTCCCCCCAAAGTTACTGTTCTCTCTGAGACATAGCTGGGTTGACTTGACTAGGTCTGCCACAATCAGTAATTTAGAAGTTTGATAAACTCCAAAGTATTAAGGACACTGTAGTGGTATAGGCATATAACAAATGGCAAACACAATTCATGTTGTCAATAAAGACTTCGGTCCTAACTTGATATTTGATTGCCTGTCACCCCAGCGTCAATGGTTATAGGTTCAATAACTTTTGAGAACTAAAAATTTTCTTTCTTACATTAATACTTGATTGTTGTACAATCCCATTGTAATACATGTCATGATATTTAATGCTATGTAGACCAATCTTATTTATGTTTATGATATGGATTTTCATTATCATTTTATTGTAAAACAGAATTACTTTTTTGTACCTTAAAAATTTGAATAAAAAAATAATTTAAACAGAAAGATTAACTGAGTGGATCGATTGTTGCAGCCATTGGTTCCACTTATTCCAGGCTTCCTCAAAGATTCCAGGTCTGTTTTGCAGGCCTTCTCAGAGTTTGAATGGGAGGTGGAATATACATGGATCACAGCAGATGTGGTGTCATTGTACACCAGCATCCCACATCATTTGGCTAAAATATCTCTCCAATGGTTCCTGCGTTTATATAGTGATTATTCTATTGAACTGCAGGACTATATGGGGATTGTTTTGGAATTCCTTCTTGCACATAATTTTTTTATGTTTAATGACAATTTTTATTTGCAGGTGTCAGGAGTGTCGATGGGGGCCAAGTTCTCTCCCTCCATAGCAAATATATTTATGGCGTGGTGGGAGGGACACTTTCTCATCATCGACACTCACCCTTTTTATGATCGGATACAGTGGTATGGTCGTTACATCGATTACCTGCTCATGGTTTGGTCTGGTCATGTGGCGGCCGTACCACTGTTTGCCGATTATTTGAATTCATGTTTGGAGGCTATATCATTCAGTCTCCAACATGAAACCTGCATAGTCAATTATTTAGACTTTTGCCTTACTGGGAATTCCGAGAGCTCCAGAATGGATACTTCCACCTTCAGAAAGGAATTAGCCAGCAATACCATTTTGCATGCTACCTCATGTCATCCCCCACACACCGTATTTAATATTCCTAAGGGAGAACTAATTCGGGCTTGCCGAAATTGTTCTGATTTAAAAAAGTTCTCCCAGGAGGCCAACAATGTAACTAATAGACTGCTGTCCAGATCTTATCCAAAAAAGTATATACCGTATTTTTCGCCCCATAAGACGCACTTTCCCCCCCCAAAAGTGGGGGGAAAATGCCCCTGCGTCTTATGGGGCGAATGCTGCCATTTTACATCGCAGTCTGCGATGTATCAGCTGGAGGAAGGAGGGGCCGGTGTCATGCAAATGCGGCAGGGCGGTGCGGTCACTGTACTCCAGCCCCGCCGCTCACTCACTGCTTTATTGACTAAACCTTTTATATTAATAACCTTAATTTAAGTTCCGATCCCCAGCCCCATCTGTACTACTTACTAAATGTCCTGTAGCAGACAGAGCAGGGCGGGCGGCCGTAACTCACTGATGTCACGTGACGTGCCTGCGCCGCCTACTTTATGAATGAAGTAGGCAGCGCAGGTACGTCACGTGACATCAGTGAGTTTCTCCCTCCCCCTCCCACAGGTTTAGCTCCGGTATATTAGGGCATCTGTGGATGCCACAATTATGGGGTGGGGAATATGTGGATGGCACTGTTATGGGGTGGGGGATCTGTGGGTGACACATATATAGCAGTGCCATCCACAGATCCCCCTCCATAACAGTGCCATCCACAGATCACCCCCCATAACAATGCCATCCACAGATCCCCCCCATAACAGTGCCCCCCTCAGATCCCCCCATAACAGTGCCAACCACAGATCCACCATAACAGTGCCATCCACAGATCCCCCCATAACAGTGCCATCCACAGATCCCCCATAGTAGTGTCATGCACAGACCACCATTAGTTCAAAACCCACCAAAAGCACACCTTCTGGTTAAAAATATTTTTTTTCTTATTTTCCTCCTCAAAAACCTAGGTGCGTCTTATAGGGTGAAAAATACGGTAATTGTGGCTGTGTGCCATCCACAGATCCCCCCCATAACAGTGTCCCTGCAGTGTGAATGTCCCCCAATACAGAGGCTGGGGGCCAGCATCTGGATTAGGAATGACAGCGGGGACTGGTGCAGTCCCTGTATTCTAATGCACCGGCCCCGCTCACTGTTGTATAATCTTATCTAACCTGTGGGCATTGTTAAGATATAATAATCATGTGTAATCCATCTGTATTACTTACAACATTGAAGGGATTCTGTCATCAGATTTAACCCATTTAACCTAAACATATGCTCATGTCCAGACTAATAAGAAGAATCCTAAGCTGGCCTTATTAAACCTCACTGTGGCTCTATTTGCCCAAAAAAATGGTTTTTATAACCTGTCAATCACTTACTTAAGGTGCCCAAGGGGAGCTCCGTTAATACAGGGTGCCCGGCCGCACCCCTCGTCATCCGGTGCCCAGCGCCGCCTTCTACAGCTCAGCGCCGCCTCCGCAATCCTCCCCGTCCCTCCGGGAACCCTGTATTAACGGACCTCCCCTTGGGCACCTTAAGTAAGTGATTGACAGGTTATAAAAACCAGTTTTTTGGGCAAATAGAGCCACAGTGAGGTTTAATAAGGCCAGCTTAGGATTCTTCTTATTAGTCTGGACATGAGCATATGTTTAGGTTAGAGGGGTTAAATCTGATGACAGAATCCCTTTAAGTTCCGTAGCAGAGAGGAGAGAGGAGGCAGGCCGGGAGGGCGGGCGGGGCGTCACTCACTACGTCACGCGTCCGTGCCGCCTGCCTTATTCATAAAGTGGGCGGTGCAGGTGCATGACGTAGTGAGTGACGCGGCGCCCGCCCACCCTCCCGGCCTGCCTCCTCCCTCCTCTCTGCTACGGAACTTAATGTTGTAAGTAATACAGATGGATTACACATGCTTATTATATCTTAACAATGCAGGTTAGATAAGATTATACTACAGTGAGCAGCGCCGGTGCATTAGAATACAGTGACTGCACTGATCCCCGCTCTAATTCCTAATCCAGATGCCGGCCCCTAGCCCCTCCTCCCTCTTAGTTGATATACCCGCCGACCGCGCTGTGCAGCAGCGCAGCGGCCGTGTATCATTGTAAATTGCAGTATTCGCCCCATAAGACACACTGCTATTTTCCACCCACTTTTGGGGGGGGGTGCGTCTTATAGGGCGAAAAATATGGTATAAATTACTGAGCTCTCCTTGAGAAAGCACACGTCTCGTCTTGTCACTTAGCATTCTCGCTGCGGTTGAATTCCAGCACTTAATTGTGCAACAGGTGGCCTCCCCCTAGGGCCCTCTATATGTCGCGCGTCCCAGGTGTAGGAATTGCTGAGTGGTATAGTGCGGCCTAAAATGTCTCTTTATGTGTGTCACGGTGCTCCTACCTGGATACGGCTGGACCCCTTGCTTTGGCTCCGAAGCAATAAATAGGGGGAATAATTGAGGGATAAAAAAATACCTTGAGTCCAGACCTTGAGATTAAGTTCAATGGCAGCTTTACTTGAATAAACATTTATCCAAAACAGTTTACAGGCTTTGTCTTGGTTCCAGCAGGATTTAGCATGAAACTTGCAGGCAAACTCCACTCTGCTATATCTGTTTCTCTCTGCATCTGCTGTACTAACAGGCTGGCTGTATAACTCCAGTACTATTGAAAAGCGGCTCACCCTCTGGTTACCCTGGATTAAGGTGCTTCACCCCGTCACACAAAAAGTTTTGAAAAATGACTAATAAAATGATAGATAGGCACATCTGAAATCAGAGACCTGAATATCCCTATAATATGTGAAAATATCCCTAAAACGTTATTATTCCAAACGCATGCAATTAAATAAAACTAAACATAAAATACAACATGGATGTTTGTCTTTTCATCAATGTGCAGTTACTCACTGGTAACTCAGAGAGGTGGAGGTAAGCGGTAACTAGCATCAAGATCACATGTGGTGCCACAGCTGATACACCACTATCCACCAACGAGTAAGTATATGAATGTTGCTAACCGCAAACATATCAAAGGATTAATGTCTGTATTTTCAAAGGAGGAATGGCCTTAATTTGAAAGTGACTATGGACTAAATACAAACGGTATTAAGAGTTAACAAAATCTTATTAAGAAGTGGTGATAAACTTATAAAGTTGGACTGCCTGGATTTGTAGAGTATAAATGACACTATTCAGATACGGATGATTATTAACATATACCGTGTATCAACCAATATAATACATTGTGTGATATCATCATCTATTATATACCGTGTGGATGTTTGAGGACCATATGTGTTCAATTGCTATGTTATATACTGAGCTAGAGTAGCTATTAGCAACCATTAAGACAGTTTTAATACTATAGCGCACAATTGTGCAGACGTCTACATAGCCAAATTGCACATTGATGGAAAGACAAACATCCAGTGTTGTATTTTATGTTTAGTTTTATTTAATTGCATGCATTTGGAATAATAATGTTTTAGGGATATTTTAATAAATGATTTAAGGATATTCAGGTCTCTGATCAGATGCAGTATGCCTATCTATCTTTTTATTGGCTGTATAACTCAGCTTCTACCGTATGCTGCACTTCACTTTGTAGTCTGACTCTAGGTTATGCCAGGGAACTTTCCTTCTGGCTCCTGAGGCATTAAGCTTTGGCCTCCACGGCCAGCAGAGCTTAAGGTGCTCTGGCTGGGGTGGGCACATCCAGCAGAGACGTGCCCCTGCACACCCTTCCCCTAGCAGGGGGTAAGCTACACTGGAACTAACTGGTCCCCACCCTTCCTGCAGGAAATAGGGCTAGCCCACTTCTCCACAGAGGGGTGTTAGAATGAAATGGAAAGCTCCATTCTACCTAAGTACAGCTCTGCCTTGTTTGCTTCCACCTGCTGGTGAACCAGGCGCATTACATGAACAGTTACATAACATTAGAAATGCACAGTGTGGAGGACCTGGAATAAATGCATAAGATGACATGAGCTTAGACCAATAAAGACAGTAGCAAGGTGCAGAAGTGGTAACACCACTCTGGGGTATTACATTTGGAGGTCATTAAAGTTGTTCTCCAGAAATATATAAATAGCCTTGAAATAACAGAGAGCTAGATATGCTCTAAAGTTATCTCTAATTCTTCACCCACATAAAAACTTTTGATGAAGGGTACACTGAAAGTCGAGTACCCCCGATGGGTGCTACAGACATTGCCACTTCATAGGCTCCCATGTTTAAAAAAAAAAAGGTGTATCACACGGTATACAATATTTTGTGGGATGCTTCAGTATGGAATAACACAGTAGACGGTGCTATGCCATGCAGCAGAAAAAGATAGTATACCAAAAATTGGTAAACCAGTCTGACTGAGGCCAAAATCTGCTCTTATGGCCTCTGTCAAATAAATGGGGTCCTATGGATACTTTACGCAGTGTAAATGTAGACTTACTGTTATGTAACAGATGTTACATAGAAACATTAGAAACATAGAATGTGTCGGCAGATAAGAACCATTTGGCCCATCTAGTCTGCCCAATATATCTGAATCCTATTAATAGTCCCTGGCCCTATCTTATATGAAGGATAGCCTTATGCCTATCCCATGCATACTTAAACCCCTTCACTGTATTTGCAGCTACCACTTCTGCAGGAAGGCTATTCCATGCATCCACTACTCTCTCAGTAAAGTAATACTTCCTTATATTACTTTTAAACCTTTGCCCCTCTAATTTAAAACTGTGTCCTCTTGTGGTAGTTTTTCTTCTTTTAAATATGCTCTCCTCCTTTACCGAGTTGATTCCCTTTATGTATTTAAAAGTTTCTATCATATCCCCTCTGTCTCTTCTTTCTTCCAAGCTATACATGTTAAGGTCCTTTAACCTTTCCTGGTAAGTTTTATCCTGCAATCCATGTACTAGTTTAGTAGCTCTTCTCTGAACTCTCTCTAGAGTATCTATATCCTTCTGGAGATATGGCCTCCAGTACTGCGCACAATACTCCAAGTGAGGTCTCACCAGTGTTCTGTACAGCGGCATAAGCACTTCACTCTTTCTACTGCTTATACCTCTCCCTATACATCCAAGCATTCTGCTGGCATTCCGTGCTGCTCTATTACATTGTCTTCCCACCTTTAAGTCTTCTGAAATAATTACTCCTAAATCCCTTTCCTCAGATACTGAGGTCAGGACTGTGTCAAATATTCTATATTCTGCCCTTGGGTTTTTACGCCCCAGGTGCATTATCTTGCACTTATCCACATTAAATTCAGTTGCCAGAGTTCTGACCATTCTTCTAGTTTTCCTAAATCCTTTTCCATTTGGCGTTTCCCTCCAGGAACATCAACCCTGTTACATATCTTTGTGTCATCAGCAAAAAGACAAACCTTACCATCGAGGCCTTTTGCAATATCACTTATGAAGATATTAAACAAAATTGGTCCCAGTACAGATCCCTGTGGAACCCCACTGGTAACATGACCTTGTTTTGAATGTTCTCCATTGACTACAACCCTCTGCTGTCTGTCACTCAGCCACTGCCTAATCCACTCAACAATATGGGAGTCCATGCTCAATGACTGCAGTTTATTGATAAGTCTTCTATGTGGGACAGTGTCAAAAGCCTTACTAAAATCTAGATATGCGATGTCTACTGCACCTCCACCGTCTATTATTTTAGTCACCCAGTCAAAAAAATCTATAAGATTTGTTTGGACATGATCTCCCTGAAGTAAACCCATGTTGTTTTTCATCTTGCAATCCATGGGATTTTAGATGTTCCACAATCCTATCCTTTAATAGGGTTTCCATTAATTTGCCTACTATTGATGTCAGACTCACTGGTCTATAGTTGCTCGATTCCTCCCTACTACCTTTCTTGTGAATGGGCACGACATTTGCCAATTTCCAATCTTCCGGGACGACTCCTGTTACTAATGATTGGTTAAATAAATCTGTTAGCGGTTTTGTCAGCTCACCACTAAGCTCTTTTAATAATTTTGGGTGTATCTCATCAGGCCCCTGTGACTTATTTGTCTTCACCTTAGACAGCAAACTTAGAACATCTTCCTCTGTAAAGATACATGCATCAAATGATTTATTAGTCATCCTTTCTAGTAGAGGTCCTTCTCCTTCTTTTTCTTTTGTAAAAACTGAACAGAAGTATTCATTAAGGCAGTCGGCTAGCCCTTTATTCTCTTCTACATACCTTCCGTCCTTTGTTTTTAATTTAGTATTCCCTGTTTTAATTTCCTTTTTTTCATTTATATATCTGAAGAATGTCTTATCCCCTTTTTTCATAGACTGAGCTAGTTTTTCTTCTGCCTGCGCTTTAGAAGTTCTTATAACTTGCTTGGCCTCTCTCTGCCTAATCTTGTAGATTTCCTTATACAATGTTATACATTGTCCTTTTCTCAATTTATATACATAGCAGCTTCCAAAATCCTGACAGGTGCCCTTGGAAACATACAGCATGTCATCCACATTTTTCTGTCAGACATGTGATGTAATGGCTTAGTTTTTAAAGCAGGGGCGGGGAACCTTTTTGCTGCCGAGGGCCATTTGGATATTTGTAACATCGTTCGGGGGCCCAAAAAAATTAGCAACTTAAAAATTTGAGGGCTATTTTTGGTCAAACATATAACTGACTTAGGGGTAAGTTACAGAAATTGCATTTCAATAAAAAAAATCGAGAGCACTGTATTTTTGCAGCGCAAAATGGCGCCTGCACTATATATTACAAATAGTACAGGCACCATTTTGACCACATATAGCAGTCTAATTTTTAAGTTGAGAATGTTATATATTTAGTTCTTTATTTGGCATGATTGGCAGCCAAGCTAAACCCAGGGGGCTCCAGAGAGGGGTTCAACAAGCTTTCACTCTCCCTGCCACTGTCCCTGCCTCTTTCTTCGCAACTGTCCCTGCCTTTGTTCTTTTTCTAAGCCTCAGATCTGCCCCCCACCTCCATCAGCCTCCTATCAGACCCCCAGCACACATCAGCCTTAGATCAGACCCTGATCAGACCCTCCCCAGCCTTAGATCAGAACCTCATCAGACCTCCCAACCTCAGATCAGGCCCCCATCAGACCCCCAGCCTCAGATCAGACCCTCCAGCCTCAGATCAGACCCCCAATAGGCCCCCAGCATCAGATCAGACCCCCCAGCCTCAGATCAGAACCCAATAGGCCCCGCAGCCTCAGATCAGACCCCTAGCCTCAGATCAGACCCCCCAGCCTCATATAAGCCCCATCAGACCCTAGCCTCAGATCAGAACCCCCAGCCTCAGATCAGACCCCCCAATAGGCCACCCAGCCTCAGATCAGACCCCTAGCCGTAGATCAGACCCCCCAGCCTCAGATCAGCCCCCCCCCCCCCAGCCTCATTAGCATTTTCACGTTCATGTTCTGGCAGGGGTCAGGGGGGGCCACATGAACTGGTCCTGTGGGCCGTATGCGGGAGGTTCCCCACCCCTGTTTTAAAGGGAACCTGCCACTAAACCCCTCACATGCCATTATACAGCTGGGAATTAGGATCCCAAACATGCCCAAAGCAAACCCATGTGGACCCACTAGGAAAAGTAATTAAAAATTAAACTTAACAGGAGCATCAAGTGCATGTGCACTGCGAAGATAAAGCCAAGAACAGTACACCTACCTTCCCTGCGCATACGCCCAATTCCGTTGGAAAAGAGTGTTAGACTCATCTCCCAGTAAGGGCTCATGCCAAGAGTGTAAGGGCTCAGTGGTCATTTGGCAGACTGTAAATGACTTGAATGGGTCCACAATCCCCAACATACGACCGAAGTTATGACTTCACCTATCTTTTGTGAAGCGCTTCTGTGGGCTTGCTGGGTCCATGCTTCCGCACTGCAAAAAGACAGAACATGTTCTATCTTTGGCTGTATCTTGCGGATTGTGGACCCATTCAAGTCAATAGGTCTGCATCTGCAAATGGAGTGCTCGCAGCCAGTGCCGGTGCATTGTGGACCGCTATTTGCGGTCTGCAGCATGGGCACTGTTGAGGAACGGTTGAGATGTATGCATATATATCCATGCATGCCTGCAAACACGTGCGGGCATGTATTGGTATATATGTGCATACATGAGACATAGCATCATGGGACGATGTGCACAGATGTGCCCAGCATCTGTGCACGTCTGCCCATGGTGATCCCCAGGGGCTCATGCTGGCCCCTGTGGGAAATATGTGTCCCCTGATAATGTAGGGGCTTGTGTCCCCTGATAATGTAGGGGCTTGTGTCCCCTGATAATGTAGGGGCTTGTGCCCCCTGATAGTGTAGGGGCTTGTGCCCCCTTATAGTGTAGGGGCTTGTGCCCCCTTATCTGTGCCACCTTATATATCCCCTTATATAATCCCCCTTAGATATGATTAATGTATACATGTGTATGGATGTGCCCCAAGCATCAATACGCATGTATATTATATATATCCCCCCCCTCCTACAACTGAAACCAGGTGCATCGGTGTGAATGTGCCCCAAGCATTCACACCGATGCAATCTGGCTAATTACATCAGAATGACCAGACAAGGGTCCGGTCATCCTGATGGATACAAAGAGCTCAGATTCAACAGAATCTGAGCCCTTTGTTGTAATCATCCTCAGCGCTGCTGGAGATAATTACACATGATAGAAGAAGGGGAGAAGCCTCTCCTCCTTCTATTATGTGCATTCCGACAGTGCGATTACTATCGCACTGTCCGGAATGCGAGGTGCAGCAGGCGGGAGATCAAAGGCTTCTCCCGCCTGTCTGCAGCGCGTCCCCGATGTGCTGGCCGGCGCAGTGACGTCATATCACTGCGCCGGCCCACGTGGATGATGGGGGCGCGCGCGCGCCCCCATGTGGCGCGGGGAGTGCGGGCCGCCGGGGGATAAATATCCGGCGGCCCCGGCACTCCGGGGTCTTCATCTGGCCCCCACCTGGAAGAGGAGCGCGTCCTGCGCTCCGGGAGTCAGGGCCTCCCACGTGGCAGCTGACCTGAACCCCCCCCATCATCTAGGAGAGCGCAATCGGCGCTCATGGCCGCAGTTAGGATCGGGGCCCCCCACCCCCTGAAAGGGCAGCGCATCCTGCGCTCCACCGGACCCGACCCCTGCAGCCTTTCCTGCGCTCAGAGCAGAGCGCCCGACCGGACCTCCCCCTTGGACGAACGAGCAACAAAACCTTAAGTATCACCCCCTTGTATCCTAACCCCTGGTCACCCCTGGTTACCCCTGGTCACCCCTGGTCACCCCCTGGGTTACCCCTGGTCACCCCTGGTCACCCCTGTCACCCCTGGTTACCCTGTCACCCCTGGTCACCCCTGGTTACCCCTGGTCACACCTGGTTACCCCCTGGTCACCCTGGTTACCCTGGTCTCCCCTGGTTACCCCTGGTCCCTGTGTGAACCCCTAGATCCACCCCTATCCACACCACCTCCCCTGATTAACCCTTTATTACCCTGATCACTGGTTAACCCTATATCCCCTGATCCCTACATGACCCCTGGAACCCTAACCCTGATTAACCCCTAGTGGTTACCCCTGGTCCTGTAGAGCATGCTTCTGCTCTGCAAAACAAATCCTTTAAACCCTTCGTCATTACCCCGTAGGGATAGTGAATAGTCAGGTGGGGTGGGTTCATATATTAGAATGTGTGAATTGTATAGTTAGTTGATGGTAGAATTGGGAATGGGTAGTGTAGTTTAGGATGGTATATTTAGTGCTGTATTGTAGTGCACTGCGTGCATAGTGTATTGTAGTGTACTGCGTGCATAGTGTATTGTTAGGTGTATTGCCTGGTGTAATAAATACTGTTATATTTATACCCTTTCGTGTAACGTGTACTTGTTAGCGTTGGTAGCGAGTAGTAAGGCGCATGCAGTTAGCATAAGTGATCGTGTAGAGCATAGCGAAAGTATTGTGTAATTATTATATAAAGTATAATAGGCGGAGTTATCAATAGACGGCTCCTCCTATTTATGAATATTAATTATCGATATTTGCATAAATATTGGTGATTAATATCCCCCCCTTTACAATGGCGAGCCAGGCCCACTGCGTGGATTTTGCGCTTATTTTGTCTTAAGGTTGAGGGTCGCTAGTACTGTGAATTAGCGGGCAGGAGAGACGCGGTCAGCGGAGTGTCTGAGCGTCTAGGACCCGATAATTCGTACAGGAGAAGCGATACTTCCCGTAAAGTACCAGAAATAAAACAAAATCTTTTGCAGAGAATCTATAATTGTTCTGTGTTACTAATATTTTGTATTTGCTTTACAACGGTCCACCGTTGCTGGGGTAAGAAGACACGGAAAAGTACAGCACCAACAACATCGCTCAAGTAATTGCAAGAGGAGAAGAGCACACGTCACTGAAGGAGATCCATCTTCGTGGGAGCGGCGTACAAGTCAGGCTGGTCGGAAGAGGGCGATCCGGGAAAATGGACTTCTTCCAAGCAGCTGCGAGATACGGCGCCAAGGAGAAGATGGACACTCATCAAACGGTGAGTATGGACTTCCCCACACTGCAACACTTGAGCAAACACAGCACATTTAACCCCATCCTCCCCACTACATACAAGTCAGCAGAAATGCTGTGGTCCGATTTGTTAGCACAGGCTTGTAGTTACGACAAGCTTTGTGTTAACAAACGGACGGTTTTGAACAAGGCCACCAAACGGCTTCGGATGCTGGCCAAACTCGTTCATACGTTTGAGGCTAGCATCTGTAAGCCAAAGGAAGTTGCGCTGGTGTCTCAGTCAACGGAGACAATTCCTCCGGCCATTCACTGCCAGTGCTGTGCTAGTAATTCGGACCAGGTTTCGGCATTGCAGGCACAGCTGGCAGAGAATGTGCAGTCTACTGTTGACCGAGATGCGCAGGTGGCTAGGATAGAGTCACAGTTGGTAGAGCTGCAGAGGCAGAAGGAGGAAATTGAGGCTAAGTTGACTCAGTCTTATACTGAAGTCAAAGCCTTCAAGGAGCGGACTGCCTCTACTGATGTGACGGTAGCCAAATTGAAGGCTCAGGTTGCTGTAAGGTCCCAGCTAATGTCTGGCATGCAACAGGTATCACCAGTTGGTGCCGGCCCTTTCTTTTTTCCGTAAAGCCAGGGTCGGAATCTCCCCAAAACGTTGCCCTGTGCAGGGCCACAAGGGGGAGAGTAGTCTGTGACCGGTCAAATCATCAGGTCAAGCCGGGTCCAGACTACAGAGATTTTTCCCTGACTTTAGGAAAAAGAACTGTGTTGAAGAGTGCGTCCCTGAGGATGGTACAATTCAGGAGAAGGAGCAACGACTGCAGTGTAGATGGACCTGGGCCATGCAGAGCAAACATCAGATGTTTGCATGTGGTGGCCTAGGTCACATAGCGAGGACACTGCAAAACATACAGGACAGGAAACCAAGTCACGTGTTTCAGGAGTGGGAACAAAGGACACATTGCAAGGAATTGCCCTGTGCAATTAATTTGCAATGTGTCCAACAGTATCAGCCAGGTAACAATTGTGCAGTGGGGTCTAGTCAGCTTGGGCCATAAAGGAGTTACCTCTCAGCAGCATCACCAGCTGCTGAGGGGTCAGAGTGGCCAAGCTAGGCTAGGCAACATTTGACACCCCTGTACTATTTGTTACACCGTTTGTTCCCTGTGTATGTCCATGTTATGTGTTTTGTTATCTGTTTGTAAGTTTTTCTTGATGTTGATGGTGGTAGTCCTTGTCTACGGATGTGTTCTACCATGCTGATTTATGTAGTGTTGTAAGTCCCGTCTGCTGTCTTTGTTTCATTCTGTGTCCCCTTGGAGTGGAACAGTGTTAACTGTGGATCGAGAACGTATAGGTTCGCGAGCAGATAATATCACACGGGAAATCCTGCTGGTCGGGAGAAGGCATAAGGACCTTCTCCATGCAGCACACAAAGGATGATGTGATATTATTCTGGGCAACCAGGGTCTCAGATCGTTACAGATAGCACTGTTGTTGCTCCAGGTTTTCGGTAGGGCTGTGTTGCGCTGGGGACTGGGGCGGACAGACAACATTGGTGTAAATGTTGTGCAGCGCACTTATTTCTAGTCCGGTCAGGTAGCACAGCTCTGATAGGGATTGGAACGCAGAGTGTTTGGCAGCAGAGTGTGGACTGTGTTCTTGTGTTGTGGGGTCCTGGGGAACCAGGGCATGACTATCCATTGGTTCTGCAGGCCTCCACAGGACGGGATCACAGGGGAAGTCAGCCTGGGTGCACATGGGTGGACAGGGATGCGGTGCCATCAATAACAAGATGGTGCTTTGTCCACAGAACTCCAGTTTATCCCAACCTAGTAGGGTGGCCATCCTTATCAGTTGGTGCAGAGGGATGTGCAGCAGAGGACTCTATCCTCTGAAGATAGGGTGTTCAGACACCAGTGTTGGGATGACGAGGGGTCCTGTGAGACAAAGGGCAGCCCAATACCTTTCTCTACCCAATGGGTCAAAGGTATTGGTGCTGGAAATTTTCACATTAATTGCACTGTTAGGGGGAGAAATTCCCCTGGGAGCGCCTGGTGTTTTTCTTCTGCCATAGGATATGGAGCGGAAGAAAAACCTAGGAGACGCCACAGAAGAGACCAGCTATTCCCCCTGACACTGTTGTGAAGCTCCAGAGGATCCCACTGGATTTTGGCAACAAGCGACCTCTGCCTAGAGGTGTTATAGCAATGAGACTGCCACAATCCAGCGGGAGCATTATTTAAGGCTCTGGAGGAAGACTTGGGAGACGTTCGGGTGGAAGAACTTATCACTTGTTTCACCCAGTGAAACTTCTTCTGGTTCTGGTCATCGTAATCGGAGGGTCAAGGACTTACTGACCAAATACACCAGAACCAGACAGAACTTTACAGAACTATCCGGAGGAGGAGGCTCAGGACATAACTCAAACATTGTTCCTGTAGCCAAATATTGTATGGACACACTTTGTTTCCTATGAGGGTTCGGGACGTATAACTTGTACTACCCTGAAACCCCATAGCACATTGTATTGTACATGTATTGATTTGTTTGTCGGTTGATTGCGTACCCATAGACCACTCTAGGTACAAATGTGTGACAGCCTATATTCGGTCTGTACACATTTGCATCCTATAGTAGTTTCCCATTGACACAGGGGTCTGCGACCTACCTGTGTCTTTGGAGGTGTAGAGATATGCCAGGTTGCATTAGTCTCTATGGGTACACACATTAATGAATTGGTGGTGTTGGGTAGGGATGTGTAATTTGTGTGAATGGGGATAAAGGTTAGGTCACGATAGGGACAGGCATAATTCATTTGCCACCTTGAACCCTGGAACGGTGAGGTTCTTAAGGGAAGGGCTGGAGGTGTAGTGTGGCGGAGGTGTTCTCCGCAGTAGAATTTAGGTACCATGACATCACCGCTTAAGAGTTTGACCTGCCTTGTAAAGACCCATTAATCTGTCACGGGAGAACCGCACCCATCAAGATGGAAAACAAGAAAGTTGGGCAAAGACTGTAAGGGTGAACCCGCTCCAGAATTGGGGGGGCGAAGATACCTGAAGATCGGCAGAATGACCGAGTAGACTGTGGGGGTGTGGCCACTCCAAAGTGGGGGTGGCCAACACCAAGAGACTGTTTATAGAAAGGTAAAGACTGTAAGGTGAACCCGCTCCAGAATTGGGGGGGGGACGAAGATACCTGAAGATCGGCAGAATTACCGAGAGACTGTGGAGGTGTTGGAGTCACTCCAAAGTGGGGGTGGCCGACACCAAGAGACTGTTATAGAAAGGCCAGGTAAAGACTGTAAGGGTGAACCCACTCCAAATTGGGGGGGGGGGCGAAGATACCTGAAGATCGGCAGAATAACCGAGAGACTGTGGTGTGTGGTACGGTTATCCGGTGGACGGAGGAGGAGGTTACGGTGAAGGGCAGGTCGGAGGAGGGATGTCTAAGTACCTAAAGATCAGTGTGCACTACAGTTCTTCCTGAAACTTCCACCCAAAGATGGGTTGAAGGGGGTGTCAAATATATCTCAACCCGTTCCCCCATTATATTGTCGTATTATATTCCGACAACAGGGGGATTGTTGAGGAACGGGTTGAGATGTATGCATATATATCCATGCATGCCTGCAAACACGTGCGGGCATGTATGGTATATATGTGCATACATGAGACATAGCATCATGGGACGATGTGCACAGATGTGCCCAGCATCTGTGCACGTCTGCCCATGGTGATCCCCAGGGGCTCATGCTGGCCCCCTGTGGGAATATGTGTCCCCTGATAATGTAGGGGCTGTTTCCCCCTGATAATGTAGGGGCTTGTGTCCCCTGATAATGTAGGGCTTGTGCCCCCTGATAGTGTAGGGGCTTGTGCCCCCTTATAGTGTAGGGGCTTGTGCCCCCTTATCTGTGCCACCTTATATATCCCCTTATATAATCCCCCTTAGATATGATTAATGTATACATGGTATGGATGTGCCCAAGCATCAATACGCATGTATATTATATATATCCCCCCCCTCCTACAACTGAAACCAGGTGCATCGGTGTGAATGTCCCCAAGCATTCACACGATGCAATCTGGCTAATTACATCAGAATGACCAGACAAGGGTCCGGTCATCCTGATGGATACAAAGAGCTCAGAATTCAACAGAATCTGAGCCCTTTGTTGTAATCATACCTCAGCGCTGCTGGAGATAATTACACATGATAGAAGAAGGGGAGAAGCCTCTCCTCCTTCTATTATGTGCATTCCGACAGTGCGATTACTATCGCACTGTCCGGAATGCGAGGTGCAGCAGGCGGGAGATCAAAGGCTTCTCCCGCCTGTCTGCAGCGCGTCCCCGATGTGCTGGCCGGCGCAAGTGACGTCATATCACTGCGCCGGCCCACGTGGATGATGGGGCGCCGCGCGGCGCCCCCTGGTGGCGCGGGGAGTGCGGGCCGCCGGGGGGATAAATATCCGGCGGCCCCGGCACTCCGGGGTCTTCATCTGGCCCCCACCTGGAAGAGGAGCGCGTCCTGCGCTCCGGGAGTCAGGGCCTCCCACGTGGCAGCTGACCTGACCCCCCCCCTTCATCTAGGAGAGCGCAATCGGCGCTCATGGCCGCAGTTAGGATCGGGGCCCCCACCCCCTGAAAGGGCAGCGCATCCTGCGCTCCACCGGACCCGACCCCTGCAGCCTTTCCTGCGCTCAGAGCAGAGCGCCCGACCGGACCTCCCCCCTGGACGAACGAGCAACAAAACCTTAAGTATCACCCCCTTTATCCTAACCCCTGGTCACTCCACCCTGGTTACCCCTGGTCACCCTGGTCACCCCTGGTTACCCCTGGTCACCCCTGGTCACCCCTGGTCACCCCTGGTTACCCCTGGTCACCCCTGGTTACCCCTGGTCACCCCTGGTTACCCCTGGTCTCCCCTGGTTACCCCTGGTCCCTGTGTGAACCCCTGATACACCCCTATCCACACCACCTCCCCTGATTAACCCTTTATTACCCTGATCACTGGTTAACCCTATATCCCCTGATCCCCTACTGACCCCTGGAACCCTAACCCTGATTAACCCCTAGTGGTTACCCTGGTCCTGTAGAGCATGCTTCTGCTCTGCAAACAAATCCTTTTAACCCTTCGTCATACCCCGTAGGATAGTGAATAGTCAGGTGGGTGGGTTCATATATTAGAATGTGTGAATTGTATAGTTAGTTGATGGGTAGAATTGGGAATGGGTAGTGTAGTTTAGGATGGTATATTTTAGTGCTGTATTGTAGTGCACTGCGTGCATAGTGTATTGTAGTGTACTGCGGTGCATAGTGTATTGTTTAGTGTATTGCCTGTGTAATAAATACTGTTATATTTATACCCCTTTCGTGTAACGTGTACTTGTTAGCGGTAGCGAGTTAGTAAGGCGCATGCAGTTAGCATAAGTGATCAGTGTAGAGCATAGCGAAAGTATTGTGTAATTATTATATAAAGGTATAAATAGGCGGAGTTATCAATAGACGGCTCCTCCTATTTATGAATATTAATTATCGATATTTGCATAAATATTGGTGATTAATATCCCCCCTTTACAGGCACGGTGCCCTTACGCTTGTGGGCATGAGTCCCTAAGGCTGAGAACACACCACCGTTTAGCTTTCCGTTCATCTGATTAGTCAGAAGAACAGAAAAAAAAAAACTGATCAGTTAGGGCTAGTTTCGCACTAGCGTTAAATATCTCCGCAGAAATCTAGTTCCGGCATTGACGACGCTACCTGATACCGCCAGGCCCATTAACTATAATAGAGACCGCGGAGATCCGGCTGCAACCCGAAAACAAAAACCGCTGCGCACATAGTTTTTTCTCCGGCTGATTCTTGGCATATTTGCTGGGTTATGGACGGATCTCCGCAAGTTTCCATTATAGTTAATGGGGCTGGACGGCAGCAGGGTTAGCTTCCAGCAATGCCCGAATGCAGAGAGATCTGGCAGGGAAGGAACAGACTGCCAGATCTGAAAGCGCTAGTGTGAAACTAGCCTTATTTTGAGCATCAGTTATGATCAGGTTTGTGTCACTTCTGTCAGAATTCAGTTATTTTTGACAGGAGAAAAAGTCCTGCATGCAATACTTTTCTCCCATCAAAAATAACTGATCTCTGACAGAAGTGACACAAACTGATCATAACTGAAGCTCAAAATAAAAGATCTGTCTTCTTTTTATTTTTCTGATGGATCAGAAGAATGGAAATCTAAATGGTGAGTGAACTCATTACTAAGAACCAGTAGGGTCTAAAATATTTAACACATTTGGTGCACGGCATTTATGGTAAGTTTTTTTTCGTGGCAGAAACGCCATATGCAAATGTTAGCTGTAAGTCTATTGGAAATATGAAATGCAGGACACACAAGCAGTTATTGCCTAGTGGAGTTTTTATTTTTCCTATTTGGTGGTGTTTTTGTGTATAGGATTATTTTTTCTTTAGAAAAATGCAGCATGTTTAAGCATATGCCATTTCTTTATTGGTAAAAAAAAAATGCTGGAAAAGTTCAGTTTGCTTTAGGGCTCATGCACACGACCATTGCCAGATTTGCAGTCCACAGATTGCGGATACCGGTGTATATGTGCATTCTGCAGAACGGAACTCTGGCCCTCAATAGAACAGTCCAAAGAATAGCACATGTTCTATATTTTTATGAGTGTAACGGAACAAGGTGTGCTGTCCGCATCTTTTGCGGCCCCATTGAAGTGACAAAAAATAAGTTTGTGTGCATGAGCCCTTAGGGTACCTGCACATGGGGGTGGGTAAACATGCAGAAGATCTGCACGAATTTCCGTGTGGATTTCTGACCCCAAAACAGAGGTTTCATTCGGTTTTTCCAGAGATCTCACCCTTCATTTGAGATCAAACATAATTGACATGCTGCAGATTTGGAAATCCACATCTCAGGTCAACTGCTGCGCAGAAAAAATCTGCAAAGTGTACATGAGATATGTGCAATCTCATACACTTTGCTGGTACCGTACTACGCTGCGGTTTTGCCGCACGGGACTCCACACAAAATAAAACTGCACCTATTCCAGGTATTCTTAGCGTACAGCTACTTCTCGATGTGTCATATGTAATGTGTGCCAATGGGTTGCAATGCGACACGCAACATGCTGTGAATGTGTCCAGACAGTAACAAACAGACACGCGCACGACTTTTCCTCCATTTGCCTTTAATGTAAGTTGCGTACAACATGCGACTCGCCAGAGGACTTTACTGTGTTTTCACAGCCAAATCACAATTCTGAAAAAAAAAAGTCGCAAGACACATGTGGATGTGTAGCCCTACCCTTACGGACACTGGTTTGGCCCCACTTATTAACAAAGTGTACAATGTATGAAAAATCAAACAAGACAGATGTTTCTCTGTGACAGCAGGTCTGAGGAGAAAACGTCAGGACCATGAGCATTAAAGCAATTTTCCAGGCTTCTGATACTGATGACCTGTTCTCAGGATAGGTCATTAATATCTGAGCGGTGGGGGTCCAGCACCCTGCACCCCACCAATCAGCTGTTCTATGCTGTACCCCATTGTAGTTGATGGGGGCAGCGGACATTCAGTCTGCACTGCCGAATCCAGTGAATTCCAGCAGGCTGTTCTCAGCTGGAACAGCCTGCCAGAATCACTAACGCAGTTGTGAAAGTAGCCTAAGGCTAAATGCACACGGCCGTGAGCGGTCCGTGGTATCCCGGCCTGGATTCCTGCGGAGTGCAAGAGCGCACGGCGTCATTGGTTGCTATGACGCCGTGCACTTCGTGCCGCCGCTGCACTACAGTAATACACAATACGAGTGTATTACTGTAGTGCAGCGGCGGCATGAAGCGCACAGCGTCATAGCAACCAATGATGCTGTGTGCTCCTGCTGTCAGCAGGAATCCAGGCCGGGATACCACGGACTGCTCACGGCCGTGTTCCATGGCCGTGTGCATTCGGCCTAATACAGCCCTACGTACCTCTTACATTCAGTGATGTCTCCTTTGATGTAGATATTCTCTTTCTTTATCTTCTCCATTCAGACCAGACCGCCATGATGATTTATTTCAGGCATCTCTTCTCTCTGCAGAGTTTGACAGACATCTTAGTTTCCTACTTTTCCATCATCCTCCCACCTTCTCAACATCCCATCATGCACCCCCAAAACTATACTGCATAAACTGATAAACCCCCTGAAAATACTAGTTACACACAGATAGCGCCCCCTTCTATAATTATTGGAACACAATGCTCTAAAAAATAACTGCACCCAGAAAATAGTGTCCCTGACACTAATAGTGTAACCATAATGTCCCCCAAAAACAACTGTGCTAAGCTGATACTGTGCCAGGATGCCCCCACAGTAATAGTGCTCCCAAAAATCCCAACAATAGTAATAATTCTGTGCCAGAGTGCCCTTAGTAGTAATAGTGCTCCTACAGTGCCCCCAACAGTAATTGTGTCCCAGAAGTATGGTAATAATGCTCCCATAGTACCCCAGTTGTAACAAGGCCCACCATAATGCCCCTGGTAGTAATAATTATATTTATAGTGTGCGCCAGTGCAAAAAGTGTCCCGTTGTGTGTCATTAAAAAAAAGACAAAAAAAACAAAAACTTCTTAGTGCCCCCAGTAAAACCAATGTCCCCAGAATGCCCTCATGTGTTCCAATGACCCGTACTGTGTGCCACTAGAAATAACACTTAGTGCCCCCAGTTGAGCTTAGGTGCCCATGGTGCGTGCCAGTAAATAGGGCCCCCAGTAAATGCCCCCATAGTGCTCCTTTACCCCCCACTTCTCCATAGAGCCCCGCTTAATGAGTGCCAGTATATAGGGCCCCCAGTAGATGCGTCCCCTCTTCTCCGTAGTGCCCCCCCCATATTGTGCCAGTATATAGAGCCCCCATAGTGCTTCCCCTCTTCTCCATAGTGCCCCCATATTGTGCCAGTATATAGAGCCCCCATAGTGCTTCCCCTCTTCTCCATAGTGCCCCCCCATATTGTGCCAGTATATAGGGCCCCCAGTAGATGCGTCCCCTCTTCTCCATAGTGCCCCCATATTGTGCCAGTATATAGAGCCCCCATAGTGCTTCCCCTCTTCTCCATAGTGCCCCCCCATATTGTGCCAGTATATAGGGCCCCCAGTAGATGCGTCCCCTCTTCTCCATAGTGCCCCCATATTGTGCCAGTATATAGAGCCCCCATAGTGCTTCCCCTCTTCTGCATAGTCCCCCCCCCCATATTGTGCCAGTATATAGGGCCCCCAGTAGATGTGTCCCCTCTTCTCCATAGTGCCCCCCCCCCATATTGTGCCAGTATATAGGGCCCCCATAGTGCTTTCCCTCTTGTCCATAGTGCCCCCTCCATATTGTGCCAGTATATAGGGCCCCCATAGTGCCCCTAAATATTGTGTCAGTATATAGGGCCCCCCTTCTTGCCACAGTATACTATAAATAATAAAAACAATAAACACATATACTTACCTTATGCTGCTTAACGATGCGATGCAGGCCTCTTCCAGCCTGTGTCCCACTCTGTACGGCTCAGGCGGCGCGATAACGTCATTGCGCCGCCTGCATCGGCCTCTGATAGGCTACAGGCACTAGGCCTGTAGCCTATCAGAGGACGGACCAAAGGAGACATGTCTCCCCTGCTCCTCCACACCATTTATCTGTATTGCTGTCCTGAGGACGGCGATACAGATGAATTTGGAGATGAGCGCTTCCACAATGGAAGCGCTCATCTCCACTCCTGCTGCCTCCGGACAGAAAGGGCCCCCCTCTGGCGCTGGGCCCTGCTGACGGCACCCCCCTCTTCTGTCCTGAGGGATGTGCCCCGTGCGGTCGCACCCCTCACCCGCCTCTAGAAACGGCCCTGCCTGCAGCCCCCTGCACTGGATCTAACACAGCACCAGGGTGGATAAAAATCAATGATTTTTTTTATTTAAATCGGATTTTTTTTATATAAAATGCTTTTTGAGGAAAATATATTACCATCCAAAAGGTTATTCCATCATGAAATACAGATTAGTTTTTTAATTATGTAGAATAAGGCTGTACGTAGACTCCCATATTGTTGAATGGATTAGGCAGTGGCTGAGGGACAGACAACAGAGGGTTGTAGTCAATGGAGTATATTCAGACCATGGTCTTGTTACCAGTGGGGTACCTCAGGGATCTGTTCTGGGACCCATATTGTTTAATATATATTGCAGAAGGCCTCGATGGTAAGGTGTGTCTTTTTTCTGATGACACAAAGATTTGTAACAGGGTTGATGTTCCTGGAGGGATACACCGAATGGAAAAGGATTTAGGAAAACTAGAGGAATGGTAAAAAATCTGGCAACTAAAATTTCATGTTGATAAGTGCAAGATAATGCACCTGGGGCGTAATAACCCAAGAGCAGAATATACAATCAGTGATACAGTCCTAACCTCAGTATCTGAGGAAAGGGATTTAGGAATCATTATTTCACAAGACTTAAAGGTAGGCAGACAATGTCATAGAGCAGCAGGAAATGCTAGCAGAATGCTTGGGTGTATAGGGAGAGGAATTACCAGTAGATAGCGGGAGGTGCTCATGCCGCTCTACAGAGCACTAGTGAGACCTCATTTGGAGTATTGTGCGCAGTACTGGAGACCATATCTCCAGAAGGATATTGATACTTTGGAGAGAGTTCAGAGAAGAGCTACTAAACTAGTACATGGATTGCAGGACAAAACTTAAAGGACCTTAACATGTATAGCTTGGAAGAAAGGCGAGACAGAGGGGATATGATAGAAACTTTTGAATACATAAAGGGAATCAACAAGGTAAAAGAGGAGAGAATATTTAAAAGAAGAAAAACTGCTACAAGAGGACATAGTTTTAAATTAGAGGGGCAAAGGTTTAAAAGTAATATCAGGAAGTATTACTTTACTGAGAGAGTAGTGGATGCATGGAATCGCCTTCCTGCAGAAGTGGTAGCTGCAAATACAGTGAAGGAGTTTAAGCATGCATAGGATAGGCATAAGGCCATCCTTCATATAAGATAGGGCCAGGGGCTATTCATAGTATTCAGTATATTGGGCAGACTAGATGGGCCAAATGGTTCTTATCTGCCAACACATTCTATGTTTCTATGTTTCTATATGTGTAATTTTTTTGGTAAATAAATTCCATTAATCCATTCACAATGTCATGCTCTTCCAGAGGTTTTTGTAAGATTATTGGGCAGTTTCTCTGCCTACAAGATATTATCACAGATGCTTGATTTACTTTTGCAGTGCTCAAAACTGAATTTGACTCAGCAGAGATCACATGCCTCTTCTTCACAGCAAAAATGTTATAACATGAACAGAGTTGAGAAAAATACCTTAATCCTAACTTCTACAAACCTATGAATGCAGAATCAACCTAATCAAACTAATATGAAAAGTTGTTTAAATCTTCATCTACTTGCATATTATAAGTTATACCAGCAAGAATTAGTCTTTATGTAGAAAACTATGATTTAAATCAAGCCTTATTGACTAGTGATTTAAATCGTGATTTAAATCGTGATTTAAATCATTTTGATTTAAATCAAATCCACCCTGCACAGCACCGTTCAAAGTGTAGTGGCTGTGCTTGGTTACTGCAGCTCAGCTCTCATTCACTTCAATGGAGCTCAGCTGCAATACCACACACAACCTACGGACAGGTGTGGTGCTGTTTTAAGCTACTTTTACACTTGTTTTTTTTCCTGAATTGATCCGATTGTATTATCTTTAAAATAGCAATGACGGATCCGGCATGAACACCATTGAAAGTCAATGTGGGGACGGATACTTTTTTTTTGTGTCAGAGAAAACGGAGCCGGCACCATTGACTTGCATTGTGTGTCATGCTGGATCCGTTTTGCTTTGCACTCCACAATGGATAGAAAACTGCAGGTTGCTGTGGTTTGCTCTCCGGTATGGGAACGCAACCAAACAGAACGGAATGCATTTTGGAGCGTTCTGTTCAGTTCCGTTTTGTCCCCATTGACAATGAATAGGGACAAAACTGAAGCGTTTTTCTCCGGATCTCAATACCGGTAAAGTGAAACGCAAGTGTGAAAGTAGCCATGTTTCTCTTATCCTAGACAACCCCTTTCCCCCCAGCTGCGCTAGCTCGTGAGCTCAGTGGGCCCCATAGTTGCCGGGTGCCTGCTGTTTTAAACAGCAGGCATCCGGGGCTAATGTATGTGATCGACGATAACATCGATCGCAAACATTTAACCCCTCAAGTGTCATGGTCTAATGTGACTACAGCATCTGGGAGCTTAAAAACCCGGAAACACATGCTCCCGTGCGGGGATCGGGGAGGTCGGATGGTGTGTGCTGCAACCTTGGTCCTCCTGAATGCATGTGGCAGGGCTCCATAGGAAGATAGTGAAATTCTCATGCACTCCAATGTTAATGCATTGGAGTCTATGAGAGAAGGAATCTAAAGATTGCTTGTTTAAGTTCCCTATGGGAAGTATAAAAAAGTGTAAAAAAAAAGAAAAAAGAAAAGAAATGTTTTTAAAATTAAAAAAGATTTATATAAAAATTCTAATTACCCCCTTTACTCAAGGTCAAAATCAATAAACAATAAAAAAAAAAACATCATGGGCATCACCGCGTGCAAAAAACGCCCATACTATTAAAATATAAAAAACATTTATCCCATAGGCAAACGGCAAAAAAATGAATAAAAAGTAATCAAAAAGTCATAAACACCCCAAAATGGTATCCATGAAAAGCACAGATATACCCGCAAAAAATGAGCCATCACACAGCTCCTTACACATAAAAATAAAAAAAGTATAGTCAGAATATATATAGTGAATATAGTGGCTCACTGTCACGCCGAGGTGTGGGAGGGAACACCACACCTAACACAAGAGGAGGGAGGGGAGAGGGGAGGTATCTGGCCTAGAAGCTAGGGAGAGGAAAAGGTCACCACCTAATGAATCCTAACATTAGCCCTGGCTGCTAACAGAATGACAGACCTCAGTGGTAGGACCGTTCATTCACTGGAACCTAAAACCTGACTTACCCTGTAAAGCCCTGAGGTAGTGATAGGGCCCAAAGACGACCCGTTCCTTAAGCAGAAGGAACAGGGGTCTTGACTCAGACCAGATAGCATAAGGCAGGAGAAACAACACAAAACAAATACAAAGGAATGAGACACTTAACTCCTGAAGTAGAAGAAAGAGAAGGAACACCAGAGGAGACAACACACACCAGCTCTTCCACTTGCAAATGAAGCTATACACCGCAAGAAGTGAAGGGAGTAGCCAGACTTAAATAGTAATGACCACTATGCTGCACCTGACTAGAGGTGTGGTCATTACCATCAACAACAAAGTGAAATTAAAAGAGGCTGTCAGATGACATCACGTGCAGACAGCCTGCCTGACCTTCTAACACCAAGCCTGGGAGTGACCGTGACAGTACCCCCCCTTCTACAGATGGCCTCCGGACACCCAGGACCGACTTTCTCCAGATGAGCTCTGTGATAGGCCCTCATCAGACGATTAGCATTAATGTCGGTCGCTTGGACCCACATCCTCTCCTCAGGTCCGTAACCCCTCCAGTGCACAAGATACTGGAGGGATCTACGGAGAACTCGGGAGTCAATTATCTTAGCAATTTCAAATTACAAATTACCGTCCACCATGACAGGAGCAGGGGGCAAGGAGGACGGCACAACAGGTTCAACATATCTCTTCAACAACGACATATGGAACGTTATGAATCTTCAAAGCTTGAGGAAGTGTTGTCGCAATTCATGCGCTTCTCCTTCTTCTTTGTGTGGTGCCAAATCAATTAGAAGAATAAGTATGTGTGCACCATACTTCTTTATAATGAGACCAGACACGCTAGGTGGTTTCATGAAAGCATCTTCTCATCTTCCCTGAGCCATGGTAGAAGAGACAGGCGAGAGCCTTTTATTCACAGTACATTCACTTAAATAGCAGACATGACATCACAAAAGGGGTGTTCCTTAAGAAGAGACTATTGGCTCCTTAACCTGATAGGAGTGGTTTCAGTAACTTCAACTGAGTCTATAGGTGTATTTGAAAACTGTAATGTAATCCCCTCTTCCCCCTCCCCTATTGACCTTCTCATACATATGGTTTGCGGCCATCTAGTGGACAGAAATATGTACTACAGAATGTTCTCATTATATATGCGTAAAATAATAAATCCTTCTCTCACAAATTCTCTCACAAATAGACCAGAGGTGAACAGGCAAAGTGAGGTACTCTCCCAACGCCCTAAACAGCGAAGAGCTGGACTTTCCTTATTGCTTCACCAGGTCCCCTCAACTCCCTTTCGGGTTTGCCTTCACCTTGTCCTATTTACCCTGCAACCATCAACAAGGTTTTATTTACTTAAGGATGGAATAATCTTTGTCTTTGACAGGGGCACAGCACATATACATAGTGTGGGCATGGATGTATTATACATTTTCAAAAACAATTTTCCTAAAATGTAGAACTATATGACAGCCTGTTAAAACCAAATTCTAATAACATTGTAGTCGCTGAACCAGTTCCCAAAACATTATTCTGGCCATGATATTAATTTCAGAATTTTTCCCATCAGTTCATTTGATAAAGTCCATCAGTTTCTTCAGATCCTTGGTGATCCTTCCATCAGGGGCCGTGTTGTCCTGAATGTAGATGCAGCAGTTCCTGTAGACCCCTCCTTTTTCTGCTGTCAAGGACCAGTCGGTTCTGTAGAGTCATCACTGGAAAAGAGCTCAGTTGTTCCACCATTCCTTCAACAGCATCACATATATAATTCACAAGTCTCTGTTGATGACAATAGATATGTTAATCCAATCAAAAAAAATTTTTTTTATTTTTACTAATCATGGGAGTTAATGACTCAAATCCTGCAACTATCTGACTTTTTGCTTTAAATTAATCAGAAACTCTTCTACAGATTCCTATAGCATCCATGTATAAACGTGATTTGAAGGATGTAGGGAGTGACCTCCTTAGTCGTGACCGGACATTGTTTTCTGATTTGATCCTACTCAGGAGGTGAGAATAGAACAAATGGCATCAGTACCCGATCAGGACTTGATCAGGGTACATTGACCACTTCATTCCACCTGCATCCTGGGTCGGAGTTTCAAATCTCCACACAATCACCAGATATCTGCGTTTTGATCATTTTGGTTGATAAACCAACTGTCAGAGTAAACGTTAGTCACTACTTGTCTTCTTCAGCTGAATTATGTAAGAACTATATACTGGAGGGAAAACACCAAAGGGCTTTCCTGTATAAATCCTGTCTCTAAGGTCAGTTTGTCATTATATATATATATATTTTTAAATTGGCCAAATATTTAACGCCAATTATAGGTAAGGATGTAGGAGCCACAGATGCAACTGAACTTTGAGGTTTCTCTCTTACCAACATTCTAAATTTTCCTAGGGGATCTTGGTCACTTACACACGCTCCTAACACATATATCCCCGAATCCTGTTGGATAGGATTTCTAATGGACAGGAACAGAGGATTACTTTCATCATGTTTACAGCTGTTTGGTGGGGTTCCCTTCAGGATAGTCATTCTTTGCGACAAACCTTCAGCTTTTCTGACTCGAGAGGTAGTTTCCACTGGTTTATATTCCTAACACTTCAGACTAGTGCTCCATTCGGTTAATTTCCAATATCCACAGTTGGTATGGTCATATTTAAACACAATTACCGTAGACTGGGTCAGTTCCAGTCACACAGATGTACTTATCAGACCAAAACCAAGTGTCCTACCTGTCATCTGTCTTACAGTCCACTATACTGCAAAAGTCAGCTTAGTTGTTCCTGACTCATCTTGATAATATATCACCGTTGGAATTTGATTTGACTGTGATTTCCCCTTTGTACAATATGGAACAAACAATAAGGCATGAAACATTATGGCTCTTATAGTCCTGGCACTTGATTGCAATACGATCAGTTTTTCCTTGAAATTCGACAGCAGTGGCGGTGGTTATCAGGACTTGATGTAGATCTTCAAACCGTAGCTCTAGGACTTTCCACACGTCTCTTGTTTCACCACTATCCAATCTCCTGATTGTAAAGAATGAATCGCTTCTATACAGTCTGGATTCTAGGAAACAACTAAAACTTGGAAATACACATTAGACAATAACTTGTGCAACAGACAACATAATTTGGAAAACTACTATGCTGCATCTGGAACTATTTGGGGAAATAGACACCTAATCCAGGAGCATTCCCAAAGAGTACTTCATAAGGACTTAGGCCTATCTTCCAGTTAGATGTATATCGGATGGAGAAAAACCCCAGGGATAGGTACTCTCACCTCAGTCAGTATCTTGCAGCTGTAGCCTTTGCTACAGGACAAATCTCTGAATATCCTGGAAAGAGATCAATACAGACACAGACATATTCACACTGTTCCACCTTTGTTCTGAATGTAGTCAATCCGCAGTCTCTGAAATGGGTAAGATGACCTTGGCATATGCCTTCCTGGAACTCCCATAGTTCTCCCATCATTATTACAGCAACTAACCTAGTGGCAGCATTGTTGAACCCAGGAGCCATCCTCCACAGAACCCAATCACACCTTCTCTCTCTCGATTTGCCCATGTTCTAAATCCATCCTCTTTAGGTAGAGTGCCCTCTGAAGGAAGAGTTTATTACCAACTCTCCAGAGTCCTATTATCACTTCTACCTTTATCCTTTGATGTTTCCTTTCAGCCTCTGTAGCCTGTATCTGAAAAAGGCAAACTTTTTGGAAGTCCACTGGCCCTAAGCCATCCTGTATCACACAGATTTCCACTTAGCGTAGACTTCAGGTAATAATGTAGCCTCTACCTTCTCAGGCAGTATCAGGGCATCAAACATCTTTCATACACTCAGCATTCATTATTGATGGGCTTACCCATGGATCCAACAAAATCTCTGCTTCACTAGATTAGACCATAATAATGGGCGATACCGAAGGCATACCTGGATGTTAGCAGTCTTACCCTCAGCCATCTTACCAACCTCAGCGAGTGTCTTCAGCTCTGTCTTCTGCACTACCATTGCTGGACGGAGTGGTTCTTTCTTGACAACATCAGATTAAGTAGGAACAGCATATCCTGTCCGAAATGATCCATCTTCCAGGAACCTGAAATGATCTACCAGAAACTCAAAAATGTGGTTATTAATTGGATGGAGACATTAAATTTGAATTTGAATTTTTATATTTTTATTTACTACTCCCAGAAAGCACTTTTTATTTTTATTTACAGAGGTGGGAAAGTATTTGTATTTACTACTCCCAGCCTCCCCCCCTCCAGATGCAGCAGAGTAATCGGATCTAATTTTGCACACCCTTAAGACGGTGATTAATTGGTGAGAGGAGTAGGAATTGAATTACTAGATGCTCCTACACATGTGATACTACCCTTAGCCATGAGAGATCATGGAACATGTTTGCTATGAGGCAATGGAATTAGATCCTAAGGATTATATAAATAATAGGGATCCAGTATTTGATTCTGGGTTGTTAATTTCCTATGGGTGTTTCATTTGAAGGGGCTGAACATTTGTAGCTCCTCCCACGGGCGAGGAAGTGGGCAAGTACCTACAAAGTCTTCCTCCCCCCCTTGTGGGGAGGACTGATATGCAGCCACCCCCGCCTTAGGTCTTTGTTTGATTTAACTTTAACAATATGACAAAATAGGGACAAAATGAACTTCTCTCAAGCCTAGCCAACACTAGACCTTTCTAGATGATTCTCAAGATCATATACAAAGGCAGCACTTAGGATTTTCTCATTCATCTCTAAGGTAATCTCAAAAATCCAAATCCACCCAACTTTCCTGGAGTCTAGTGAAAACTTTCTCCACACTCTCTGTCCTGATGACAATGTGACTGACTGATGATCTAAACACTTCCTCCCAGACTCACTGATCTTCACTATGCATTAAATCCCCAGCTCTACATTGGACTAAATTTTCCAAATCTCATAAATAATATGAGAAAACTCTCCATATTTTAACTAATTTTCTATAAAGCAGCATAAGTAAGTCCTCTGAATTGGGAATTCTATTCATCATGGCAAAATTGATGTTACTACTGGGTGTAATATATGTCATACATCATATAATGATGCAGATATCCTTACACTTTCACTCATACCCAGCGATAAACTGGCCATCGAGAGTACCGGGAGAATCCCGGTGGGCCGATCGAATTATGGGCCGGCCATGGCCGCCATCAGGGGGGTAAAGCCGATACCCCAGTAAGGGGCCCGGACCCCGGGGGGGCCCGGCCGGTCCCGAGCCATTTTAATTTTTTTGCTGTCAGTGTGTTAACTTTAAAATCAGCGCTCATCTCTTTACTATCTTACACTGACTCAGCTCCAGTAACAGCAGGCAGTGTGGGGGCGGCGCTCACTCACTGACGTCACACGCCTGCTCCTCCCACTAGGCGGCGCAGGCGCGTGACGTCAGTGAGTGAGCGCTGCCGCCCGCACTTGTTACTGGAGGCTGGAGGGAGCTGAATGTAAGGTAGTAAAGAGATGAGCGCTGTGTTAAAATTAAAGTTACTGTCTGCAGCCTGCAGGATACCGATTTATTAATGTATACTACTGTGAGTGGCGGGGAGGGGGATCTATGGATGACGGCACTGTTATAGGGAGGGGGATCCGTGGATGGCACTGTTATGGGGGGGGGTCTGTGGATGACACTTATGGGGGGGGGGGGTCTGTGGATGACACTTATGGGGGGGATCTGTGGATGGCACCATTATGGAGGGGGATTTTTTTTTCTAAATTAAGAGTAAAAATAAAAAACCTGTTTATACTTACAGTGGAATGTTTTTACTTATGTTTTTTTTTGA
The DNA here is from genome assembly GCF_905171765.1 of Bufo bufo. NCBI lineage: Eukaryota > Metazoa > Chordata > Amphibia > Anura > Bufonidae > Bufo > Bufo bufo. The sequence goes on from NC_053391.1 coordinate 118,539,717, forward strand.
GTGTGTTTGGGAAAAATAAAGTGGCCCGGTCTGGCTGAAGTCCAGGGCCACTTTATTGTCCCAGTCCATCCCTGCTCATACCTGAATAAGGACTTAGAATGGGTGCAATCTAGATTGAGTAGACTGGTCTGGAATATTTCTAGTAGGCATCATAGGGGCAATTACTGCAGGTACATTTTTAACTGATGGGACATACAATTGGGAAGGGTTATTTTCAGACATCACTGGATATAATCCAGTGTTGGGAATTATGATAGGATTGTGTCCTGTCTTTGAGATCCACAAACAAACAACATGTTACTCGTGCTTGCACACACACTCCCATCCCCCATAAGGAGGGGGGTTGATGTTGAAAGAGTTTTGGAGGGTGGGGAAAGGCTAGAGGGAGCAGAAGGCACAGTGGGAGCAGAAGGCACATTCCAGTACATGGTGTAGAGGAGGGGCTGACAGAAAAAGCAATAGGTAGTCTTTGATGGACCACAAGACCCAGGATTACTTTTTTTTTTTTTTAAAGTTACAACAGATGTGGGGGGGGGGGGGGGAGGGAATGCCACATGGCCAACTCTCTTTGTTCCCTACCACACCCAAATCCTCCATTTTACTATATCAATATTGTCCATTCTTCTCAATTTCTTTCTACTTTCCATCTACACACTTATCCACAAACTTTAGTTTAATCTATCTCCTACTGCATTTGCAATCTCTAGGGGGAATTTTTACACAAAACTGCATATTTACGGATAATACCGGAAATCGCTGCTACTTAGTATGACAGAATGCTTTCAACTTTTATTCCTAACTGAAACTTTTCCTTTCTTTTTCTCGCATCAACTGAGTCGCTGTTAATATCTCTTTTCACTCTGTCCTGCAACATTCGAATTTCCCATTATTGTAGTTACACGAAGATCAAACAATTGCTACTTATCAAACCCGCAAACTTAAGCGTAGTTGCACAAAGATCAAAAGGTATCCGATTACTATAAGTAATCGCCACCGAACCCACAAACTTAAGCGCAGTTGCACAAAGCTCAAATGATATAATAGTATTGAACCCACAATCTCTCAAAGTGAAGACCCCTAGTCAATTCACCGGGATACAAAATCTTAATAACTTCCAATTGCCTATGACAATTGGTGTTAACCCTTTTCTCCAGATTCTCGTCAGAATCTTGGCCTGGGATCCAATTCTACGTCACAGGATATCCGACTCAGCTGTCTAACAACTTCCGTTTAGTTCCAGCATGTTCTACCACACAAAGAAGGAATATTTCAACAGGTTCTTTCTAACAGACAGATCAGCTATAATTTGAACCCTTCTATCGCGATAACACCAATTCAACTCTTGAGAACCCACAAAAGCGGAAGTTACAGAGGAGATTCGTAAGAAATAAAGCTTTCTTACCTTGCCGGCATGTGATCTCGTCTGATGGTTCCGTTTAAGTCGCTCTCGTGGCGTTTGAATCGGAAGTTACGCAAGCTGTCTGCCCCACGTTGGGTGCCATTTTGTTGTCGCAATTCATGCGCTTCTCCTTCTTCTTTGTGTGGTGCCAAATCAATTAGAAGAATAAGTATGTGTACACCATACTGCTTTATAATGAGACCAGACACGCTAGGTGGTTTCATGAAAGCATCTTCTCATCTTCCCTGAGCCATGGTAGAAGAGACAGGCGAGAGCCTTTTATTCACAGTACATTCACTTAAATAGCAGACATGACATCACAAAAGGGGTGTTCCTTAAGAAGAGACTATTGTCTCTTTAACCTGATAGGAGTGGTTTCAGTAACTTCAACTGAGTCTATAGGTGTATTTGAAAACTGTAATGTAATCCCCTCTTCCCCCTCCCCTATTGACCTTCTCATACATATGGTTTGCGGCCATCTAGTGGACAGAAATGTGTACTACAGAATGTTCTCATTATATATGCGTAAAATAATAAATCCTTCTCTCACAGAAGCTCAAGACGAAAGGCTACAGGGTTAATAACGGCAGTGATCTTATATGGACAAATAAACCTTGGACCCAACTTCTAAGAAGGTATTTTCAACTTAATGTTTCTTGTGGACAGCCACACAGAATCACCCACTCTCAGGACAACTCATACGTCTCTTGTCAGCCAAACGTTTATACTTCTTACTCATCTTTTTCAGATTATTTTGAATTTTCCGCCAGATAGATGACAAAGAAGAGGAAAATCTTTCCTCTTCAGGTGCACCAGAAGTCTCAGTACCAGAAACAGTGCCAAATTGCAGGTGGAACCCATATGCCCCAAAGAACGGCGACTTATCAGTGGACTCCTGTCTACGGCTATTTATAGCAAACTCGACCAAAGCCAAGAACGAAGACCACTCCTCCTGGTTCTCAGAGACAAAACATCTCAAATAAGTCTCCAGATTTGGATTTGTGCATTCAGTCTGTCCGTTCGACGGAGGTTGAAAGGCTGAAGAGAAGGACAATTGTACCCCCAGATGAGTACAGAACGCCTTCCAGAATTTGGAAACAAACTGAGTCCCTCTATCCGACACCACATCAGATGGAACACCATGTAGTGTCGACAAACACCTGTGCGAGAGTTTATCTTACTAAATCAATCAGCAACAACCAGAATCACAGTTTTCCCTGAAGAATTAGGTAAATCTGTGAGAAAATCCATGGATAAATAAGTCCATGGTCTGGACAGGATGGGCAGCGGAAGCAAAGACCCGGAAGGCCGGGTATGTGTCACCTTAGTATGTGCACAAGTACTACAGGCTGAGACATACTCCTCAACACACTTACGCAACCCTGGCCACCAAAATCTACGAGATATGAGATCAACAGTGGATCTGCTCCAAGGGTGTCCTGCGAGAACAGTACAGTGATGTTCCTCGAACACCTTGTGACATAATTCAGATGGAACAAACAACTTCCCTGGAGGACAAGAATCTGGTGCATCTTCCTGAGCCTCCAACACCTCTGCCTCCAGGTCGGCATATAGGGTGGATATAACTACCTCTTCGGACAATATCGGACCAGGATCTTCTGAATCACCTCCCCCAGAAAAGCTATGCGACAAAGCATCAGCCTTGACATTCTTAACCCCAGGGCAATAGGTGACAATGAAATTAAATCTGGCAAAAAACAACGACCATCTGGCCTGTCAGTTGTTTAGCCGACTCCAAGTAAGCCAGATTTTTGTGATCCGTAAGCCCAGTAATAGGATGGATTGCTCCTTCCAACCAATGACGCCATTCTTCAAAAGCCAACTTAATGGCCAGCAATTCCCTATTACTCACATCATAATTTCTTTCAGCAGTCAAGAGTTTCTTAGAGAAAAATGCACATGGGCGCCATTTACTAGGTGAAGGACCCTGCAACAACACTGCTCCTACCCCAACCTCGGATGCGTCAACTTCCACAATGAACGGCTGTGACACATCCGATTGCACCAGAATAGGGGCAGAAGCGAAACATTCCTTCACCGCAGAAAAGGCTTGTAATGCCGCATCAGACCAAACAGAGAAATCAGCACCTTTCCTAGTCATGTCTGTTAAAGGTTTAACCACAGACGAATAGTTCAGGATAAAGTTACGATAGTAGTTAGTAAACCCCAAAAACCGCATAAGCGCCTTCAGATTTTAGGGTCTATCCCAGTCCAAGATGGCACAGACTTTCTCGGGATCCATACGAAAACCTGAGGATGAGAGCAGGTAACCCAGGAATTGCACTTCCTGAACTGCAAATACACACTTTCCATCTTAGCATATAACTTATTCTCTCTTAGGATCTGTAACACCTGTCTCACATGATCCTGATGAGTCTCCATATCGGGAGAATAAATTAATGTCATCCAGATATACAACAACAAACCTCCCCATTAGATGATAAAAGATGTCATTGCTAAAGTGTTGAAAAACCACTGGAGCATTGGTTAACCCAAAAGGCATGACCAGATTCTCAAAATGGCCTCCAGGGGTATTAAATGCAGTCTTCCACTCATCCCCCTCCTTGATCCTTACCAGATTATAAACCCCCCTCAGATCCAATTTAGAGAACACCTTGGCATCGACAATCTGATTAAACAAATACAGGATTTAAGGAAGAGGGTAAGGATCACGGACGGTAATACGGTTGAGCTCACGGAAGTCCAGACATGGCCTCAGGGTACCATCTTTCTTTTTTACAAAGAAAAAGCCAGCAGCTACATGGGATTTGGATGGTCTGATATGTCCATTCGCCAAACTCTCGGATATATATTCTCGCATAACCTTTCTTTCGGGTTCCGAAAGATTATACAACCGAGGTTTGGGCAGTTTAGATCCGGGAATAAGATTGACGGAACAATCACATTCCCGATGCGGAGGTAACTCCTGGTTACCACTCTCAGAAAATACATCAGAAAATTCGGAAATGAACGAGGGTACAGCTTTAGTGGTGGTCTTTGCAAAATTCACTCCCATCGAGAATCTGTCTCGTTCGTCAATCGATGGTAGGGTTATGTTATGCTTAACCACAGTACACCAACGGAGCAGGCAGACCTTCCAACACATAACATGAGACAGATTCCTGATGGAAATCACCCACTCTCAAATGAATGTCATTCACCACCTGCGACAGGCATTTTTGGGTAAGAGGTGCTGAATCAATTGCAAAGACAGAAATACTTTTCTCTAGTGCACTAGTAGTCAAACCATGCATATGAACAAACTGTCCATCAATCAGGTTAACCCCTGCCCCACTGTAGATAAATACTTTAATTTCCGCAGTTTTGGACTACCAGTAAAAGACAAAAGTAAGTTTACTTCCTCCCCACCCACTCCACCAATAGTAACTTGGGGATTAAACGTCTTTTTCTTATTTTTACCTTGACGCTGCAAGAACGGACAACTATTCACAAAATGTCCCTTCTTTCCACAACAAAAACAGACCCCCTTCATATGACCAAAGCTCTTACCAGCAGTCCCTGGAGTAGCTCCCCCTAGCTGCATAGGCTCATCACAAGGCGTAAACTCGAGAGTCTCTCCATTTAAAGTATCAGAGGGAGCCGTAATCTCATATGATAGTACCTCCTGAGAATGAGGGACTTTAGATCTCTCTCTCAGACTTCTATCTATACATACAGCAAGTGACATGGCTGCCTCCAAAGACTCAGGATTCTCATGAAAGGCCAACGCGTCTTTCAGCCTCTCAGATAATCCCTGACAGAATTTACTACGCAGAGCTGGATCATTCCACTCCGTATCCGTAGCCCATCTCCTATATTCAGAGCAGTAGATCTCAGCAGACCGCTTTCCCTGCCGCAAGCCACACAACTTAGTGTTGGCCAGGGAAATCCGATCTGGGTCGTCGTAAATCAAACGCAGAGTTCTAAAAAACTCGTCCACCAACTGGAGGGACTGTGATTCAGTCGGCAAAAAAAGGCCCAAGCCTGGGCGTCTCATTTAAGCAGCCACATGATGATACCCACTCTTTGACTCTCATCGCCAGAAGAGCGAGGACGCAGCTTAAAATATCATTTACATGACTCCCTTAACAGGGTGAAATTATCACACCCCTGTAGTTGTCCGACCAGTGCAGGGATTGGATTCATTGCCGCACTGATACAAACAAAATGGCAGTTTCGGCGGTGTATAATGTCACAACGAGGTGTGGGAGGGAACACCACACCGAACATAAAAGGGGGGAGGGGAGGTAGCTAGGGAGAGGAAAAGGTCACCACCTAATGAATCCTAACCCTAGCCCTGGCTGCTAACCGAATGAATGAACCTCAGTGTTAGGACCGTTCATTCCCTGGAACCTAAAGCCTGACTTACCCTGTAAAGCCCTGAGGTAGTGATAGGGCCCAAAGACGACCTGTTCCTTAAGCAGAAGGAACAGGGGTCTTGACTCAGACCAGATACCAAAAGGCAAGGGAAACAACACAAAACAAATACAAAGGAATGAGTCTCCTGAAGTAGAAGAAAGAGCAGGAACACCAGAGGAGACAACACACACCAGCTCTTCAACTTGCAAATTAAGCTATACACCACAAGGAGTGAAGGGAGTAGCCAGACTTAAATAGTAATGACCACTATTCTGCACCTGACTAGAGGTGTGTTCATTACCATCAACAACAAAGTGAAATTTAAAGAGGCTGTCAGATGACATCACGTGCAGACAGCCTCTCTGACCTTCTAACACCTAGCCTGGGAGTGACCGTGACACTCACCCTTCTTTAAGCTATGGAGAGGTGTTTTTGGTGACTCACCCAGTCACTGGGAATATAGTGTAGATATTTTTGAGAAGTAAAAACAGGCACTCACCATCCGTATAGGTCTGACGAACCTGAGCCAAACGGATCCGTTCTGACACACAATGTAAGTCAATGGGGACGGATCCGTTTTCTGTGACACAATAGAAAACGGATCCGTCCTCCATTGACTTTCAATGGTTTTCAAGACGGATCCGTCTTGGCTATGTTAAAGATAATACAAACGGATCTGAATGGATGCAGACGGTTGTATTATCTGAACAGATCCATCGGTGTAGATCCATGACGGATCCGCACCAAACGCAAGTGTGAATTTTTTATCGCCATATTCTGACTATATTATTGAGAAGTAAAAACATGCACTCACCTTCCGTATAGTGAATTCTAATTTAAAGAAACATTTATTGAAACATATATTTAAAATGTTAACCACTTAAGGACCACAGGTTTATACCCCCCTAGTGACCAGGCCCTTTTTTACAAATCAGCACTCCACAACTTTAGCGGTTTATTGCTCGGTCATGCAACTTACCACCCAAATGAATTTTACCTCCTTTTCTTCTCACTAATAGAGATTTCATTTGGTGGTATTTCATTGCTGCTGACATTTTTACTTTTTTTGTTATTAATCGAAATTTACCGATTTTTTTTGCAAAAAAAAGACATTTTTCACTTTCAGTTGTAAATTTTTTAAAAAAAACGAGATCCATATATAAATTTTTCTCTAAATTTATTGTTCTACATGTCTTTGATAAAAAAAAAAATGTTTGGGTAAAAAAAAAAATGGTTTGGGTAAAAGCTATAGCGTTTACAAACTATGGTACAAAAATGTGAATTTCCGCTTTTTGAAGCAGCTCTGACTTTCTGAGCACCTGTCATGTTTCCTGAGGTTCTACAATGCCCAGACAGTAGAAAAACCCCACAAATGACCCCATTTCGGAAAGTAGACACCCTAAGGTATTCGCTGATGGGCATAGTGAGTTCATAGAACTTTTTATTTTTTGTCACAAGTTAGCGGAAAATTATGATTTTTATTTTTTTTTCCTTACAAAGTCTCATATTCCACTAACTTGTGACAAAAAATAAAAACTTCCATGAACTCACTATGCCCATCACGAAATACCTTGGGGTGTCTTCTTTCCAAAATGGGGTCACTTGTGGGGTAGTTATACTGCCCTGGCATTCTAGGGGCCCTTATGTGTGGTAAGTAGTTTGAAATCAAAATGTGTAAAATATGACCTGTGAAATCCTAAAGGTGCTCTTTGGAATGTGGGCCCCTTTGCCCACCTAAGCTGCAAAAAAGTGTTACACATCTGTTATCGCCGTACTCAGGAGAAGTTGGGCAATGTGTTTTGGGGTGTCATTTTACATATACCCATGCTGGGTGAGAAAAATATCTCGGTCAAATGCCAACTTTGTATAAAAAAATGGGAAAAGTTGTCTTTTGACGAGATATTTATCTCACCCAGCATGGGTATATGTAAAATGACACCCCAAAACACATTGCCCAACTTCTCCTGAGTACGGCGATACCAGATGTGTGATACTTTTTAGCAGCCTAGGTGGGCAAAGGGGCCCAAATTCCTTTTAGGAGGGCATTTTTTGACATTTGGATCCCAGACTTCTTCTCACGCTTTAGGGCCCCTAAAATGCCCGGGCAGTATAAATACCCCACATGTGACCCCATTTTGGAAAGAAGACACCCCAAGGTATTCAATGAGGGGCATGGCGAGTTCATAGAAGTTAGCGGAAATTGATATTTTTTTGTTTTTTCTCACAAAGTCTCCCTTTCCGCTAACTTGAAACAAAAATGTCAATCTTTCATGGAATCAATATGCCCCTCACGGAATACCTTGGGGTGTCTTCTTTCCGAAAAGGGGTCACATGTGGGGTATTTATACTGCCCTGGCATTTTAGGGGCCCTAAAGTGTGAGAAGAAGTCTGGAATATAAATGTCTAAAAAAATTTACGCATTTGGATTCCGTGAGGGGTATGGTGAGTTCATGTGAGATTTTATTTTTTGACACAAGTTAGTGGAATATGAGACTTTGTAAGAAAAAAAACAAAACAATTTCCGCTAACTTGGGCCAAAAAAATTTCTGAATGGAGCCTTACAGGGGGGTGATCAATGACAGGGGGGTGACCAGGGAGTGTATATGGGGTGATCACCCCCCTTTCACTGATCACCCCTCTGTCATTGATCACCCCCCTGAAAGGCTCCATTAAGACGTCCATATGTTTTTTACGGATCCACGGATACATGGATCGGATCCGCAAAACACATACGGACGTCTGAATGGAGCCTTACAGGGGGGTGATCAATGACAGGGGGGTGATCAATGACAGGGGGGTGATCAGGGAGTCTATATGGGGTGATCACCCCCTGTCATTGATCACCCCCCTGTAAGGCTCCATTCAGACGTCCGTATGTGTTTTGCGGATCCGATCCATGTATCCGTGGATCCGTAAAAAACATATGGCCGTCTGAATGGAGCCTTACAGGGGGGTGATCAATGACAGGGGGGTGATCAATGACAGGGGGGTGATCAGGGAGTCTATATGGGGTGATCAGGGGTTAATAAGGGGTTAATAAGTGACGGGGGGGTGTAGTGTAGTGGTGTTTGGTGCTACTTATTACTGAGCTGCCTGTGTCCTCTGGTGGTCGATCCAAGCAAAAGGGACCACCAGAGGACCAGGTAGCAGGTATATTAGACGCTGTTATCAAAACAGCATCTAATATACCTGTTAGGGGTTAAAAAAATCGCATCTACAGCCTGCCAGCGAACGATCGCCGCTGGCAGGCTGGAGATCCACTCGCTTACCTTCCGATCCTGTGAACGCGCGCGCCTGTGTGCGCGCGTTCACAGGAAATCTCGGCTCACGCGAGATAACGCCAATCGGCGTTAGTGTGACCTGGGAGCGCCGCAGCAATGACGCCTTTCGGCGTTAGCGTGGCGGCCGGTGGTTAAAACTAAAGTTAGGAGAAAACGAAAACAAAGCAACTAAAAACAACTCAAAATACCCCCCTAAAAATGAAAATAAAAGTATATCCTGAAGGTATGATTATTGTATAGTCACAAGTTATAGTAGTTGATATAAGGGATAATATACACTCACCTAAAGAATTATTAGGAACACCTGTTCTATTTCTCATTAATGCAATTATCTAGTCAACCAATCACATGGCAGTTGCTTCAATGCATTTAGGGGGGTGGTCCTGGTCAAGACAATCTCCTGAACTCCAAACTGAATGTCAGAATGGGAAAGAAAGGTGATTTAAGCAATTTTGAGCGTGGCATGGTTGTTGGTGCCAGACGGGCCGGTCTGAGTATTTCACAATCTGCTCAGTTACTGGGATTTTCACGCACAACCATTTCTAGGGTTTACAAAGAATGGTGTGAAAAGGGAAAAGCATCCAGTATGTGGCAGTCCCCTGGGCAAAAATGCCTTGTGGATGCTAGAGGTCAGAGGAGAATGGGCCAACTGATTCAAGCTGATAGAAGAGCAACGTTGACTGAAATAACCACTCGTTACAACCGAGGTATGCAGCAAAGCATTTGTGAAGCCACAACACGCACAACCTTGAGGCGGATGGGCTACAACAGCAGAAGACCCCACCGGGTACCACTCATCTCCACTAATTCCAGGGAGTAAAATGGCGTTATTGCGACCTCTGGCCCAGGTTATACCAGCACAGTCCATATCACTATATACAAGAAGATGTATAACTTATACCAGCTGTACAGAGTGTGGAGAACCAGCTGGAGGTGGACAATGTAAAGGCAGAGTTTCAGATCTGTGTGTATCTTGGAGAAGAATGTACAGAAATGTATAAGAAATTTTTGGCCAATGGCAAAGTCTTGGAGGCTGCGAGGAAAGGAATGAAATATCAAAAGTAGAAGTGAAGTTTCGTGAGTACAACATTTTTGTTTCTTGTTTTATTTAGCTGATGCTGTAATATAGATTGATGTTTCCATTCTGTGCATAGTAGTATCTGTACATGTATTCTGTATATTGTAGTATCTGTATATGTATTCTGTATATTGTAGTATCTGTATATGTACTCTGTATATTGTAGTATCTGTATATGTACTCTGTATATTGTAGTATCTGTATATGTATTCTGTATATTGTAGTATCTGTATATGTATTATGTACATTGTAGTATCTGTATATGTACTCTGTATATTATAGTATCTGTATATGTATTCTGTATATTATAGTATCTGTATATGTATTCTGTATATTGTAGTATCTGTATATGTACTCTGTATATTATAGTATCTGTATATGTATTCTGTATATTGTAGTATCTGTATATGTACTCTGTATATTGTAGTATCTGTATATGTACTCTGTATATGTATTCTGTATATTGTAGTATCTGTATATGTATTCTGTATATTGTAGTACAAACCGGATTCCAAAAAAGTTGGGACACTATACAAATCGTAAATAAAAACTGAATGCAATGATGTGGAGGTGCCAACTTCTAATATTTCATTCAGAATAGAACATAAATCACGGAGCAAAGTTTAAACTGAGAAAATGTACCATTTTAAGGGAAAAATATGTTGAATCAGAATTTCATGGTGTCAACAAATCCCCAAAAAGTTGGGACAAGGCCATTTTCACCAATGTGTGGCATCTCCCCTTCTTGTTACAACACTCAACAGACGTCTGGGGACCGAGGAGACCAGTTTCTCAAGTTTAGAAATAGGAATGCCCTCCCATTCTGAAGAAATAGATAAATTATAGTGAGCACTCAATATCTGTGGTCATATATCAGGTCTATTGCATTATAACTCATTTATTTCATAAAATTATGCATACATTATATTAGAATAGGATAGAAATAGACAGTATATAAAATATATGGTACCTTGGTCTATAAAAATTACAATATATGGAAAAAATCGCAGTTTAGTTATACTGATAAAACAATTATTAAAAACCGATATAAACACATTTATATTATAATGATAAGAGCAATACTATATCATAAAAGCAAATAGTTGCTGACATATGTCCTCATGAACGTTGCAACTTTGTTCCTTGCGCTATTGAGTTCCAATTATGTCTTGCGTTAAATAAGGGGGGGGGGGTTATTCCACTGATTTGTGCGGTATGTCCGTGAGTATATGGATCCAGTGGTACTCACTGTTTGAAGTCCGGCTTGTGTAAGACTGTCCCTGGTGGCGTCCCACCACAGGTCAGTGCACTCACCCGGTTTGCTTGTGGCACTGTGGGGTATCTCCCGATACTCGGTGTCCGCGGTGTCGTTACGGTGGTTTACAGATCTGCTCCCAAGTAGCCGCTGTGCGTCCCACGTGCAGCTGGCGTCCTGTGCTTTTTGCCGGCACTGCACGTAGTCAGGGCGCTGGGGAAGTCTTTACCTATAGGTTGGTTCAAGACTCCTTTGAAATGCCAGGGATAATCTCAATCACCGTCTGTGCGGTCGGGTCCGTAACTGCGCGTGCTGATCAGCTCCAATGTGTTAAGGTGTCTTGTCCACTATAAGGGTCCCATCCGCTATACGCGTTTCAAGGTCTCTGACCTCTTCCTCAGTAGCTGGTTATGGGATCCAAAGATACTTCCTTATATACCCTAAACGGGTTACACCTTATTTGCTTGATTAGGGATCATTCCAAAATCTGGTTTGGAGTTTGAGTGACTTTAAAGTCCCTCCTTGTGTTTTTAAATAAGGATGTTCAACATTATATGCATATATTTGTTGCTCCCTATACATTGACATTAGATAGACCTGAATTAAAATTCATTATACACTCACCTAAAGAATTATTAGGAACACCTGTTCTATTTCTCATTAATGCAATTATCTAGTCAACCAATCACATGGCAGTTGTTTCAATGCATTTAGGGGGGTGGTCCTGGTCAAGACAATCTCCTGAACTCCAAACTGAATGTCAGAATGGGAAAGAAAGGTGATTTAAGCAATTTTGAGCGTGGCATGGTTGTTGGTGCCAGACGGGCCGGTCTGAGTATTTCACAATCTGCTCAGTTACTGGGATTTTTACACACAACCATTTCTAGGGTTTACAAAGAATGGTGTGAAAAGGGAAAAACATCCAGTATGCGGCAGTCCTGTGGGCAAAAATGCCTTGTGGATGCTAGAGGTCAGAGGAGAATGGGCCGACTGATTCAAGCTGATAGAAGAGCAACGTTGACTGAAATAACCACTCGTTACAACCGAGGTATGCAGCAAAGCATTTGTGAAGCCACAACACGCACAACCTTGAGGCGGATGGGCTACAACAGCAGATGACCCCACCGGGTACCACTCATCTCCACTACAAATAGGAAAAAGAGGCTACAATTTGCACGAGCTCACCAAAATTGGACTGTTGAAGACTGGAAAAATTTTGCCTGGTCTGATGAGTCTCGATTTCTGTTGAGCCATTCAAATGGTAGAGTCCGAATTTGGCGTAAACAGAATGAGAACATGTATCCATCATCTGATGGCTACTTCCAGCAGGATAATGCACCATGTCACAAAGCTCGAATCATTTCAAATTGGTTTCTTGAACATGACAATGAGTTCACTGTACTAAAATGGCCCCCACAGTCACCAGATCTCAACCCAATAGAGCATCTTTGGGATGTGGTGGAACGGGAGCTTCGTGCCCTGGATGTGCATCCCTCAAATCTCCATCAACTGCAAGATGCTATCCTATCAATATGGGCCAACATTTCTAAAGAATGCTATCAGCACCTTGTTGAATCAATGCCACGTAGAATTAAAAGGCAGTTCTGAAGGCAAAAGGGGGTCCAACACCGTATTAGTATGGTGTTCCTAATAATTCTTTAGGTGAGTGTATATTTCTGTAGAAGTTCATTATTTCAAAATCCTTAATATATTTTGCATAAATTCATATATATAAACAATACATGTTAAAAATAAAAATAGCAATAAAACTATAAAATCATGCAACTGGATTAAAATATTAATTTAATTAAAATCAGTATAAATTCATCTGTCATTTCTTGTACGTAGTGATGTATAGGAGGTGGGGGCTCTCCCATTCTTGTCTAATACAGGCCTCTAACTGTTCAATCGTCTTGGGCCTTCTTTGTTGCACCTTCCTCTTTATGATGCGCCAAATGTTCTCTATAGGTGAAAGATCTGGACTGCAGACTGGCCATTTCAGTACCCGGATCCTTCTCCTACGCAGCCATGATGTTGTGATTGATGCAGAATGTGGTCTGGCATTATCTTGTTGAAAAATGCAGGGTCTTCCCTGAAAGAGATGACGTCTGGATGGGAGCATACACTCACCTAAAGAATTATTAGGAACACCTGTTCTATTTCTCATTAATGCAATTATCTAGTCAACCACTCACATGGCAGTTGCTTCAATGCATTTAGGGGGGTGCTCCTGGTCAAGACAATCTCCTGAACTCCAAACTGAATGTCAGAATGGGAAAGAAAGGTGATTTAAGCAATTTTGAGCGTGGCATTGTTGTTGGTGCCAGACGGGCCGGTCTGAGTATTTCACAATCTGCTCAGTTACTGGGATTTTCACGCACAACCATTTCTAGGGTTTACAAAGAATGGTGTGAAAAGGGAAAAACATCCAGTATGCGGCAGTCCTGTGGGCAAAAATGCCTTGTGGATGCTAGAGGTCAGAGGAGAATGGGGCGACTGATTCAAGCTGATATAAGAGCAACATTGACTGAAATAACCACTCGTTACAACCGAGGTATGCAGCAAAGCATTTGTGAAGCCACAACACGCACAACCTTGAGGCGGATGGGCTACAACAGCAGAAGACCCCACCGGGTACCACTCATCTCCACTACATATAGGAAAAAGAGGCTACAATTTGCACGAGCTCACCAAAATTGGACTGTTGAAGACTGGAAAAATGTTGCCTGGTCTGATGAGTCTCGATTTCTGTTGAGACATTCAAATGGTAGAGTCCGAATTTGGCGTAAACAGAATGAGAACATGTATCCATCCTCTGATGGCTACTTCCAGCAGGATAATGCACCATGTCTCAAAGCTCGAATCATTTCAAATTGGTTTCTTGAACATGACAATGAGTTCACTGTACTAAAATGGCCCCCACAGTCACCAGATCTCAACCCAATAGAGCATCTTTGGGATGTGGTGGAACGGGAGCTTCGTGCCCTGGATGTGCATCCCTCAAATCTCCATCAACTGCAAGATGCTATCCTATCAATATGGGCCAACATTTCTAAAGAATGCTATCAGCACCTTGTTGAATCATGCCACGTAGAATTAAGGCAGTTCTGAAGGCAAAAGGGGGTCCAACACCATATTAGTATGTGATTGGTTGAGATAGAACAGGTGTTCCTAATAATTCTTTAGGTGAGTGTGTATATATATATATATATATATATATATAGCATCAAAGGATGAGGCAGCACTCCAAATACAGTGAAAGAAATGGTGGATCTTTATTCCCCTTGCAACGTTTCAACCGCTCAATGCGGTCTTTCTCAAGCATGCTTGAGAAAGACCGCATCGAGCGGTTGAAACGTTGCAAGGGGAATAAAGATCCACCATTTCTTTCACTGTATTTGGAGTGCTGCCTCATCCTTTGATGCTATACTTACGATAGCCGTGTGAGCCTGCGGCTGTGAGGATATCTGCACCCACCTGCACTGGTCTTGTGCTGCTGTGGCCCTTTTTTTGAATTCCTTTTTTTGAATTCTATATATATATATATATATATATATATATATATATACACTGCTCAAAAAAAATAAAGGGAACACAAAAATAACACATCCTAGATCTGAATTAATTAAATATTCTTCTGAAATACTTTGTTCTTTACATAGTTGAATGTGCTGACAACAAAATCACACAAAAATAAAAAAATGGAAATCAAATTTTTCAACCCATGGAGGTCTGGATTTGGAGTCACACTCAAAATTAAAGTGGAAAAACACACTACAGGCTGATCCAACTTTGATGTAATGTCCTTAAAACAAGTCAAAATGAGGCTCAGTAGTGTGTGTGGCCTCCACGTGTCTGTATGACCTCCCTACAACGCCTGTGCATGCTCCTGATGAGGTGGCGGACGGTCTCCTGAGGGATCTCCTCCCAGACCTGGACTAAAGCATCTGCCAACTCCTGGACAGTCTGTGGTGCAACGTGACGTTGGTGGATAGAGCGAGACATGATGTCCCAGATGTGCTCAATTGGATTCAGGTCTGGGGTACAGGCGGGCCAGTCCATAGCATCAATGCCTTCGTCTTGCAGGAACTGCTGACACACTTCAGCCACATGAGGTCTAGCATTGTCTTGCATTAGGAGGAACCCAGGGCCAACCGCACCAGCATATGGTCTCACAAGGGGTCTGAGGATCTCATCTTGGTACCTAATGGCAGTCAGGCTACCTCTGGCGAGCACATGGAGGGCTGTGCGGCCCTCCAAAGAAATGCCACCCCACACCATTACTGACCCCAATGCCAAACCGGTCATGCTGGAGGATGTTGCAGGTAGCAGAACGTTCTCCATGGCGTCTCCAGACTCTGTCACGTCTGTCACATGTGCTCAGTGTGAACCTGCTTTCATCTGTGAAGAGCACAGGGCGCCAGTGGCGAATTTGCCAATCTTGGTGTTCTCTGGCAAATGCCAAACGTCCTGCACGGTGTTGGGCTGTAAGCACAACCCCCACCTGTGGACGTCGGGCCCTCATATCACCCTCATGGAGTCTGTTTCTGACCGTTTGAGCAGACACATGCACATTTGTGGCCTGCTGGAGGTCATTTTCCAGGGCTCTGGCAGTGCTCCTCCTGTTCCTCCTTGCACAAAGGCGGAGGTAGCGGTCCTGCTGCTGGGTTGTTGTCCTCCTACGGCCTCCTCCACGTCTCCTGATGTACTGGCCTGTCTCCTGGTAGCGCCTCCATGCTCTGGACACTACGCTGACAGACACAGCAAACCTTCTTGCCACAGCTCGCATTGATGTGCCATCCTGGATAAGCTGCACTACCTGAGCCACTTGTGTGGGTTGTAGACTCAGTCTCATGCTACCACTAGAGTGAAAGCACCGCCAGCATTCAAAAGTGACCAAAACATGAGCCAGGAAGCATAGGAACTGAGAAGTGGTCTGTGGTCTCCACCTGCAGAACCACTCCTTTATTGGGGGTGTCTTGCTAATTGCCTATAATTTCCACCTGTTGTCTATCCCATTTGCACAACAGCATGTGAAATTGATTGTCACTCAGTGTTGCTTCCTAAGTGGACAGTTTGATTTCACAGAAGTGTGATTGACTTGGAGTTACATTGTGTTGTTTAAGTGTTCCCTTTATTTTTTTGAGCAGTGTATATATATATATATATATATATATATAGATAGTTCAAGAAAAATGGCGGCACTGGTTCAAATAAATACAAATTTAGGGTGCACGTCCCAGGGGGAATAGGCTTCTTACCCCAGTGTACAGATCTGGAAAAACGAGCGGCACTCCAATGGATAAAAGTAAGTGAACCTTTATTCACCCAGGTGGTGCAACGTTTCGGCTCTACACTTGAGCCTTTTTCAAGCAAAGGCTCAAGTGTAGAGCCGAAACGTTGCACCACCTGGGTGAATAAAGGTTCACTTACTTTTATCCATTGGAGTGCCGCTCGTTTTTCCGGATCTATATATATATATATATATATACACAACAAGGTCCATAAATATTGGAACATCGACACAATTCTAACATTTTTGGGTCTATACTCTACCACAATGGATTTGAAATGAAACGAACAAGATGTGCTTTAACTGCAGACTGTCAGCTTTAATTTGAGGGTATTTACGGGGCGGAGCCAGCGCCGGAACGGAATGGTCGTGTGAATCTGAGCTCCGATCCACAGGCTTACTTCTACCTTAGCACACGCTAGCTAACCCGGCAGTTATGGTCAAAATCGGGAACGCTAAAACTGGGAAACCTTCCCTACAACACAAACTAACCCCGGGGAGCGGTGAAATTGATAAATTCATTAAGAAAGCCGCGGCCTCAGTGGCTGCCAGAGAATCCAAGATGGCGCCCGCAACTCAGAACGACGCCAGTGAAGGCGGACCTGAGGCTTGGGAAGGAGACAGTGATACAGAGGATGCGGTGAGCAAACAGAGCCTCCCGATCTCCAGAAAATTTCTGAAAATGACTTTAACTAAAGCCATGGAACCTGTTATTAATGAGCTCTCCTCCCTCCGTCAGGACATCAGACATGTTGGAGGTAGAGTTGAGGCCCTGGAGACAGCACAGACAGCTATATTTGAATTCCAAGCCACCGCTACCAGCAGCCTGCAAAAATGCCAAACGTACCTGAACGAGGTCCATACAGCCCTGGAAGACCAGGAGAATCGAGGGAAAAGAAATAACTTCGTGGAGCCCGAAGTCTGTTTCAGCTTCTGAGGTACCTGAGGCAATAAGGAACATATGCGAGGACCTACTAGGCCCAGACTACCCCCAAACAATCATCATAGAAAGGGCCCACCGTGCATTTCGCCCACGCCCTAAACTGTCTGAACCGCTTAGAGACATAATATGCCCTTTTATTAACTACCAAGAAAAAGAAGCTGTACTATTCAAAGCACGAGAAGCGGCAGAAGTGATTTTTGCAAATAATAAAATAAGAATCTATCAAGATCTATCACCAGTAACCCTTAAAAAGCGAAGAGCAGTTAAACCCTAACCGACTGGCTCAGATCCAATAAAGTGCAATATCTTCAGACTTTTCCTTTTGGGCTATCTTTCTTCCATAATGGCTGCCGCATCACAATCTGGTCCCACACGGACCTAGGTCGGGCATATGAACACCTGGGGATTTCACCTCTGGAAATTGAAAACTGTGACTTCATCCATGATCTGGACTCTCTCCCGGAAATTCCAAAAATCACCCCATTCAAAATTCACCAGAACCCGAGGGCCCAACGTCAAAGAAGGAAAATGTCATCCCGATCCCAAGGCGGAATACCATTGACTTCGTCTGAAATCACTATCCCAAGCTCCCACATACCATTGACGAAATAAGAAGGAAAAGTCTTAAAGAGACAGTCTAAAGCATATCTCACGCTCTGGACTCCTAATGTCTCATCTCTCCGCTTCTCCAACTAAATTAGATACCGCTTGCATCTCTAACCCCCAAACCTTGCTCCCTCTCCCACTCCGCTCTTCTCTTCTATACCCCCCTTTCCCCTTCCCTACATGGCTTCGATACCAAGTCCCGATCTGAGATCCCCCTCCCTCGCCATCAAGGCATCCATACACTGGGCTTTTGTACACTCTCCCGGCTGACCGATTCCCGTGTCATAATCACTAATGTATCCTAAGATGCCGGGGGCCAGAGGTTGTGACCGGATCCCTATGACTGAATGGTAGAGCTCAGGCCTACTAATGGTTTTACATCAACTTCCCCCAATATGTCTTTACTTGAACACTACGATTCAAGACAGTTTTCTTATATGTTTTTTGCTGTTCTGTTGTCTCTACAATAGTCGGTTACTTCTACTACATCAGGAGCAGGTCGGGTGCGGCTGAAGGAGGTCCGGGGTGCAGCAGTTTCACCAAAAGGAGGATGAGTACCCATTTATATCCCCTACTACACAATACGTTTGGCACACCTGTCAATGCATTTTTGTTCTCTTCTGGAGAATCCCATGGCTGACCTGAGAATTGCCTCCTACAATGTCAGAAGCTTCAATTATCCTTCTAAAGTATATTATGGGGTTCTAAAAAGAGAAAAAGCTAATGTAGTGTTTCTCCAGGAGACCCATCTGAAAGTGAACGACTTTCCAAACCTTACCTACTCTTACTACTCGCAGTGGTTTCACTGTGGGTCTCCCTCAACCAATTCCAGAGGAGTTAGTATAGGCTTTCAGAAAAAAATCCCTTTTCAGTTGGCAGAGCAAAAAAAATGATATAGAAGGGCGATACATAATGGTTAAAGGACAAATAGGTCTACATACATATACACTCATAAATGTATATGCCCCCAATAGCAAACAAATCCTTAGCTCAAAAAGGTGCTGGACGAGGCAGACTCCTTCAGGGAAGGAATCACAATTTTTGGGGGTGACTTTAACCTGGTATTGAACCCACTACTAGATTCCTCCTCACACAAATCCACCTACTCCCAGAAAGCACTACGCTCCCTCAACTCCAAACTATGGAGAGCCCACCTGATTGTCGCTTGGCGGACTCTACATCCAGACTCTATAGATTATACCTTCTTCTCCCAAGTCCACGCTCTTACCAACGCCTGGACTATCTATTTATCTCAAGGGAACACGTGCGGCAGTGCTCGGGGGCAGACGTCGGGACGATTCTCCTGTCAGATCATTCCCCGATTTATATTTCCATTACAAATCCTAAACCCCAACATACCTCCAAGACTTGGCGTTTAAACGAACAATTGTTAGGCAGGTCAGACACAAAATCCCGCCTTCTAGAGTTATTATCGGACTATTTCTCCATTAATAACACCCCAGAGATCTCTCCCCATACAATGTGGGATGCCCACAAAGCTTATATACGAGGCCACCTTATCAGTATAGGAACTCATCTTAAAAAAGAAAGGGCAAAACAAATTGACGATTTACACAACAATATACAGCGCCTGGAGAATGCACATAAACAATCCCTTCTACAGGAACAACTAGCCGAATTATCCTCATATAGAAACACTCTCAAGGACCTTCTAAACACTGCGTCGGCAAAACACTACCTTCACTCACAACATAAAATTTTTGCTCATGGCAATAAGGCCTCTAAATATATGATGCAAAGGCTTAAAAAGAGAAGACTCTCCAATTATGTCCATAAACTTAAAGATCCTCTAGGTACAGACATATACGACGCAAAACAGATAGCCAAACACTTCAGAAATTTTAATTGAATCCTTGTACAATCTAGACTCTACAAACCCATCTTCCACATTTTCCACGTCACAGACTAGGATCTCCCCCAAACTTTATCTTGACAACCTTTACCTCCCCACTTTATCCGACGGTGAAAATCAACAATTAGCCACCCCCTTCAGCCCTGATGAACTTTTAGAAGCCATTAAACAATCACCCAAAGGAAAGAGTCCAGGCCCAGATGGTCTTCCGACAGATGCTGAGAAGGCCTTTGATAGAGTTAAGTGGGCCTTCATGAAACAAGTCCTTCTCACCGAGAACTTCCCTTATGCATTCCTCCAAGCAATAGACGCTATGTATTTCAATGCCTCGGCATCCATCTCAGTCAATAGCATGCTTGCAGACCCTTTTCAGATAAAGAACGGTACTCGTCAGGGCTGCCCTCTTTCCCCCCCTCTTGTTTGTTCTAACCCTGGAACCACTCCTACAGACAATTAGAGCAGATAAAAGAATTAAAGGCATAGAGCTAGGGGGATCAAGACCACAAAACAGCTGCCTTCGCTGATGATTTGCTAGTTATGATTAGTAACCCTGATACTGCCCTCCCCAGGATCTATCAACACCTAGAGACGTATAATTACTATTCCAACTTCAAAATTAACCTCAATAAGTCCCTCATAATTAGCCTAGGCTTATCCGCACCTCGCAACAAAGCTCCCCTTTTAATTGGTCTTCACCCTACTTAACATACCTAGGTGTGAAGATAGGTCCAGATCCCAGTCTACTTTTTTCCCTAAACTACACCCCCCTCCTGAAAAATATCACGGAAACACTAACTAACCTGGACCTGCCAATCCTCTCCTGGTTTGGGAGAAAGAAAATCTTAACCTCGCTGGTTTTACCAAAACTGACATATCTCCAGAAAGTCCTACCCATCCCAGTTCCAACAACTTACTATAAGTCATTGAGATCAATTTTTAGATCGTTCATTTGGAACAAGAAAAAAGCCTGCCTTTCATATAATACCTTTAGTCGCCCTAAACCCCTGGGTGGGATAGCACTCCCAGATCCCGAACTTTATGGCAAAGCAATCCTTCTCTCCAGGGTGGTTGACTGGGTGAGAGCCCCTCCAAATAAATCCTGGGTTTCCATGGAACAGTTCATATTAGGCACTAACTTCAAAGCTCTACTACTGGGCACCAAAAATCCGCTCTCCTTCCCTTCACAGACCACCCCTCTCATTAAAGCAACTCTCTCCACATGGAAGTGGTTCCAAACAACGCAATACTCAATTCCCCTACCTTCCCAGCTATTACAAATGAAAGATATCCTCCAATCAGCCCCAAAAGTCCTATATGAGGGCCTCCCCCCAAAGATAAGACGCTCCACTACCCGACTAATAGATCTCTTTAGTGACACCAGTGTTCTTAATATAGAAGACATGAGACAAAAACTAGAAGTTAAACGTTCCCATATTAACTCCATTTATTTTATTAGAGCCTTTATTTCCCAAAATGTCAACATAGG
This sequence comes from Bufo bufo, assembly GCF_905171765.1. Classification (NCBI taxonomy): domain Eukaryota; kingdom Metazoa; phylum Chordata; class Amphibia; order Anura; family Bufonidae; genus Bufo; species Bufo bufo. The sequence goes on from NC_053391.1 coordinate 118,561,311, forward strand.
AGACTTATACAGACCTCAAGTGTGGATTGAAGGCTTAATTAGTAACCCCCAAACCCCCCTGAAGATCATCCTCGCAATTTGAGAATAGACTGAAAATACTCCCAACCAAGACCACCCCAGCCTTTATTAGACATTGGGAGAAAGACCTAGACCTCACCTTTTCCGATTCAGATATCGTTCGCATACTTAGCTCCCCACACAAATCCTCCAGGTGCATTAGATTGCAGGAAAATGGTTATAAAATTATCACAAGATGGCACAAAACTCCTGATAGGACGTGCTTGTTCTCGGCGTCTGCCTCCAACACATGTTGGGGATGCCTGAATGAGAAGGGTACCTTTTACCACATATGGTGGGAGTGCCCTATAATTCACCAATGGTGTAGACAAAGGAGTAACTTGGTTTGTGGGAGTGCGGTCCAATTTTCCCCTGAGTTAGCCCTCCTGAACCTATACCCCCCTACTCAATCTGGTACTGATATTCAACTCTTCAAATATATGATAATGTCAGCCAAGTTCCTAATCCCCAAATTTTGGCTTTCTGAAGATGTTCCATCACTGGAACAATGGTATCTTAAAATAGACCAGATATGTAGGTTTGAAGAAATCTCCTCATGGAAACTGCGGGCAAACTATAGATTTGTGGAAACTTGGAGCAAATGGAAAGCATTTGACAAATTAGGAAGCATAACGTCATAACTTGGACTTCCCGACCTCCCAGCTTGATTTAGATGGGCACCCGACCTGCACCGGAATTCTCAACTTGGTGAGCCTAATTTAACCTACACAATTTCTTGTGACCTCTGTACTCAGGGACCATTTACTTGAAGTATCTGTGAACAATTCTATACTAGAGACCTTATGTTAGGTTGTTACGTTCTACGTATTTCTCTGATGGAGGACTGTTGGAACCTCCACATATTATGTAATGAAACTTTTACACAATAAAGCTTTTGAAAAAAAAAAAACCCACACTGCATGCAGATTTCTTTGTAAAAAAAAAACAAACCGAAAAAAAAATTCGAGGGTATTTACATCCAAATCAGGTGAACAGTGTAGAAATTACAACAGTTTGCATATATGCCTCCCACTTCTTAAGGGACCAAAAGTAATGGGACAATTGGCTTCTCAGGTGTACCATGGCCAGGTGCTTGTTATTCCCTCATTATCCCAATTTCAATGAGCAGATAAAAGGTCCAGAGTTCATTTCAAGTGTGCTATTTGCATTTGGAATCTGTTGCTGTCAACTCTCAAGATGAGATCCAAAGAGCTGTCACTATCAGTAAATCAAGCCATCATTAGGCTGAAAAAACAAAACAAACCCATCAGAGAGATAGCAAAAACATTAGGCGTGGCCAAAACAACTGTTTGGAACATTCTTAAAAAGAAGGAATATGAGCTCAGCAACACCCAAAAATCTGGAAGACCACGGAAAACAACTGTGGTGGATGACCGAAGAATTCTTTCCCTAGTGAAGAAAACATCCTTCACAACAGTTGGCCAGATCAAGAACACTCTCCAGGAGGTAGGTGTATGTGTGTCAAAGTCAACAATCAAGAGAAGACTTCACCAGAGTGAATACAGAGGGTTCACCACAAGATGTAAACCATTGGTGAGCCTCAAAAACAGGAAGGCCAGATTAGAGTTTGACAAACGACATCTAAAAAAAGCCTTCACAGTTCTGGAACAACATCCTATGGACAGATAAGACCAAGATCAACTTGTACCGGAGTGATGGGAAGAGAAGATTATGGAGAAGGAAAGGAACTGCTCATGATCCTAAGCATACCACCTCATCAGTGAAGCATGGTAGTGGTAGTGTCATGGCGTGGGCATGTATGGCTGCCAATGGAACTGGTTCTCTTGTATTTACTGATGATGTGACTGCTGACAAAAGCAGCAGGATGAATTCTGAAGTGTTTCGGGCAATATTATCTGCTCATATTCAGCCAAATGCTTCACAGTGCAGATGGACAATGACCCAAAGCATACTTCAAAAGCAACCAAAGAGTTTTTTAAGGAAAAGAAGTGGAATGTTATGCAATGGCCAAGTCAATCACCTGATTTGCAACCGAGTATTAAAAAGTGAAAGTTTGATTTATGATTATTATTATGTCCCATTACTTTTGGTCCCTTAACAAGTGGGAGACACATATGCAAACTGTTGTAATTCCTACACCATTCACCTGATTTGGATATAAATACCCTCAAATTAAACCTGACAGTCTGCAGTTAAAGCGCATCTTGTTCATTTCATTTCAAATCCATTGTGGTGGTGTATAGAACCAAAAATGTTAGAATTGTGTCGATGTCCCAATATTTATGGACCTGGCTGTATATATATTGCTTTAAACTAGGTACATAGGAAGAATATAGTTCTATATAGTTGATGCAAAAAGGTTAAAAAATGTGGTGTGGAAAAAAAAAACAAGACACTCAAATACACTGAATAAAAATTAAGAAAACATATGACCAATTCATAAAACAAGCCTATCCTGAAGGGGGAATAAGTGAAATTTTAAAAGAATATATATTTTTATTTAATTCATCATTTTTATTTTTAGCCTTTATTTTTAATTAAAAAGTTATGGAAAGTAAAGAAAATTTGAAGAAGCAACTAAATAATAAAAAACGCATTAGAATTACAAAAACGCATGAAAACGGCAATAAAACGCAAATGCGTTTTTTTGCATTTTTATTTATATATTTTTATATTTGTTGGCATTGTATTTATATTGTGGTAAGAAAATAATAAGAAATGTCTTAAAATAGAAATGGGAGGAATATTTAAGGAAATGTGCTATTTATGTTTTTGGTGGAGTTCATCACATATTAGTATAAAAAGGGGGTAGATCCATTCTGAATCATGGCCACTGAGGAAGAGGTGGGAACACCTCGAAACGCGTCTGAAAAAGATACAGACTGAACTACCCACCAGAACCTATCTATTTTGGTCCCTACTTGAGTCTAATTGGATCAAAATCACAAGATCCTGGGCACAAGAGTAATGCATCCATAAGTTTGCAAGCACCGAAGACTCGGCAAGCGGGAATATCACATGATCTACCCCGCACCACGTGACACATTCTGAACCACGTGGGATGCCAGCTCCGGCGCGTAACCAGCACAGCAAGCTTACTAGCAAGAGGGCTAGCATACAGAGCGCCGTTTGGCAGAAACACAAGGCTGGGTAAGTGGCTGAGCATCAGGTGGGACGCCCCTGATGTCAGCCTAAATACAGACCAGTCTCCAGTGAGTAGACTTATAAACTAAACTAATACACTTAGGGTCTATTCACACATCTGTATCCGCAATACACCCGGCCGGCACCGCCATCAAAATTTTCGGGAGCCGCGGACCGGAAGATCGGCGGCGCGCACTGGGATTGTGGATGCGGAGAGCACATAGTGTGCTCTCCGCATCCATTCCGTCCCCATAGAGAATGAATGGGTCCGCACCCGTTCCGCAAATTGCGGAATGGATGCGGACCCATTATTACGGATGTCTGAATAAAGCCTTATATCCTAGCCATTTACTATATGCCTCACTAAACAGAGAATTAGATTATCCTTATCTCTTGGAACTGCTATCTATAATTTTTTTTTCCACACCACGTTGAACCTTTTTGCATCCACTATAAAGAACTATATTCTTCCTATGTACCCAGTTTAAAGCAATATACACTGAGGCCGCGGCTTTCTTAATGAATTTATCAATTTCACCGCTCCCCGGGGTTAGTTTGTGTTGTAGGAAAGGTTTCCCAGTTTTAGCGTTCCCGATTTTGACCATAACTGCCGGGTTAGCTAGCGTGTGCTAAGGTAGAAGTAAGCCTGTGGATCGGAGCTCAGATTCACACGACCATTCCGTTCCGGCGCTGGCTCCGCCCTGTAAATACCCTCAAATTAAAGCTGACAGTCTGCAGTTAAAGCACATCTTGTTCGTTTCATTTCAAATCCATTGTGGTAGAGTATAGACCCAAAAATGTTAGAATTGTGTCGATGTTCCAATATTTATGGACCTTGTTGTGTATATATATATTGTGACAGGACCAGGGGGAAAGTGGTGGAAGGAGTCTACATTTCACCTAGGTTCCTGTCCTATACGTTCTAAAAAGCAGCCAGGGAATTGACAGCAAGGAAAACTAGGTTTTCTCTTTGCAAGGGTTTTGTTAAAAACCTGGTTAGAAGGGCCTGGCTGCTTGGAGCAGGGAGAGTTGGGTGGGTCCCTGCTCCAATTAGCCACTCCAGGTATTCAGTGTAACTGTGGCTAATCACCTTGCAACCTGAGTGTGCTATAAAAGGGCAAACAGCTCACTAGCTGATCTCTCTGCTCCTGGGAAGAACCCTTATGTGTGAGTAAAAACAACAGTGTGTTTTGTTGATGGAGCTGGGCACAAGGCTCAGTTTCATGTAGTTAGGGACTACTACCTGTCTAGAAGTAGTGGCCGGACGGCCAGGTATTTCATTTGTTTTGAACTGTTTTGTTTAATTCTTTTTCTGCAAAAGTCAATAAAACTGGCTGAGGCCAGTTGCACCATACTTGCTTGGACTGGACTGTGTTTTATGTGCCTATAGCGCCCGTCTATCCCAGGAGACGGCGGTCCCGTGAGCTAATCCCGCTACATATGGTGGAGGATGCGGGCACAAAAATCCAGCAAGTTTTATGTCCTGGGTTAAGTCTGCTGTTCTGAAAAAAAACAAACAGTGCAGATATGGAGGAAGTGCTGAAACAGCTGATCCAGGCTAACATACAGCTCCAAAAGGCGAATGCTAACCAGCAGGAAACCAATCGGTTGTTCATGGAGACTACGCAAGCTGGTTTCAGAGAACAGCAATCGCTTAATAAAAGTCTGGTGGAGCAGATAGCGGTGCTGGCTGAAAGGCCCCATGTCCAGGAGGAATCCATCTCTGTGGGGAGGAGAGTGCAAGCTTCCCTTCAAAAAATGGTAGCAGGGGATGATGTGGAGACCTACCTCACCATTTTTGAAAGAGCCGCTGAAAGAGAGAAACTCCCAGCCGAACAGTGGGTAGACACCCTTGCTCCTTTCCTGAGTGGGGAGCCACAGAAAGCCTACTATGATTTGAGTGAGCAGGATGCCAGACAGTACCCAAAACTGAAAGCAGAAATTCTCGCTCGCTTGGGTGTAACATCTGCGGTCAGAGCCCAGCGAGTGCACAACTGGACTTTCCAATTGGATAAACCAGCGAGGTCGCAAATGTATGATCTTTTTCACCTGGCTAAAAAATGGCTACAGCCAGAGGTATCTACAGCCACTCAGGTGGTGGAAAGAGTGGTCCTGGACCGGTTTGTTTGTGCTCTACCAGTTCGGATACAGCGCTGTGTGGGACAAGCGGACCCCAGGGATGTGGATCAGCTCGTCGCCCTAGTGGAGCGGTATCTGAACACCGAGGAGTATCTCCAAGACCTCTCTCCTACTTGGCCGGCCCCAGGGAGCCAGAAGTCTACTGATCGCGGTAAGACTGTTCCTAATCTAAAGGGGGCGAGGGAGGGCCGTAAAGTAGGAACTGAGACCGACCTATTAGCCAGACCTCTTAAGCCAGTTAGCCCTAGACAGCCTTGGGCGTTCAAAAACATTGTTTGCTGGCGATGTCAAGGACTGGGCCACGTGGCTGCCAACTGTCCTTTGGCTGAGCCTATGGAGTGTGACAGTGGGCGGAGGAGGTCATTGTTTGCGGGACCTGCCTACTCTGCCTTGCCGACCCCAGATATGGAGCGACAAACTTGCAGCTTGGTGATTGAAGGACACTCAGTTCAAGCTCTGTTGGACTCTGGTAGTCTAGTGACTCTTGTGCATGGCAGCCTGGTGGACACTAGGAAGCTGCAAAAGAGACAGATGGGGGTCATCTGCATACATGGGGATACAAAAGAGTACCCCACTGCTATAGTCTCTTTTGAAACCCCGTGCGGGAAAGTAACCCATGAAGTGGGGGTTGTAAACAGTCTGTTGCATACTGTCATTGTGGGGTGTGATTTTCCTCTGTTTTGGAAAATGTGGAATATGCTTGATAAGTGTTTAAGTGGGTCTGCTCTAGATCCCATTCCCCTGGCTGAGACTGAAAATGTGCAAACAGTAGGGGTGACCCAGAGTGAAACCGAGAATTTTCCCTTAGCAGTGCTTGCAGGTGATACTGATGATGTCCCGGAAATTGGTCTCCCTGACTTGCCAGTCTCCAATGATAACTTTGGGACAGCTCAACTCAGGGACCCAACATTAACCCACGCATGGCAAAGTGTGAAAGTAGTCAATGGGGTACCTCAAGATACTGGGGTAGAGAAAATATTTCCCCATTTTTCTATAGAGAATGAACTCTTATATAGAGTTGATGAGCAAAATGGGCAGGTTGTGGAGCAACTTGTGGTCCCAAAATCGCATCGCCAAAAGGTGATGGATCTAGCCCATTCACATGTGCTAGGAGGGCACTTGGCCTATGAAAAAACCAAAGACCGGATTTTGCAGAGGTTTTATTGGCCCGGGGTACATAAAGAGATAAAAGAATACTGTGATTCATGCCCAGAGTGTCAATTACACAACCCGGTAGCGACCTTTAGGAGTCCGTTAGTACCACTCCCGATTATTGAAACTCCCTTTGAGAGGATTGCAATGGATTTGGTGGGACCTCTTGTTAAGTCTGCCAGAGGTCACCAATACATTTTGGTTGTCCTTGATTATGCTACCCGCTATCCTGAAGCAATACCTCTAAGGAAAACCTCTGCAAAAGTGATAGCCAAGGAGTTGTTCCAGATGTTTACTAGAGTGGGCATACCTAAAGAAGTACTCACTGACCAGGGGACGCCCTTTATGTCAAAGGTTACAAAAGAGTTGTGTAAACTGTTGAAAATAACTCACTTGCGTACCTCAGTTTATCATCCCCAAACGGATGGATTAGTTGAAAGGTTCAACAAAACCTTAAAAGGGATGCTCAGAAAAGTGGTGGCACAGGATGGGAAAGACTGGGATTGTCTTTTACCATATCTTATGTTTTCTGTACGGGAGGTGCCTCAAGCATCTACCGGATTTTCTCAGTTCGAGCTAGTGTATGGTCGGCACCCTCGGGGTCTTTTGGATATTGCCAAAGAGACCTGGGAGAGTGAGGCTACACCCTACAAAAGTGTGATTGAACACTTGTCCCAAATGCAGGAAAGGATTGGAAAAGTAATGCCCATTGTAAAAGAACACTTGCTGCAGGCCCAGGAGAGTCAGTCCCGGGTTTACAACAGGTCGGCTAAAGTAAGAAACTTCAACCCTGGGGATAGGGTATTAATCCTTGTCCCCACAGTAGAAAGTAAATTTTTGGCCAAATGGCAAGGACCTTATGAAATAGTTGAGAAGGTCGGAGAGGTGAATTACCGGGTTCACCAACCAGGTAGACGTAAGCCCTACCAAATTTATCATGTGAACCTAATCAAACCCTGGAAGGACCGAGAGGTGTTAGCAGCTTACAGCAGTGGGAAAAAGGAATGTAGCTTTGAGATACCAGAGGTAAAAATTGCAGACACTTTGTCAGGATCTCAAACCCAAGAGGCAAAGGAGTTTGTAATAAAAAATAAAGATGTATTTTCTGAGCTACCTGGTCGAACAGATATAATTGAACATGATATTGTAACCGAACCAGGGGTCAGAGTCAACCAAAAGCCTTATAGAATACCTGAGGCTAGACGTAAAGCTGTCTCCCAAGAACTCCAAACAATGCTTCAGTTAGGGGTTATAGAGGAGTCCCATAGTGACTGGTCTAGTCCTATAGTCTTGGTTCCCAAACCTGATGGCACCATACGTTTCTGTAATGACTTCAGGAAACTGAACACTGTCTCAAAGTTTGATGCTTACCCAATGCCTCGAGTGGATGAGCTGATTGATAGGCTTGGTAATGCTAGGTTCTTTACCACATTAGATCTTACAAAAGGTTACTGGCAAGTACCGTTGACTGAGGGGGCCAAAGAAAAAACTGCTTTTAGTGTCCCTGATGGCCATTTTCAGTATGTAGTCCTTCCCTTTGGTTTGCATGGGGCCCCGGCCACATTTCAGAGGATGATGGACAAAATTTTAAGACCACATCGTAGATACGCAGCTGCCTATTTAGATGATGTGATAATCCATAGCACGGATTGGGAAAGTCATCTACCCAGGGTAGAAGCCGTCCTGAATTCTATTAGGGAAGCAGGGTTAACAGCGAATCCAAAAAAATGTGCCATTGGGCAAGAAGAGGCAAAGTACTTGGGGTACATGATTGGGCGAGGAGTTATAAAACCTCAAATAAACAAAGTGGAAGCCATCCAGAGCTGGCCAAGGCCTTTGAACAAAAAACAAGTCAGAGCATTCCTAGGTTTAACTGGTTATTATAGGCGTTTTATTGAAAATTTTGCCAGCATTGCGAGCCCTTTAACAGACCTTACAAAAGGGAAGGATTCAACCATGGTCAAATGGACCACGGAAGCGGAACAGGCCTTTCAGAACCTGAAGCAGGCTCTATGTGCCCACCTAGTGTTAGTCACACCAGATTTTAAAAAGGAGTTCATTGTGCAAACAGATGCCTCGGATGTTGGTATAGGGGCTGTGTTGTCGCAAGTAAGGGCTGGGGAAGAGCATCCTGTAGTATACCTGAGTAAAAAGTTAAATGAACATGAAAAGAAATACTCCATTGTAGAAAAGGAGTGTTTGGCAGTTAAGTGGGCCATAGAAGCTCTCAGGTATTATTTGGTAGGGAGAACATTCAAACTGGTAACTGACCATGCCCCCCTTAAATGGATGTGCCAAAACCGTGAGAAAAACAGGCGAGTGACCCGATGGTTCATGTCTCTTCAAGATTATAGTTTTACAGTTGAACATAGGCCCGGGCGTCAGCTTGGAAACGCAGATGCCCTGTCCAGGATGTACTGTTTAAGGGCACAGAGTGTTCCTGCCCCAAGGTCGAAACAGGGGGGGAGGATATGTGACAGGACCAGGGGGAAAGTGGTGGAAGGAGTCTACATTTCACCTAGGTTCCTGTCCTATACGTTCTAAAAAGCAGCCAGGGAATTGACAGCAAGGAAAACTAGGTTTTCTCTTTGCAAGGGTTTTGTTAAAAACCTGGTTAGAAGGGCCTGGCTGCTTGGAGCAGGGAGAGTTGGGTGGGTCCCTGCTCCAATTAGCCACTCCAGGTATTCAGTGTAACTGTGGCTAATCACCTTGCAACCTGAGTGTGCTATAAAAGGGCAAACAGCTCACTAGCTGATCTCTCTGCTCCTGGGAAGAACCCTTATGTGTGAGTAAAAACAACAGTGTGTTTTGTTGATGGAGCTGGGCACAAGGCTCAGTTTCATGTAGTTAGGGACTACTACCTGTCTAGAAGTAGTGGCCAGACGGCCAGGTATTTCATTTGTTTTGAACTGTTTTGTTTAATTCTTTTTCTGCAAAAGTCAATAAAACTGGCTGAGGCCAGTTGCACCATACTTGCTTGGACTGGACTGTGTTTTATGTGCCTATAGCGCCCGTCTATCCCAGGAGACGGCGGTCCCGTGAGCTAATCCCGCTACAATATATATATATAGATCCGGAAAAACGAGCGGCACTCCAATGGATAAAAGTAAGTGAACCTTTATTCACCCAGGTGGTGCAACGTTTCGGCTCTACACTTGAGCCTTTGCTTGAAAAAGGCTCAAGTGTAGAGCCGAAACGTTGCACCACCTGGGTGAATAAAGGTTCACTTACTTTTATCCATTGGAGTGCCGCTCGTTTTTCCAGATCTGTACACTGGGGTAAGAAGCCTATTCCCCCTGGGACGTGCACCCTAAATTTGTATTTATTTGAACCAGTGCCGCCATTTTTCTTGAACTATATATATATATATATATATATATATATATATATATATATATATACACTGCTCAAAAAAATAAAGGGAACACTTAAACAACACAATGTAACTCCAAGTCAATCACACTTCTGTGAAATCAAACTGTCCACTTAGGAAGCAACACTGAGTGACAATCAATTTCAGATGCTGTTGTGCAAATGGGATAGACAACAGGTGGAAATTATAGGCAATTAGCAAGACCCCCCGAATAAAGGAGTGGTTCTGCAGGTGGTGCCCACAGACCACTTCTCAGTTCCTATGCTTCCTGGCTGATGTTTTGGTCACTTTTGAATGCTGGCGGTGCTTTCACTCTAGTGGTAGCATGAGACAGAGTCTACAACCCACACAAGTGGCTCAGGTAGTGCAGCTTACCCAGGATGGCACATCAATGCGAGCTGTGGCAAGAAGGTTTGCTGTGTCTGTCAGCGTAGTGTCCAGAGCATGGAGGCGGTACCAGGAGACAGGCCAGTACATCAGGAGACGTGGAGGAGGCCGTAGGAGGGCAACAACCCAGCAGCAGGACCACTACCTCAGCCTTTGTGCAAGGAGGAACAGGAGGAGCACTGCCAGAGCCCTGAAAAATTACCTCCAGCAGGCCACAAATGTGCATGTGTCTGCTCAAACGGTCAGAAACAGACTCCATGAGGGTGATATGAGGGCCTGACGTCCACAGGTGGGGGTTGTGCTTACAGCCCAACACCGTGCAGGACGTTTGGCATTTGCCAGAGAACACCAAGATTGGCAAATTCGCCACTGGCGCCTTGTGCTCTTCACAGATGAAAGCAGTTTCACACTGAGCACATGTGACAGACGTGACAGAGTCTGGAGACGCCGTGGAGAAAGTTCTGCTGCCTGCAACATCCTCCAGCATGACCGGTTTGGCATTGGGTCAGTAATGGTGTGGGGTGGCATTTCTTTGGAGGGCCGCACAGCACTCCATGTGCTCGCCAGAGGTAGCCTGACTGCCATTAGGTACCGAGATGAGATCCTCAGACCCCTTGTGAGACCATATGCTGGTGCGGTTGGCCCTGGGTTCCTCCTAATGCAAGACAATGCTAGACCTCATGTGGCTGAAGTGTGTCAGCAGTTCCTGCAAGACGAAGGCATTGATGCTATGGACTGGCCCGCCCGTTCCCCAGACCTGAATCCAATTGAGCACATCTGGGACATCATGTCTCGCTCTATCCACCAACGTCACGTTGCACCACAGACTGTCCAGGAGTTGGCAGATGCTTTAGTCCAGGTCTGGGAGGAGATCCCTCAGGAGACCGTCCGCCACCTCATCAGGAGCATGCACAGGCATTGTAGGGAGGTCATACAGGCACGTGGAGGCCACACACACTACTGAGCCTCATTTTGACTTGTTTTAAGGACATTACATCAAAGTTGGATCAGCCTGTAGTGTGTTTTTCCACTTTAATTTTGAGTGTGACTCCAAATCCAGACCTCCATGGGTTGAAAAATTTGACTTCCATTTTTTTATTTTTGTGTGATTTTGTTGTCAGCACATTCAACTATGTAAGAACAAAGTATTTCAGAAGAATATTTAATTAATTCAGATCTAGGATGTGTTATTTTTGTGTTCCCTTTTTTTTTTTTGAGCAGTGTATATATACAGGGAGTGCAGAATTATTAGGCAAGTTGTATTTTTGAGGATTAATTTTATTATTGAACAACAACCATGTTCTCAATGAACCCAAAAAACTCATTAATATCAAAGCTGAATATTTTTGGAAGTAGTTTTTAGTTTGTTTTTAGTTTTAGCTATTTTAGGGGGATATCTGTGTGTGCAGGTGACTATTACTGTGCATAATTATTAGGCAACTTAACAAAAAACAAATATATACCCATTTCAATTATTTATTTTTACCAGTGAAACCAATATAACATCTCAACATTCACAAATATACATTTCTGACATTCAAAAACAAAACAAAAACAAATCACTGACCAATATAGCCACCTTTCTTTGCAAGGACACTCAAAAGCCTGCCATCCATGGATTCTGTCAGTGTTTTGATCTGTTCACCATCAACATTGCGTGCAGCAGCAACCACAGCCTCCCAGACACTGTTCAGAGAGGTGTACTGTTTTCCCTCCTTGTAAATCTCACATTTGATGATGGACCACAGGTTCTCAATGGGGTTCAGATCAGGTGAACAAGGAGGCCATGTCATTAGATTTTCTTCTTTTATACCCTTTCTTGCCAGCCACGCTGTGGAGTACTTGGACGCGTGTGATGGAGCATTGTCCTGCATGAAAATCATGTTTTTCTTGAAGGATGCAGACTTCTTCCTGTACCACTGCTTGAAGAAGGTGTCTTCCAGAAACTGGCAGTAGGACTGGGAGTTGAGCTTGACTCCATCCTCAACCCGAAAAGGCCCCACAAGCTCATCTTTGATGATACCAGCCCAAACCAGTACTCCACCTCCACCTTACTGGCGTCTGAGTCGGACTGGAGCTCTCTGCCCTTTACCAATCCAGCCACGGGCCCATCCATCTGGCCCATCAAGACTCACTCTCATTTCATCAGTCCATAAAACCTTAGAAAAATCAGTCTTGAGATATTTCTTGGCCCAGTCTTGACGTTTCAGCTTGTGTGTCTTGTTCAGTGGTGGTCGTCTTTCAGCCTTTCTTACCTTGGCCATGTCTCTGAGTATTGCACACCTTGTGCTTTTGGGCACTCCAGTGATGTTGCAGCTCTGAAATATGGTCAAACTGGTGGCAAGTGGCATCTTGGCAGCTGCACGCTTGACTTTTCTCAGTTCATGGGCAGTTATTTTGCGCCTTGGTTTTTCCACACGCTTCTTGCGACCCTGTTGACTATTTTGAATGAAACGCTTGATTGTTCGATGATCACGCTTCAGAAGCTTTGCAATTTTAAGAGTGCTGCATCCCTCTGCAAGATATCTCACTATTTTTGACTTTTCTGAGCCTGTCAAGTCCTTCTTTTGACCCATTTTGCCAAAGGAAAGGAAGTTGCCTAATAATTATGCACACCTAATATAGGGTGTTGATGTCATTAGACCACACTCCTTCTCATTACAGAGATGCACATCACCTAATATGCTTAATTGGTAGTAGGCTTTCGAGCCTATACTGTACAGCTTGGAGTAAGACAACATGCATAAAGAGAATGATGTGGTCAAAATACTCATTTGCCTAATAATTCTGCACTCCCTGTATATATATATATATATATATATATATATATATATATATATATATATATATATTCCAAATCTATGGAAGAAGATAAAGACCTTGCTATAACTATCTATTATTTTAAATTTATTAACCACCTCCGGACCGCCGAACGCAGCGAAGCGTCCTGGAGGTGGTTGATTGATTCCTCCTGGACGCATATACGCGTCCTCTCGCGAGACGCAAGATTTCCTGTGAGCGCGCGAACACAGGCGCGCGCGTTCACAGGATCAGAAGGTAAGCGAGTGGATCTCCAGCCTGCCAGCGGCGATCGTTCGCTGGCAGGCTGGAGATGCGATTTTTTTAACCCCTAACAGGTATATTAGACGCTGTTTTGATAACAGCGTCTAATATACCTGCTGCCTGGTCCTCTGGTGGTCCCTTTTGCTTGGATCGATCACCAGAGGACACAGGTAGCTCAGTAATATGTAGCACCAAACACCACACTACACTACACCCCCCCGTCACTTATTAACCCCTTATTAACCCCTGATCACCCCCTGTCATTGATCACCCCCCTGTAAGGCTCCATTCAGACGTCCGTATGATTTTTACGGATCCACTGATACATGGATCGGATCCGCAAAACACATACGGACGTCTGAATAGAGCCTTACAGGGGAGTGATCAATGACGGGGGTGATCACCCCATATAGACTCCCTGATCACCCCCCTGTCATTGATCACCCCCCTGTAAGGCTGCATTCAGATGTCCGTATGTTTATTACGGATCCACGGATACATGGATCGGATCCGCAAAACACATACAGGCGTCTGAATGGAGCTTTACAGGGGGGTGATCACCCCATATAGACTCCCTGATCACCCCCCTGTCATTGATCACCCCCTTGTAAGGCTCCATTCAGACGTCCGTATGATTTTTACGGATCCACTGATACATGGATCGGATCCGCAAAACACATACGGACGTCTGAATGGAGCCTTACAGGGGGGTGATCAATGACGGGGGTGATCAGCCCATATAGACTCCCTGATCACCCCCCTGTCATTTATCACCCCCCTGTAAGGCTGCATTCAGATGTCCGTATGTTTTTTACGGATCCACGGATACATGGATTGGATCCGCAAAACACATACAGGCGTCTGAATGGAGCCTTACAGGGGGGTGATCACCACATATAGACTCCCTGATCACCCCCCTGTCATTGATCACCCCCCTGTCATTGATCACCCCCCTGTAAGGCTGCATTCAGATGTCCGTATGATTTTTACCGATCCACTGATACATGGATCGGATCTGCAAAACACATACGGACATCTGAATGGAGCCTTATAGGGGGGTACACAATGACAGGGGGGTGATCATCCCATATAGACTCCCTGATCACCCCCCTGTCATTGATCACCCCCCTGTAAGGCTGCATTCAGATGTCCGTATGATTTTTACGGATCCACTGATACATGGATCGGATCCGCAAAACACATACGGACATCTGAATGGAGCCTTATAGGGGGGTGATCAATGACAGGGGGGTGATCACCCCATATAGACTCCCTGATCACCCCCCTGTCATTGATCACCCCCCCTGTCATTGATCACCCCCCTGTAAGGCTGCATTCAGATGTACGTATGATTTTTACGGATCCACTGATACATGGATTGGATCCGCAAAACACATACAGACATCTGAATGGAGCCTTATAGGGGGGTGATCAATGACAGGGGGGTGATCACCCCATATAGACTCCCTGATCACCCCCCTGTCATTGATCACCCCCCTGTAAGGCTGCATTCAGATGTCCGTATGATTTTTACGGATCCACTGATACATGGATCGGATCCGCAAAACACATACGGACATCTGAATGGAGCCTTATAGGGGGGTGATCAATGACAGGGGGGTGATCACCCCATATAGACTCCCTGATCACCCCCCTGTCATTGATCACCTTCCTGTCATTGATCACCCCCCTGTAAGGCTGCATTCAGATGTCCGTATGATTTTTACGGATCCACTGATACATGGATCGGATCCGCAAAACAAATACGGACGTCTGAATGGAGCCTTACAGGGGGGTGATCAATGACAGGGGGGTGATCACCCCATATAGACTCCCTGATCACCCCCCTGTCATTGATCACCCCCCCTGTCATTGATCACCCCCCTGTAAGGCTCCATTCAGACATTTTTTGGCCCAAGTTAGCGGAAATTATTTTTTTTTTTCTTACAAAGTCTCATATTCCACTAACTTGTGTCAAAAAATAAAATCTCACATGAACTCACCATACCCCTCACGGAATCCAAATGCGTAAAATTTTTTAGACATTTATATTCCAGACTTCTTCTCACGCTTTAGGGCCCCTAGAATGCCAGGGCAGTATAAATACCCCACATGTGACCCCATTTCAGAAAGAAGACACCCCAAGGTATTCCGTGGGGGGCATATTGAGTCCATGAAAGATTGAAATTTTTGTCCCAAGTTAGCGGAAAGGGAGACTTAGTGAGAAAAAAAAAAGATATCAATTTCCGCTAACTTGTGCCAAAAAAAAAAAATTCTATGAACTCGCCATGCCCCTCATTGAATACTTTGGGGTGTCTTCTTTCCAAAATGGGGTCACATGTGGGGTATTTATACTGCCCTGGCATTCTAGGGGCCCTAAAGCGTGAGAAGAAGTCTGGGATCCAAATGTCTAAAAATGCCCTCATAAAAGGAATGTGGGCCCCTTTGCGCATCTAGGCTGCAAGAAAGTGTCACACATCTGGTATTGCCGTACTCAGGAGACGTTGGTTAATGTGTTTTGGGGTGTCATTTTACATATACCCATGCTGGGTGAGATAAATATCTTGGTCAAATGCCAACTTTGTATAAAAAATGGGAAAAGTTGTCTTTTGCCGAGATATTTCTCTCACCCAGCATGAGTATATGTAAAAAGACACCCCAAAACACATTGCCCAACTTCTCCTGAATACGGCGATACCCCATGTGGGACACTTTTCTGCAGCCTAGGTGGGCAAAGGGGCCCACATTCCAAAGAGTACCTTTCGGATTTCACAGGTCATTTACCTACTTACCACACATTAGGGCCCCTAGAATGCCAGGGCAGTATAACTACCCCACAAGTGACCCCATTTTGGAAAGAAGACACCCCAAGGTATTCCGTGAGGGGCATGGCGAGTTCCTAGAATTTTGTATTTTTTGTCACAAGTTAGCGGAAAATGATTTTTTTTTTCTTACAAAGTCTCATATTCCACTAACTTGTGACAAAAAATAAAAACTTCCATGAACTCACTATGCCCATCACGAAATACCTTGGGGTGTCTTCTTTCCAAAATGGGGTCACTTGTGGGGTAGTTATACTGCCCTGGCATTTTAGGGGCCGAATGCGTGAGAAGTGGTTTGAAATCAAAATCTGTAAAAAATGGCCGGTGAAATCCGAAAGGTGCTCTTTGGAATGTGGGCCCCTTTGCCCACCTAGGCTGCAAAAGTGTCACACATATGGTATCTCCGTACTCAGGAGAAGTTGGGCAATGTGTTTTGGGGTGTCATTTTACATATACCTATGCTGGGTGAGAGAAATATCTTGGCAAAAGACAACTTTTCCAATTTTTTTTATACAAAGTTGGCATTTGACCGAGATATTTATCTCACCCAGCATGTGTATATGTAAAATGACACCCCAAAACACATTGCCCAACTTCTCCTGAGTACGGCAATACCACATGTGTGACACTTTTTTGCAGCCTAGGTGGGCAAAGGGGCCCACATTCCAAAGAGCACCTTTCGGATTTCACCGGCCATTTTGTCACGAGTTGGAGGTCCCAGGAGAGACCACCGCGTCGTCAAGCAATAAACAAACAGAAATCAGGTACAGACACACAAGAGTTTATTGCACAAACAAAACAGGGAAGGCAGCACAGACAAAACATGAGCTCTATGTACCGTCAGCACAGTGGGAGAAAACCCCCACTGCGCCACTGTCTAGTAATACTCCAGAGGGGCGTGACTAAGCAACTCCTGGTATTCACTAGAGCCCTAGATGGTAGGGTTATACTTTGCCGCAGGAAGTTGCCAGGGTCCACTCTGGAGCGTGAACTAGACAGTGACAGCAGGAACGAATGGACAACAGGTACCAGAAGATACCGACGGCACATAGGCAAACATAACAGACAGGCAAATACAAAAGATGGCAACTAATAACACAAGCAGAAATACATAGCAAGGAAACAGGAGTGACAATGAGCAGAGAAGGACTTGCTCCACCAGTGGTATACTGCGTGGCCTTGCGCATAGCACTCTGCAAACACCACACTACACTACACCCCCCCTGTCACTTATTAACCCCTTATTAACCCCTGATCACCCCATATAGACTCCCTGATCACCCCCCTGTCATTGATCACCCCCTTGTCATTGATCACCCCCTTGTCAGGCTCCATTCAGACATTTTTTGGGCACAAGTTAGCAGAATATTTTTTTTTTTCTTACAAAGTCTCATATTCCACTAACTTGTGTCAAAAAATAAAATCTCACATGAACTCACCATACCCCTCACGGAATCCAAATGCGTAAAATTTTTTAGACATTTATATTCCAGACTTCTTCTCACGCTTTAGGGCCCCTAAAATGCCAGGGCAGTATAAATACCTCACATGTGGGGTATTTATACTGCTCTGGCATTTTAGTGGCCCTAAACCGTGAGAAGAAGTCTGGGATTCAAATGTCTAAAAATGCCCTCCTAAAAGGAATGTGGGCCCCTTTGCGCATCTAGGCTGCAAAAAAGTGTCACACATCTGGTATCGCCGTACTCAGGAGAAGTTGGGGAATGTGTTTTGGGGTGTCATTTTACATATACCCATGCTGGGTGAGAGAAATATCTCGGTCAAATGCCAACTTTGTATAAAAAAAATGGGAAAAGTTGTCTTTTGCCGAGATATTTATCTCACCCAGCATGGGTATATGTAAAATGACACTTTTTTTCAGCCTAGGTGGGCAAAGGGGCCCACATTCCAAAGAGCACCTTTAGGATTTCACAGGTCATTTTTTACACATTTTGATTTCAAACTACTTACCACACATTAGGGCCCCTAGAATGCCAGGGCAGTATAACTACCCCACAAGTGACCCCATTTTGGAAAGAAGACACCCCAAGGTATTCCGTGAGGGGCATGGCGAGTTTCTAGAATTTTGTATTTTTTGTCACAAGTTAGCGGAAAATGATGATTTTTTTTTTTTCTTTTTCTTACAAAGTCTCATATTCCATTAACTTGTGACAAAAAATAAAAACTTCCATGAACTCACTATGCCCATTACGAAATACCTTGGGGTGTCTTCTTTCCAAAATGGGGTCACTTGTGGGGTAGTTAGACTGCCCTGGCATTTTAGGGGCCCAAATGCGTGCAAAGTAGTTTGAAATCAAAATCTGTAAAAAATGTGTCACGAGTTGGAGGTCCCAGGAGAGACCACCGCATCGTCAAGCAATAAACAAACGGAAATCCGATACAGACACACAAGAGTTTATTGCACAAACAGAAAACAGATTTTGAACATTCAGACGTCCGTATGTTTTTTACGGATCCACGGATACATGGATCGGATCCGTAAAACACGTACGGACATCTGAATGGAGCCTTACAGGGGGGTACACAATGACAGGGGGGGTGATCAATGACAGGGGGGTGATCACCCCATATAGACTCCCTGATCACCCCCCCTGTCATTGATCACCCCCCCTGTCATTGATCACCCCCCTGTAAGGCTCCATTCAGATGTCCGTACGTGTTTTACGGATCCGATCCATGTATCCGTAAAAAACATACGGACATCTGAATGGAGCCTTACAGGGGGGTGATCAATGACAGGGGGGTGATCAGGGAGTCTATATGGGGTGATCACCCCCCTGTCATTGATCACCCTCCTGTAAGACTCCATTCAGATGTCCGTACGTGTTTTGCGGATCCGATCCATGTATCCGTAAAAAACATACGGACATCTGAATGGAGCCTTACAGGGGGGTGATCAATGACAGGGGGGTGATCAATGACAGGGGGGTGATCAGGGAGTCTATATGGGGTGATCACCCCCCTGTAAGGCTCCATTCAGATGTCCGTACGTGTTTTGCGGATCCGATCCATGTATCCGTGGATCCGTAAAAAACATGCGGACATCTGAATGGAGCCTTACAGGGGGGTGATCAATGACAGGGGGGTGATCAGGGAGTCTATATGGGGTGATCACCCCCCTGTCATTGATCACCCCCCTGTAAGGCTCCATTCAGATGTCCGTACGTGTTTTGCGGATCCGATCCATGTATCCGTAAAAAACATACGGACATCTGAATGGAGCCTTACAGGGGGGTGATCAATGACAGGGGAGTGATCAGGGAGTCTATATGGGGTGATTACCCCCTGTAAGGCTCTAGTCAGACGTCTGTATGTGTTTTGCGGATCCGATTCATGTATCCGTGGATCCGTAAAAAACATACGGACGTCTGAATGGAGCCTTACAGGGGGGTGATCAATGACAGGGGGGTGATCAATGACAGGGGGGTGATCAGGGAGTCTATATGGGGTAATCACCCCCTTCATTGATCACCCCCCTGTAAGGCTCCATTCAGACATCCATATGTGTTTTGCGGATCCGATCCATGTATCAGTGGATCCGTAAAAAACTTACGGACGTCTGAATGGAGCCTTACAAGGGGGTGATCAATGACAGGGGGGTGATCAATGACAGGGGGGTGATCAGGGGTGAATAAGGGGTTAATAAGTGACGGGGGGGGTGTAGTGTAGTGTGGTGCTTGGTGCTACTTATTACTGAGCTGCCTGTGTCCTCTGGTGGTCGATCCAAACAAAAGGGACCACCAGAGGACCAGGTAGCAGGTATATTAGACGCTGTTATCAAAACAGCATCTAATATACCTGTTAGGGGTTAAAAAAATCACATCTCCAGCCTGCCAGCGAACGATCGCCGCTGGCAGGCTGGAGATCCACTCGCTTACCTTCCGATCCTGTGTGCGCGTGTTCACAGGAAATCTCGCCTCTCGCGAGATGACGCGTATATGCGTCCACCCAGAAGAGCAGGGCTGCCGCCAGGACGCGATCCTGCGCACGGCGGTCCTGAGGCGGTTAAGTGCTGATAACTTTAAAATACTTTGACTTATCCAGGCCATTATGAGATTGTTTTTTCGTCACATATTGTACTTCATGACACTGGTAAAATGAAGTCAAAAAAATTAAATTTTATTTATAAAAAAATACCAAATTTACCAAACGTGTAAAAAATTGCAAATTTCAAAGTTTCAATTTCTCTACTTCTATAATACATAGTGATACCTACAAAAATAGTTATTACTTTACATTCCCCATATGTCTACTTCATGTTTGGATCAATTTGGGAATGATATTTTATTTTTGGGGGATGTTACAAGGCTTAGAAGTTTAGAAGCAAATCTTGAAATTTTTCCGAAATTTTCAAAAACCCACTTTTTAGGGACCAGTTCAGGTCTGAAGTCACTTTGTGAGGCTTACATAATAGAAACCACCCAAAAATGACCCCATTCTAGAAACTACACCCATCAAGGTATTCAAAACTGATTTTACAAACGTTGTTAACCCTTTAGGTGTTCCACAAGAGTTAATGGCAAATGGTGATAAAATTTCCAAATTTAGATTTTTGGGCAAATTTTCCATTTTAATCCATTTTTTCCAGTAACAAAGCAAGGGTTAACAGCCAAACAAAATGCTATATTTATTGCCCCGATTCTGTAGTTTGCAGAAACACCCCATATGTGGCAGATTTTGCTGGACTGGTTTTTTTGACACCATGTCCCATTTGAAGCCCTCCTGATGCACCCCTACAGTAGAAACTCCATAAAAGTGACCCCATCTAAGAAACTACACCCCTCAAGGTATTCAAAACAGATTTTACAAACTTTGTTAACCCTTTAGGTGTTGCACAAGATTTAATGGAAAATAGAGATACAATTTCAAAATTTCACTTTTTTGGCAGATTTTCTATTTTAATATTTGTTTTCCAGTTACAAAGCAAGGGTTAACAGCAAAACAAAACTCATTATTTATGGCCCTGATTCTGTAGTTTACAGAAACACCCCATATGTGGTCGTAAACCGCTGTACGGGCACACGGCAGGGCGCAGAAGGAAAGGAATGCCATACGGTTTTTGGAAGGCAGATTTTGCTGGACTGTTTTTTTTGACACCATGTCCCATTTGAAGCCCCCTTGATGCACCCCTAGAGTAGAAACTCCAAAAAAGTTACCCCATTTTAGAAACTACGGGATAGGGTGGCAGTTTTGTTGGTACTAGTTTAGGGTACATATGATTTTTGGTTGCTCTATATTACACTTTTTTTGAGGCAAGATAACAAGAAATAGCTTTTTTGGCACCGTTTTTTTTTTGTTATTTACAACATTCATCTGACAGGTTAGATCATGTGGTATATTTATACAGCAGGTTGTCACGGACGCGGCGATACCTAATATGTATACAATTTTTTTATTTAGGTAAGTTTTAAGCAATGATTTCATTTTTGAAACAAAAAAAAATCATGTTTTAGTGTCTCCATAGTCTGAGAGCCATAGTTTTTTCAGTTTTTGGGCGATTATCTTAGGTAGGGTCTAATTTTTTGTGGGATGAGATGACGGTTTGATTGGCACCACTATTTTGGGGTGCATATGACTTTTTGATCGCTTGCTATTACACTTTTTGTGACGTAAGATGACAAAAAATGGCTTTTTTTACACCGTTTTTATTTTAATTTTTTTACGCTGGTCACCTGAGGGGTTAGATCATGTGATATTTTTATAGAGCTGGTCGATACGGACGTGGCGATACCTAACATGTATACTTTTTTTTTATTTATGTAAGTTTTACACAATGATTTCATTTTTGAAACAAAAAAAATAATGTTTTATTGTTTCCATAGTCTAAGAGCCATAGTTTTTTCAGTTTTTGGGCGATTATCTTGGGTAGGGTATGATTTTTGCGGGATGAGATGACGGTTTGATTGGTACTATTTTGGCGTACATGCGACTTTTTTGATCACTTTTATTACTTTTTTTGGGAAGTAAGGTGGGCAAAATTTCAATTTTCTCATAGTTTTTATATTTTTATGGCGTTCACCGTGCGGGGAAAGTAACATGACCGTTTTATAGATCAGGTCGTTACGGCGCGGCGATACCGAATATTTGTATTGTATTTTTTTTTATTCAGTGATAAATGTGTTTTTTTTTATCTTTACTTTTTTCACTTTTTTTTTACATTTTTTTGACCCAGACCCACTTGGTTCTTGAAGATCCAGTGGGTCTGATGTCTGTATATTACAGTACAGTACACTATATAGTATATTGTACTGTATTTTACTTACACTTTGTCTGAACAGATCTATGCCTTTAGCACAGATCTTTTCAGCACCATGGACAGCGGACCGCGGCATAGAAGGGGTTAATCCGCCGTCGGACTACCACGGACTGCCGGGCCCCTGCAGTGATCGCGCGCGCACCGCTCCGGTGCCCGCGCGATCACTATGACGTACTATTACGTCAAATTGCGGGAAGTCAGTGGTTCCCATGATGTAACAGTACGTCAAAAGTCGGGAAGGGGTTAAAGAGCTGGATTTTTTCATCATATTTTTCACTGATTTGTAGCAACAGCCGTGTCCAGGCTGGTGTCCGTGCTCACAACAGGTGCAACAGGTGAGAGCTGCTATTTTTTCTTATTGATAATTTCTGCCAGAAGGGTATACAATAGACAATTTGATTTTCCACCTTCTCAACCTCTACCAGGTACTGATGCTCCCCCCATGCCCTTCATGTTGTTTGGTGACGAAGCGTTTTAGATGTGTGGCAATCTAATAAACCTTATTGCAGCCGCGGATTAAACCGGAGCAAACGCATATTTAACTACCGCCTGACTAGGGCCAGAATAATGGTGGAATGCGCATTCAGCATTCTGAAACGCTAAATGGCGTATTTTTACCAAACCCATTCAACTAAAAATAGAAACTGTTGATGAGGTAGTAAAGCATGTGTGGTGTTACACAACTACCTCCTCATTAAAGAACCACTACATGTCGAACAGATTCCTGAAGACAACGATTTGGCCAGTATTGAAAATTTTGGACCAAGGACCATTGTAGAAGTTTCCAGGATGAGAGACTCCTTTGCTGAATATTTCTGCTTGGCTGCAGGAAGAGTGGACTGACAGGACCAAATGATTTAAATTATTTGTGGGTTTTTTCATGAAAAATTTATGTAATTTGAATATATTCTAGATGCAGTTTGGTTGCGTGGTTATGTGGGTGGGTGGATACAGTAGTGTGTTTATTAATTTTCAAAACCTGTTTTGTAACATTCATTTCAGTTTGTTAAACTTTTTTTTATACCATATACTGAGTCTTTATGTATCTATTGATCTCCCCACGTTAGAGGAGCAACAAATACTTGTGTCCCTCCGCCAGAGTTGGGAGATTGTCAGGCCTCTCTTCTACACACTAGTCTTCTCTTGTCAACATACTCTCCCAATGAAAGAGGAGCGACAAATACTTGTGTTGCTCCACCAGTGCAGGGAAAATTTAAGGGTTCAAAAAGAACCCATTTTTGAACCCCAACTTAAAAAACCCATTTAAAAAAACAAATAGAATCTTGTTTTTATGGTCACTCATATGACCTTTTATTGTTTTTTAGTATTGATCTAGGTGGCAAAATTGATACCATTTCCATATCTTAATGGCTATCTCCCATCTTCCTGGGTGGCTATAGATGTTGTATGTCATTTGTGATACACGGTTACCACCATTCTTCCATGACCATTGTCACTATATTTGTACATATGCACTGGATATGTAGTGGCCACTGTACTAGCCACATGTGATACAGTTTGTTCCACCATCATCTATACACCTTCATCCCTATCGCACGGGAGCATTGACGTTTGACCACCCCCCCTTTTTTTTGTGTATAGAAGGGATCCGTTTGCACTGGAGGTACTCCCTACAGAGGCACATCCCCTTCTCCACATACCTCTTATTGACCTGTTGCTGTTCTGCCACTGTGGACAAATAAGTGTGCGTTGAGACAAGTGCAACAGTTCGAGTATGTAGAGTGGAGGATGAGGAACGAGATGGAATTTGCCTAGCTAGGGAAGAGGGAGTAGTGAAAGAGGTTGGAGGATAGTAATGAGGAGGAGAAGGAGAAAAAGGGTGAGAAAATAGCTCGGGGGTTTGGGACTGGGATGGGGGTTAGCCATGGGAATGGTGGTGGGAATAGGGGTGGGACTGGGATGGGGAATAGGTGTGGAATGGGGGATAGTGCTGCGATTGGTGATAGGGCTGGGGCGGGGGAAAAGGATGTGGGGTGGTGTTGCACCTGCCACAAAGCGCAGTCCACTTGTCTTCTGGCCTCAAACAATTGGTCGGGCGTAAACTGTTCCATCACGGGGACTAACAAATTCAAATACAGTTGCACTGGACTCATTTGCGACGTCAACACCGCCCCCTCCTGAAGACGACGCAAATTATCCTCCAATTTGGCAACTCTATTTGTGGAGATCCTCGTAGTCCGCCTGACGGCTCCTACCTGCCCTCTGGCAAAGCATGATGGCCTCAAATAATGGGGCGAATCGGGCCATCGTTACGTCGCCAGGGGGAGGAGGTAGGGGAACATCGGAGTACTACTGAGCGGTTGCTTGAACAGAATGAGAGGGGCCCGCAGTGGCCGGCCCACCAGGGACCGCTTCCTGAGTAACTTCGGGAGCCCGAGTACTGCTTAAAGTTCTGTAAAGCAAGGAAAAAACACAATTAGCAATTGGATTTCCGTGGAGAACCTCTGAAATAGAGGTGAGCAAAGTGACTTCTGATGCTACATAGGAAGTTGCATTGCAAATAAATTTCATACAAATACTGTACATAGAGCCCATACATTCTATTAGTGTACAGAGAAGTATCTATGTACAGTATGACATTTTTTGGGAAAGCAACTTTGCTCATCTTTACTCCATAAAATACTATGTGGATGTTCAAGACAAAGTGCCAAATGACAGTATGCCTGGGCCATACACATAGCTTGGATAACATAATTCAGAATCTCTATAAACATAATTTCTTACCTTCGCAGCTCTAGGGTTCTTTGTAGGAACCCCAAGGCGGAATGATAGCGATAATCCTGCCTTGAGGTTGCTCCTGAACCACTCGGGGCCCGAAGTTTCTCGTTGTAATCTTCCTTTTAGCGGTCCCTGATGGACCGCCACCGAACCATGATTGTCGCCCCTGGAAAACAACAAAAAAAGTGACATCAAAAATGTTTTACTATTTAATTGATCTAGCCACAACAACAATGAAATACATTTGTTGTTAATCTATCGGTGGCAACTAGACAGTAAACCACTTCTGAGCAATAAAACATACGTGTATGCAATCTACAAATTAAATACTGTATACTTACGGCACTGCTCCTGTTGCCTGTCTCCGAGGTCCTCCCAATTCGGCACAATTACCTCACCGATTTCGTGCCAGAGGAGCCGGGTTGAGTTGTGGTCTGCTTGGCGGCAGTCGGTGTAGTCCCACAACGCTGGACGCGTCTCCACTATCTGGAGGAGGAGGTCATTATCTATAAAAAAGGTGACTTTCTCCTCATCCATTCTGGTGGAGACTCTGGAACCCTAAAAAAAAAAATGCAAATACTGTTTGAAACTTTTTGAATTTCAAAGACTTTGATTACAAATACTCACACAACCCGACCCCTGCGCGGTCCCCGACTTCCTCTGTCGGAGGCTCGAGGACCTCTCTGAGAGGCAACGGGAGGAGAAGGCTGTAAAATAGAAAAAAAAATTATGATTTGAGAACATACAATAACATGTATTTTTGGGGAAAAAATATAGAAAAGTAAACACCTACCATTTGCTGTCCTCCACCCCCACTTTCCTCCTCTGCTGTTCCTTCTTGGCCAAGACGCACCTCCTCTACAGACAATGACTTCAAGAAAAAACATAATTATAATAATGACAAAATATTACAGTGGGGCTTGCTATAATCCAACTTTACATACCGTATCATGTCGGCGAGGAGGAGTGCTCCCGACCTCACGTGAAGAAGATATGTCTATTAAAAAAATAATAATAATATTTGAACTTTACACACGACAAGCAGACCCACGTTGTCTGTATCAGTTCAGCCATGGATGCTATCGCTGCACTGGCTGGACAGCTGCAAGGGCTGTCTCTAGAGGTAGCAGACCGTCTCACAGATTCAGAGACCACAGGCGACTGATCCTAGTGGTGATTACCAGGCCTGTCCTGAACCTAAAGTTGCCCTCTCGGATAGATTCTCAGGGGGAAGTGATAATTTCATTCGGTTTAGGGAAGCGTGCAAATTGTACTTTAAGCTACGTCCACACTCTTCTGGAGATTAGAGTCAGAGGGTAGGTGTGATTATTTTGTTGCTTAAATGGGACGCCCAGTCTTGGGCTTTTTCTCTGCCGACCGGATCACAGTCCCTCCGATCGGTGGATGACCCGGATCGGACCTCCCTGGCCGAGACCAAGTTACGCTGCCTGCGTCAGGGAGAGCGTTCTGCGGAGATCTATTGCTCTGAATTTAGGAGATGGGCTACAGATACTGAGTGGAACGATCTGGCTCTCCGTAGTCAGTTCTGTCAGGGATTATCTGAGAGGCTGAAGGACGCTTTGGCTTTTCATGAGAATCCTTTGTCTTTGGAAGCTGCTATGTCTCTTGCTGTACGTATTGATAGACGCCTGAGAGAGAGATCGAAGGGCCCACTCTCTCAGGACGTTCTATTACATAACGTATCATCCTCCTCTGACACTTTGGGTGAAGCTACTCCGGGGTTTGGGTCAGTAGACGAACCCATGCAGTTAGGGGGAGCTACCCCTGGATTCACTGGTAATAGGAAGGGAGTGTGCTTTTTCTGCGGAAAAAGGGGACATTTTATCAATGTATGTCCAGACATGCAACGGCAAAAGGAGAGAAAAAAAGACATTTAATTCTCATTTGACTCTTGGAGGAGTGAGAGGAGAGTCAGAAAATGTGCATTTGTCTTTTACCGGTAGTACCCGATTTCTCCTGACTGCCAAGGTGGCGCTAGAGTCTAAGACTGTGGGGATTGAGGTGTTTTTCTGGACAGTGGGGCAGGGGTGAACCTGATTGATGCTCAGTTTGTCTGTATGCACGGGTTGTCACCAAGTGTATTCAACAAAAACATTTGCACATTCGCTATTGATTCTTCACCAGTTGCTCAGAAGTGTTTGTCTCAAGTGATGCATGATATCAGATTAAGAGTGGGGGACTTCCATCAAGAATTTATCTCGTGTTTTGTGTTGGAAGGTCTCCCTTGCACCGGTGGATCTGGGTTTATCGTGGCTTAATAAGCACAATCCAACTATCGATTGGCAAGCTGGGCAGATTCTGGATTGGGGTGATTATTACATTGACAGTTGTCTTAATACATCTTTTTCTGTTGTAACTACCAAGAATGTACCCTCTTTTATATATGATTTTGCCGACGTGTTTTCTGAGAGTGGATGTCAGGATTTATCTACACACCGGGAATATGATTGTCCTATCAATCTTATTCCCGGAGATAAATTGCCTAAATCCAGGTTGTATAACCTTTCTGAATCTGAAACACAGGCCATGAGAGAGTATATTACCGAGAGTTTGGCCAAAGGACATATAAATAGACCTTCCAAATCTCCAGTGGTAGCAGGGTTCTTCTTTGTTAAAAAAAAAAAAAAAAAGACTGAGGTCTTCGGCCATGTCTGGATTTCAGTGAACTGTCCGTGATCCTTACCCTCTTCCCTTGATTCTCAATTTGTTTAACCAGATTATTGGCGCCAAGGTGTTCCCCAAGTTGGACCTAAGGGGGGCATATAATCTGGTTGGATCAAGGAAGGGGATGAATGGAAGACGGCTTTTAATACTCCTGAGGGGCACTTTGAGAACAAGGTCATGCCTTTCGGGTTGACCAATGCTCCTAAGGTGTTGCAACACTTTGTGAATTACATTTTTCATCACCTGGTGGGGAGGATTGTAGTAGTGTATTAAGGCCCCTTTCACACTAGCGGCAAGGAACTCCGGCAGGCTATTCCGGCGGGTGAACAGCCTGTCGGATTTGTGCTGCCGCTAGTGCACGCGTGCCCCCGGACTACCGCTCCGGCCCCAATTATAGTCAATGGGGCCGGACTGGTAGTCCGGGGGCACTCGTGCACTAGCAGCAGCACGGATCCGACAGGCTGTTCACCCGCCGGAACAGCCTGCCGGAGTTCCTTGCCGCTAGTGTGAAACTAGCCTTAGATGACATTCTAATTCCAGATGTGGAAACACATCAGGATCACGTTAGACAGGTGTTACAGATCCTAAGAGATAATAAATTGTATGCAAAATTGGAGAAGTGTGTTTTTGCTGTACAGGAGGTGCAGTTCTTGGGATACCTGTTGTCATCTTCGGGTTTTCTAATGGATCCAGAGAAAGACTGTGCTGTATTGGACTTAGATCGACCCGAAAATCTGAAGGCTCTTATGCAGTTTTTAGGTTTAACCAACTATTACCGAAAATGTATTCAGAATTATTAGACAATAGTAAAATCCTTAACAGACATGACTAAGAAAGAGACGGATGTCTTAGTGTGGTCTGATTCGGTGTTGCGAGCCTTTTCTGCGATTAACGAATGCTTCGCTTCTGCCCCTATATTGGTGCAACTGGATGTATCACAACCTTTCATTGTGGAAGTGGATGCGTCACCTGGAAAATGGCGACCATGTGCATTTTTCTCTAAAAAACTCTCCCGCTGAGAGAAATTATGATGTGGGTAACAGAGTTACTGGCCATTAAGTTGGCTTTTGAGGAATGGCGTCATTGGTTGGAAGGGGCGATTCATCCGATCACTGTGTTCACTGATCACAAAAATCTGTGTTACCTGGAGTCAGCCAAATGACTGAACCCGAGACAAGCCAGATGGTCATTGTATTTCACCAGATTCAATTTCCCTGTCACCTATCATCCTGGGGTTAAGAACGTCAAGGCAGATGCCTTGTCACGTAGTTTTCCTGGAGGTGGTGATTTTGAAAATCCAAGTCCCATACTGTCTTAAGGGGTGGTGATATCCGCTCTCTACCCTGAGCTTGAGGTGAAGGTGTTAGAGGCTCAGGGAGAAGCACTGGATTTGTGTCCCTCTGGGAAACTATTTGTGCCACTGGAATTGAGTCACAAGGTGTTTGAAAAACATCATTGTACGGTTCTTACGGGACACCCTGGGAGCAGATCCACTGCTGACCTCATATCTCGTAGATTCTGGTGGCCGGGGTGGCGTAAGTCTGTTAAGGACTATGTGTCAGCCTGTACCACCTGTGTGCGTGCTAAGGTGACACATACTCGGCCTTCCGGATCTTTACTTCCGTTGCCTATCCCATCCAGAACATGGACTCATGTATCCATGGATTTTATCACTGATCTACCTAACTCTTCAGGAAAAACAGTTATTCTGGTGGTAGTTGATTGCTTTAAGAAAATGGTGCACTTAATTGCTTTGCCGAGCCTACCTAATGCTAAAACACTTGCACAAGTATTTGTTGACAACATTGTGAAACTCCATGGCATTCCTTCTGACGTGGTCTCGGATCGTGGGACTCAGTTTGTTCCCAGATTCTGAAAAGCGTTCTGTACTCGATTGGGGATACAACTGTCATTTTCTTCGGCTTTTCATCCTCAGTCGAACGGACAGACGGAGCGCACTAATCAGAGTCTGGAGACTTACTTGAGATGTTTTGTATCTGATGTTTGGTATCTGGTCTTCCTTTTTGTTTCTGGCAGAGTTTGCCATAAACAACTGTAGTCAGGAGTCCACTGGTGAGTCGCCGTTTTTTGGGGCATATGGGTTTCACCCGCAGTTTGGCACATTTTCTGGTTCAGATACTTCCGGTATCCCTGAGGAACGTTTTTCGTCATTTATTACTGCTTACCCCTTCTAGGGGTGCGGTCTATAGCTTCAGTTTCTGGACTCTGGGCTAGCTGGTTGTTGGTTCTCGGTTGAGCTCCTGTCGCTACCTTTGCTCCACGTGAAGTTAAGTGTCATCTTTCCTATTTGTATTTTGTCTGTTGTATTCCCCTGTCTGTCGTATCCAGGCCTGAGGGAGAATCCTGTTTATTCTTCTGGTGAAGGAATAGGTTGTCTCAAGTCCTGTCACTATACCAGGGCACTGCAGGGTGTGTTAGGGCTCTATGAACTTTCCTGTGTATGAACCTTCCTACCATCAAGGTCAGTTCATACTGATAGTTGGTCAGGACTTGGATTAGGATTATTCTAGGAGGTGACCTTCTCCTTTACCCTAGTTTTCAGGCCTCGTTCCTTTCTCCTTCCCTCCCGTACTCGGTGTGGAGTTTTCTACCCACACCGCATCCGTGACACAGGCTGGGTGACACGTTTTTTTTTCTCTAAAAAATAAATTCGAGGAATGGTAGTTATATTCTTGTATCTAGGTACTACTACTCCTAGCATCCCCTATGTACTTATACTACCAGCAGTCCCTATGCAAAATTACATAGGGACTGCAGGTAGTATAAGTACATAGGGGATGCTAGGAGTAGCAGTCCTAGGTACTACTACTCCTAGCATACCCTATGTACTTGTACTACCAGCAGTCCCTATGCAATAGTACATAGGGACTGCAGGTAGTATAAGTACATAGGAGATGCTAGGAGTAGTAGTACCTAGAATACTACTACTCCTAGCATCTCCTATGTACTTATAACCTACAGCTCCTATGCATGAGTACCTAGGAGCTGCTTATAATTATTGTTTTTTTATTGCTGGCGCAATAAGGAGCAAACAGGAAGCTGCGAAACCAGCTCCTCCTATATCCCGGCGCAGACCGGAAAACCGGATCTGGCGACGCGGCAATTTCCGGAACACTTGGTACCCGATCCAGCATTAATACATCTCAATGGAAATTAATGCCGGATCTGGCAAGTGCGGTATTGTTCCGGAATTTTGGCCGGAAAAAATACCGCAGCAGTCAAATACCGTACAAGGGACGGAACAGAAGACATCCTGATGCATACTAAACGGATTGCATTCCATTCAGAATGCATTAAGACAAAACAGATGCGTTTTTTCCCCCGGTATTAAGGCCCTTTACCGAATTTCAATACCGGAAAAGAATAACGCTATTGTGAAAGTAGCCTTACAGTTCAGTGATTATGCCAATATTCCAGGTTGTGGTATCATCCACTCTTATATACTTAGAGTTATTTCACTCTTACCAGACTCGGATGTCTTCCTGCGCTTGTAGCGCTTGTTGTACCGGCTGGGATACCTTCGCGCATGCGCTTTGCAACCTTACCCACGCCGGACTTCAGAAATCTTTCAGCGCACCATTTCTTAAGCTTACAGTATACAAGGAGTTTTTTTTTTAAAATGTGTAGGATGACTGTTCTTATCCTCGCAGACGCGTTTCGGAACTATTGTTCCTTTCTCAGTTGTTCTTGTAACTCCCACAGAAGTAAAAGAAGGATTCTGGGAGTTGTAGTTTGGAGGTTGCTGATCCCTGTTATCCCAGGGTTATGTTCACACTGTGGATTTTTCCATCTAAAATGCGGAATCTGCAGCTGACCCCTGGATTTCTGCCTCAGATCTGAGGTTGTACATTCTGTTGACCTCATACAAGAAGACTAAGGCCTCATGCACCCGACCGTAGCAGGTCCGCAATATTCGGGCACCGGCCATGTGCGCACTGTATCACAGATGCGGACCCATTCACTTGAATGGGTCCACAATCCGCAAGCTACGGTGCGGTGCACAGCGGAGCACGGAGGCACTACGAAGCGCTTCCGTTGGTTTTCTGCCTGTACCTCCATGCACCGTCGGAGGGGCGGGCACATGGTCAGTGTCTCCGTGCGGTCCGCAGAATGGGCCTGGCTGGTACACGGTCATGTGCATGAGGCCTTATCCACATGTAAAACCGCCGAAAGAAATCACCTGCTGTTTCTTTTCTGTCCTGCAGATTTCAAATCTTATTTATATCGATGGGAGGTTTTTGTCGCGGACTACGAAGCGGAAAAACGCCCCAAAAGCCACGTGGAGACACGCAGTGTGAACATACACACTGATGTACTTAGTCCGCATGAGATGCTGGTGAGGAACATGAATAAATCTGGGGATAAAGCGGTGCTGAGATTGTTCCTGACACTACATCCTATGGCTGACACCTGAGGACAACAGCCGCCCTTCAGCATTACCTACAGAAGACAGCATGTACTGTATGCTAATTGTCCTCGGTAATTACTACACTGCGGATTATCATATCACACGTGACCGGCATTCAGCACAGCTCATGACATCAGCGAGCTGCGGGGCTGAAGCGGTTAAATCTAGAGGCTGTGAGGAGCGTCGCCCCTTTAAGAAGCCGGGCCCTGCACTGCCGGGGGGGGGCGGGGTCTTCCTCCTCCCCCTGGAGTCCCCGCCCCCTCACATCACGCGCGTTTGTGTAATTCCCGGATCCGGCTCCTCCCCCCTCCACGTTGTTTCTCGCCCTCAAAATGATTGTGAAACGTAGCAGCACACGCCCTGCCCACAGCATGAGGGGACAGCACGCATCACGGGGCAGGGGACACACCCTGCTGTAACCCTGTCACTGCCGCGGGGGTCATTCGGAGACAGTGGCGCGCAGCGGCCTGCGGCTGGCAGTTTTCCAGTTGCTAAGCGCTGTTATAAATCAGGTGACCGGGGACGGACAGCGCAGCCCAGGACTCGGGACGCCTCACAGATACTGGCGGCCATTGCTCCTACGTTGGGGCACATTACATATAGTTATAAAGAGCAGTACAAGGAAGTGAACGCGTTGCCCATGGCAGCCAATCAGATTGCAGCTCTCATGTCTCACAGACTGCTTAGCAAATGAAAGCAGTAAGCCGATTGGTTGCTGCAGGAAACACCTGCACTTCTCATCCATTAGTTTTGTCAGGGAGATAAGGGACGCGTTTTTGGCACGTTTTTTACGCGTCAGAAACAAGCAAAATGTGAATCAATGGGAAGTAAAAGTTTTTTTTATATTTTTACCGTGGTATAAAAAATAAAGCAGTATTTATTATGTTAGTACAAGTTTGCACTGACTCTCCCATTGAAATGAATCGGAAGCGGCAAAATAAAAGGCTTTGTACGCGTCTTCGCGTGTTTTTGTGCAGATTTTGGTTCACACCAAAGAAAATACAGTTTTGCATTGCATTATCCCCCCCCCCCCCCCTCCCCTCTGAAAAAGCTGCTTTTAAAAGGGCGGATTTCTGGAGGCATATTTTCAAAATCCGTAACGTAAACGTACCCTTTCACCTGCTGGTACTGTATGACGATGCGTTTTTGTCCCCACAGAAATCCACTCAGAAGGATTGCACGTAATCAGGCATCTTGTTCAGTTACCCTTAGGCCTCCTGCACACGACCGTATCCATTTGCGGTCTGAAAATGGCGGATCCATAAAATACTGATGCGGTCTGTATGTATCCCCCACTTTTCACAGGTCGCCTTGTAGAAATGCCTTTTTCCACAAAACGGACAGGAATAGGACATGTTCTATCATTTAAAGCGTGCCCCCACATCTGTCTGCTGTCCACATTTTTTGCAGCCCCATGGAAATGAATGGGTCCGCATTTAATCCGTAAAAAATGTGGATCGGATGCCGAAAAAAAATACGGTCGTGTCCATGAGGCCTTAGGCTGTTTTCCCTGTGTCTTGTCAGCTCTGTCTTCATTATAAATCAGGGGATTTAGGAGACGCCATAAATGCTGCAACATCTGAATCATTCATCAAATGTAACGCCTGATAAATTTGGTGCCACCCGCTAGGTGTGTTAACCAGTTCACATCACCATTATTTTTTCGTTCTTTTGATCAGTCAGAAGAACAGGAAAATGAAGGGGGAAAAAAACGGATCCTGGGCATGAGTAATGCACACAAAAAAAGGGACAAAAATGACTCGGGCGGACGCCAAATGTACATAAGGCCTCTTTCACACAACCGTTAGTTTTTTTCAGTGTTTTGTGGTCTGTTTTTCACAGATCCGTTCCGTTTTTTGTTTTCGTTTCTGTTCCATTTTTCCGTATGGCATATACAGTAATTACATAGAAAAAATTGGGCTGGGAATAAAATTTTCAATAGATGGTTCCGCAAAAACGGAACGGATACAAAAGAAATACGGATGCATTTCCGTATGTGTTCCTTTTTTTTGCGGACTCATTGACTTGAATGGAGCCACGGAACGTGATTTGCGGGCAATAATAGGACATGTTCTATCTTTCAACGGAACGGAAATAAGGAAACGGAATGCATACGGAGTGCATTCCGTTTTTTTTTTGCGGAACTATTGAAATTAATGGTTCCGTATACGGACCATATATGGAACGCAAAAAACGTCCCATAAACGGAAAAAAAAAAAATGGTCAGTTGAAAGAGGCCTAACTGATGCCTCATCCACTTGCTCGCGAAGCCCGGCTCGTCTTCATTCTTCTTCTTTGAGGACCTGGGAGGAAAAGGACCTTTTGGTGACGTCACTGCGCTCATCACCATGGTGATGGAACATGTGATCAGCGCGGAGCCATCACATGGCCCATCACCATGGTGATGGACCATGTGATGAGCGCAGTGACGTTTTCAAAGGTCCTTTACCTCCCAGGTCCTCAAAGAAGAAGAAAGAAGACTAGCCGTCTGCGCGAACAAGTGGATGAAGTGAGTTAAATTTATTTATTTCTTTTTTTAACCCCTCCATCCCAAATTTACTAAGCATTCTGTATTAAGAATGCTATTATTTTCCCTTATAACCACTTTATAAGGGAAAATATTAAAATCTACACAACACCTAACCCAAACCCGAACTTCTGTGAAGAAGTCCAGATTCGGGTCTGGGTACCAAACATGCAGATTTTTCTCACGCGCGTGCAAAACGCATTAAAACGCTTTGCACTCGCACTCATTTTCCCGCGACGCACCCGCATCCTATCAGGCCCTCACACGCGACGCCCATGTGAAAGAGGCCTAAGTCCCTTTGATCCCTGTTCATGTACTTTCCCCACAGGCACTGATTGCTTGTAATGGCAGCCAAAACCCCCAAGCTTGCCATGGTAATCTAAGCCTCTGGCAAGGCTGAGTGGGTAATGTCACAAGCACCATAGACTATAAGGCCCCTTTCACATGAGCTAGTTTTCAGCGCAGGTGCAATGTGTGATGTGAACCCATAGCACCCGCACTGACTCCTGACCCATTCATTTCAATGGGTCTGTGTAGATGAGCGGGGTTTTTTTTACGCATCAGTTCTACGTTGCGTGAAAATTGCAGCATGTTCTATATTCTGCGTTTTTCACTCAGCCCTGGCCCCATAGAAGTTAATGGGGCATCAGTGAAAAACGCATTGCATCCGCAAACAAGTGCGGATGAAATGCGTTTTTCACTGATGGTTGCTAGGAGCTGTTGTTAGTAAACCTTCAGTTTTTTATCACACGTGTGAAAAACGCATCAAAACGCATTGCACCTGCGTGGAAAAAACTGAACTGAACACAATCGCAGACAAAGGCCTCATGCACACGACCGTTGTGTGCATCCGCGTCCGTTCCGTCATTTTTCACAGTTTAGCGGAGGTCCCATTCATTTCTATGGAGCTGTGAAAAAAAACTGATAGTCCTCCGTTTTTTCTCCGCGTCCGTGATCCGTGATTCCAGTCCGTCAAAAAAATATAACCTGTCCTATTCTTCTCAGTGGAAAAACGGAGGACGGACCCATTCAAGTAAATGGGTCCGTAAAAAAAAAACGATGCACAACTGGTATGTCGTCCGCGTCCGTTTTTTTCTACAAGACCTTGGTGCAATAAAATTACACTTTTCATTAACCTTCCTTTTTTTCCCCCTGTCAGACAAAAAAAAAAGTAAGACACAAGGAAACACAACTGAAGCAAAATCGGACACGGACCACTGAAGCCAAATCACTGACAGTGAAAAAACATGAGGCCAAAACGGAATGAACTTGCTTGCAAAATGGTGCGAGTTTCACTGAAAGCATCCGGAGCCAATCCATCACGCTCGTGTGAAAGAGGCATAAGTAAAAATTTGTGTTGACTCCCTGCACTCTCGCCGATTAGCTGTGCTTGGTGAGCTGCTAGGAGGCTGGGTCACTCAATGGAGCTCCTCCTAAAATATGATATCAATGACCTTTCCCAAGGAAGAGTCAAACACTTTTTAAATGGTGCCAAAAAAGTACAACTCCATCTGCCAAAGACGAGCCTTCATATGGTTATATGAATGTAAAAGTAAAAATGTTACGGCTCTTGGAAGAGGATTGAGATAAAAAAAATGAAATAAATGCCTGTGACACCAAGCGTTTGATAAAATGGCTGAACCAAAAAAAGTAAGTGACACATCCTAACTTTGGTCATATCCTTGGAACTGAGAAAAAAATGTCATGTAAACGGAGGGTATCTGTATTTTGTGGATCTGTTGTTAGCCAGGGGCGGATTAAGTGCATGATAGGCCCGGGGCTGTCTACCCAACTTGGGCCCCTCCCTCCATTTTAGTTTAGTTTTTTTTTTTTGTATGAAGAGGCTGCGGTGCTTCATGAGCGCCACAGTCTCTTCTTAGGCCATATGACATCTTCAGACTAAAGAAAATACCCCAAATTGGGTCCTAAACTGAAAAATTTGGTTGCCAAATTTAAAATACATATAATTATAATAAAAAAGACATGGAGGAGAATACAGCACCACATACCTCTTACATCCAGTGACATCTCCTCCATTTGACCCAGACCACCATGGCAAATTCTTTCAGCCGCATCTCGTCTCTACAGTTTGTAACACAGACACGTTAGATTTCTAAATTTTTCCATCAACCTCCCCATCCTGGTGTCCCCACAGTGTCATCCTACTGTCACCCCCAATACTGTGCCCGTTTTGCTCCCCAATGTCCAAGGTACTATACTGCTGAAAAAATTGTGACCCTAATAGACATAATTGGAGTCATGTATCAAACTGGTGTAAAGTAGAACTGGATTTCTAAAAGAGCTGTCAAATATGAAAGGTGGAATCTGATTGGCTACTATGGGCAACTAAGCCAGTTCTGCTTTACACCAGTTTGATAAATTACCCCAAATGTCCCTATAGTGTCCACAACAGCTATAATGTCCCCTAGAGTGCCCACAGTAATAATACCACCCTCTATTGTGTTCCAGGCAATAATCCCTGTATAGTGTCCCCAAAAATAATAGAATTGCCCCTACAGTGCCTCCCCAATAGCAACACCCCCATATAGTAATTTCCACCACACTGCCCCCACATAGTAATCCCCCCATAGTAATTTGCCCCCACACAGTAATTTCCCCCAAACTGCCCCCATATAGTAGTTTGCCCCCACACAGTAATTTGCCCCACACTGCCCCCACATAGTAATTTCCCCCACACTGCCCCCACATAGTAATTTGCCCCCACATAGCAATTTCCCCACACTGTCCCCACACAATAGTTTTCCCCACACTGCCCCCACACAATAGTTTCCTCCACATAGTAATTTGTCCCCACATAGCAATTTCCCCACACTGTCCCCACATAGCAATTTCCCCACACTGTCCCCACATAGCAATTACCCCACACTGTCCCCACATGGAAATTACCCCACACTGTTCCCACATGGAAATTACCCCACACAGTCCCCACATGGCAATTACCCCACACTGTCCCCACATAGCAATTACCCCACACTGCCCCACATAGTAATTTGCCCCCACACTGCCCCATATAGTAATTTGCCCCTAGCCCCCCACATAGTAGTCCCTCCCATAATAATTTGTCCCCACATAGTATTCCCTCCCATAATAATTTGGCCCCACAGCCCCCACATTCTCCCCCCCATGTACTCTATGTCTCTTAATATGTCCTACTGTTTGTCCCCCACCCCCCACATGTCCCCCAAAATAGGCACATGAAATAAAAAATGAAAAAAAATGAATAGCTAAATACTCACCTATGTCCAGGGCCAGGCGCTTGCTCGCAGAGGAAGGCGGGATGAGGCAGTGCTGCATCCCGACACAGGCGCGTGATGACGTCATCACGCACGCCTGCGCCTGAAGCTTATGGCGGTGATCTTCTCCCGTGCCCCGCCGCAGTATGTGGGCGTTCGGGTCGGTGCCGAACGTCCCTATTGTAATCCGCCACTTTTGTTAGCAGACAGTGATGGTCAGTTCGCAGTGTTCGCCAACGAACACATGCGGGCTGCCATCTTGACTCACCCGTCCGGCGATGCACAGGTAAGCCCTTACCTGTGCCTGTGTCGGGAGCCGGTCTGAAATCAAATGCGGTCACCGGGAGCAGGCAGTTCCGAGAACAGCCCGATGACGGCCCCCGGCGGCTGTTCTCGGAACTGCCTGCTCCCGGTGACCACATTTGATTTCAGACCGGCTCCCGGCACAGGTAAGGGCTTACCTGTGCATCGCCGGACGGGTGAGTCAAGATGGCAGTCCGCATGTGTTCGCTGGCGAACACTGTGAACTGACCATCACTGTTAGCAGACAGACACGGTCATTTGCATGAGGCCTAAACCTGATGACAGATTCCTTTTAAAATGGCCATAGTTTGTTGACCTGGACCCTATTTTCTATAAAACCTGTTTTGGATCTACGGATAAAAGTCTCAAGAAAAATACCTGTACACGGGTGCAGGTCAATGTGCAGAAGATCCGCACTCATTTCCATGTGTATTTTTTTGCGTTTCTGCATCCAAACCGCACGAAAAAAACACTTTTTCTAACAGCATTTTTTGGAAAAATTTGGAAATCCACACCGCAGATCAATTTCTATGTAGAGGAAAAAAAACACAAAAGGGGTTCATTTATTAAGACCGGTGTTTTAGACACAGTCTTAATAAGCCCCTATGCTGGCGATGTATCCGACAAAGTTATGTAGAGGTGCAGGCGCATCCACTGCCGGTCTAAGGCCTCTTTCACACGGGCGTTGCGGGAAAAGGTCCGGGTGCGTTGCGGGAACATGTGCGATTTTTTCCACGCGAGTGCAAAACATTGTAATGCGTTTTTCACGCGCGTGAGAAAAATCGGCATGTTTGGTACCCAAACCCGAACTTCTTTATAGAAGTTCGGGCTTGGGATCGGTGTTCTGTAGATTGTATTATTTTGCCTTATAACATGGTTATAAGGGAAAATAATAGCATTCTGAATAAAGAATGCATAGTAAAATAGCGCTGGAGGGGTTAAATATTTTTTTTTTTAACTCACCTTAATCCACTTGCTCGCGCAGCCCGGCATCTCTTCTGTCTTCATCTTAGCTGTGTGCAGGAAAAGGACCTGTGGTGACGTCACTCCAGTCATCACATGGTCCGTCACATGATCTTTTACCATGGTGATGGATCATGTGATGACCGGAGTGACGTCACCACAGGTTCTTTTCCTGCACACAGCTAAGATGAAGACAGAAGAGATGCCAGGCTGCGCGAGCAAGTGGATTAAGGTGAGTTAAATTATTATTTATTTTTTTAACCCCTCCAGCCCTATTGTACTAAGCATTCTGTATTCAGAATGCTATTATTTTCCCTTATAACCATGTTATGAGGGAAAATAATAATGATCGGGTCTCCATCCCTATCGTCTCCTAGCAACCGTGCGTGAAAATCGCACCGCACTTGCTTGCGGATGCTTGCGATTTTCACGCAGCCCCATTCACTTCTATGGGGCCTGCGTTGCGTGAAAAACGCACAAAATAGAGCATGCTGCAATTTTCACGCAACACACAAGTGATGCGTGAAAATCATCGCTCATGTGAACAGCCCCATAGAAATGAATGGGTCCTGATTCAGTGCGGGTGCAATGCGTTCAACTCACGCATTGCACCCGCGCGGAAAACTCGCCCGCGTGAAAGGGGCCTAAATGTAAGACAGCGTCCTGTCTGGCGTAGATTTAGACCATTTTCTACTCCTAAAACACTTTTTTTTAGACCTGCTGTGAGCGAGGAAAAGTCGCACATTGCAGCGTAAATAACCTTTGCGACGCAATCTGCGCCAGAAATACACCTAATATAGGCGTATTTCTGACCGTAAATGACCCATAAAATGTACATGAGATTGGTGTAATCCACATTGCTGGTACTGTAATACGCTGTGGTTTTTCCACATGCGAATTCATGTGGAAAAAATGTGTTCCGCTATGTGTGCAGGTGGCCTAAGGTCCATACACACATAATTTTAGTCTGCCCTGTGCACTATAATAACGCCATAGAAACTGCTTGCAGTATTTTCCATGCCACATGCATTAAGGTGTTTAGGTGTTAATCACAGTAGATAGAAAAATGCAGGTTAATAATGGGGCGCTGCGCACTAAGGACATGAAAACAAGTGAAAGTACGTGTTTCCTCAGAAGGACTGACACCTTAATCATGTGCAAATTCATCAAGTACATTGTCCTCATGTCGGGATTTAAAGCCGGTAACCTGGAAGTGATGACACAGCATTCTCAAAATGAAACAGAATTACCCATGTAGAAACCAAATAGAAACATATAAAATATATCAGTGTTTGGTTTATATAGGGGCTCATGCACATGACCGCGGTTTTGGTCCGCATCTGATCAGCATTTTTGGCGGATTGGATGTGGACCCATTCAATTCATCCGTATGTCCGTTCTGCGGTCCTGCAAAAAATAAATAATAGAACATGTCCTATTCTTGTCTATTTTGCGGACAAGAAAAGGCAGTTCTAAAGAGGGCAGGACGTACCGTTCTGCAAAATGTGGAATGCACACGGCCAGGACCCATGTGGAACTCAAAAACGGAGGACTAAGGTTAAGGGCTCATGCCCACGAACATGTGCGGCATGTGCCCGTGCTGCGGACCGCAAATTGCAGTCCACAATGCACGGGCCGTGGGGCAGGCGCATGCGGATCGCGGCCCCATTCACTTGAATGGTGTCCGTGATCCACATCTGATGGTCCGCAACGCAAAAAAGTAGTGCATACTGTTGTAAAAATATTAATATTAGAAATCCGCTCGCATCAGGCTTTGTGTAAGGAAAGGTAAAAATAACAGCAGTATCACGACCGGCGTGCCAATCACATACGTGACGCAAAGGCAGGGAAAAGGAAGGCCCTGTCCGAGGGAGAAGGAAAGATGGTGACCCCTAACTCACCTTCAGGCTGGCACCTGACTACCCTGACGTCCCTAGACGGGTTTCTCACCCGTACGCCGATCATGTGCCTAAACCCTGGCTTTCCCTAAGATGAGCCCTAAGTAGTGAATAGGGTGGTGGGAACACTAGTCCGCACCACTAACACTAAAGGGAAACACCAGGGAGAGGACAGACAATACTGACGAAACATATAGTCCCAGGTGGGCGACAACAAACAACCAACAGGGATCCGGAGGGTAATGCTCTGGTACGACAACCAGGAATAACAGCAACTCAGCTCCAGTGGGTCAGTATAGAAGTCCAGGCAGGAAGCTCTATATCTGGCAACCAGAGAAGTGGGAGAGGGGAATATAAAGAGGTTGGGAGTGCCGGACAAGAAACAGCTGAGGAGAAGAAGCTACGGATCTCTGAGTGAGACAAAAAGGATTGCAAGGCAAACACAGAAAGCTACGATTAAGTAACAGCGTGATCTTTAGACAAAGAGCGCGCAGCCACCCGCTGCGACTTCCTGACCCCGGGTGTAACGGAGTCAGACGTGGCTCTTGACACCCTCGTGACACGCAGTCAGACAAAGGTGTTACCATCTTGAGTTCTTCTGAGCAACTGCCCCTCCTCCACAGTCTGCTCACCTTTTATTTAGTCACAGTAACAAAGGAAAAGGGGTTGGCCCATCACCTGACCACTTACTTCATGTAACAAGGATACAGGAAGTGATGACACAGGAAGATGAGATAGTTCAGGTACTTGTCAAAGGACAGGAGAGGGC
The DNA here is from genome assembly GCF_905171765.1 of Bufo bufo. Lineage (NCBI taxonomy): Eukaryota > Metazoa > Chordata > Amphibia > Anura > Bufonidae > Bufo > Bufo bufo. The sequence goes on from NC_053391.1 coordinate 118,603,271, forward strand.
ATCAACGTGGCTGGACAGTGCAATGCACACACCTCATCCCTGTATAAGGAAGGATGAGTCATGTCCATTGTCTGATCAGCCAGGTGGCCGCCCATCCCCCATCACTGTCAGCATGGATCCCATTCAATACTGCTCAAAGTGACCAGTATCTAGTGAAGATCATTCTACTGGTTCTTATAGGTTTGAGATTATCTGCAAGACATTGCTACGGCTATTGTCAGTATATGGTACGAGTATACCGACAAGGCAGATATGCATGTCTTAAAAGCAGATATGTATCCAGAAAGGGATAGCGAAGCCGCAGCAGAGGTATAATATGTATCTCTCGTTATGCAGACTTCACTTCTCTAATGTGTATAGACATTTGAAGGGAAGAAGCCCAGTGCATTGCACTTAGTGCTCAAAAACCGGCAAACGCCCCCCTACACACTGGGAACATATCTCCAAGCCCATGAGAAGGTTTTCATACTGACGGTTTTACCGCTCGTCCCGATTCAACCCAAGTACACTCTGCTATTTTTCACGGTTAAATCCGACACAGGGAGACAGATGACAATCTATAAAACACACACACATCCTAAGATAAAATATCCGCATAATAAAATTTCCACAACAGTCTTTCCTCTTTGTCATATGCTCCCCAGTGTCCCTCGATGAATCTCGATCTTCTTCTTTGAAAAAACAGTCTTGTCTACGAAAAGTCCTGAATCCATAAAACAAAACAGATGATGGAAAACAGAAAGTCAATCTTGACACGTAGCTTCGGGAGGTGACTCAGGAGGTGGCGTTTCGCGTTGGTCGCCGGCTGGTTTGGAGTCTTTTGCATCTTGTCCATGGTTTGGTCTTCAGGGTGTCTGTTCGGGCTTGGGTAACTCGGTCGATTAGACATCAGGAACATCTCACTCCGGCGTATAGAAGGAATGGAAACAAAAAACATAAGTACATGTCCCATTTCCTTTCGCCCGGATCCAATTGAAAACCAGTGAGCCCCAAGACCTCCCAAAGCTTTAAAAAGGATTCCGCCCCTCACTAGTCATAGCTCCGCCTCTGCCCTGCTCCTGTCAGTATGGGCCTGACCCTTGTCAATGGTGTCTGCTAGCCAGGCATAACCATACCACATCTACGGGTCGCCTAGCTGCCTGGACACCCATACAGGATTAACAAGCGAGGAGCAGGAGCCAGAGCTAACATTAAACCTATAGCTGATATTACCCTCTAGGAATGTATCGTTATGTGCTATCAACAAATGTCTCCTTGTAACAAATAAACAAAAGTGATACTCTTCATTCTTTGACTTAGTTGAGCAGCTTCTTGCAATGACTGGTGTGGATCCAGTTGTCTCGTCCCTCGAACTTCAGAGAGGTTGGCGTCATCATCAGCACCTGGAATGGCCCAAGATATCTCGGCTCTAGTCCCGTCCTCGGATGTTTCTTTAGCACGACCCAATCACCTGGTTGACTAGAATGAACACTGGTTATTGAGTCTGGGTCCGGGAGAAACTCCCGAACCCGGTGGTGGACATCGGGTGATAACCCGTGGGGCTGCCTGGGGGCATACCTGATGGAATAAAAGGGTTACAGGCCATGAATCGGCCGTGATTTTTACTTTCTTTGCAAAAATCTGACCCAAGTACCGTCAAAGAAAAGGCAGTCGTGATGGTTCTCAACGTAATTCCCTACTAGGTTAGAAAATTGATTGACAGTTGAGAGGTTAGAATGGTTAGTAAAACATTTGAAGATCGTTGTTTTCGGCACCACTTTCCCCCCTTTTCATCGTCCTTAAAACCAGGACGAAGAGAAGTTGGATTCAACATGGTGCATCGTCTCAAGGTTAGATGGAGAGATGAGGGAGGGATGAGAGAGAGAGAGGGAGCGATAGAGAGAGAGAGAGAAAAGCGCTTCTATTGGACTCCGTAGTTTTAGTTGGACGGGAGTACATGACAGTGTTAGTTCGCACTGTCTGGGACTTTTGAATGCCCTGTTGCTGGAAATCGATGGATTCGTGCAGCCACAGTTCTGCTTTCTGGAGGGAACCATGGCTTTGGAGTCTAGTGGGGAATTCACAGACAAACTTTTTTCCCATCCAGACCTCAAAGGTCCCTTCTTCGGGTATGGTCCACTCTAAACCTACAGTCCCTTGGTGCCAATCTTTGAGGGGCTTAACAACTACTCCTCCATAGATGCATTTCATGTACTGCTTGGCTGTCCTATAGTCAGAAGTGGTACCCTTCTGTTCCCTAAATTTCGCTAAACCCATGCTCGAGCCTTCTAAAGTGTCCCGCGACACACGCTTGGACTGTCCCGCGACACACGCCTGGACGGCTGCTACTCCCCTTCGTTCGCCTCTGAGTTGCCCTAGGGTTTCTGTTACCGACACATGGACTCCGTTCACCCAAGTTAGACCTCAGGAAAAGGACTAACAGTGTGAGGAAAAGGGCTCTTGCCAACACACGGCGGCCCTCTGAGTCTCCTAATGAGATATACCAGCCTCGGTTTTGGCTCTGAATAGTGACCTGACCACAGGACAGGGATTCCAATTGACCTGGAGTGGAATGTGCGCACAGGAAACAAACACACAGTACTCCTGTGGGGAAAGGGGTTACTCACACAGCTATTGGTATGCCAGGGTGATATATATCACCTTGTCTCCTTAAAAAAAAAGCTCATCAACTCACTTTCCTTTGCCTATATTATTCTATATAGTCAAGCTGAACAGCACAGGAAGCCCTTTTTGCAGTGACTGATCAAAAACCTCTCGCTCAGCAGCAACCCTTGAATTCAGACAGTAGTTCCCACACAATATCACAAGACCCCCAGTACTCCCAACCAAATCTACAGAGAAGAGAGAGGGAAAGAAAGAGAAAAAGAAAGAGAAAAGTGCCAAAATATGAAAAAGGAAAAACTGAATAATAGACTAAAAATAAAAATGGGTTAGTAAAAAGGAAAAACTGAAAAAAAAACTTGATTACATCAATAAAAACCTAAAAAAATAAAAATGGGTTAGTAAAAGAAGACCTGTAAAAAGGAGAGAAAAAAAACAACATAGAAAACTTCAGTTACAGAAAGTCTTGCTATATATATTGAGATTCAGTAAAAAGCTAATGTTAACTTAAAAACCGAAACTCAAATACAAAAACAATTTTTTTTTTTTAAAGTATTAAATAAAAGAGGGTTCAAGGAAGGGGGATGGCCACTACGCCTTGCGCAGGCAGCCTGGCCACCCATAGCCCATACGGTACGTCGGGAGTCAGTGGGTCGGTTTCGGGCGCAGCCACGACAAGCCGGTGGTTAACTAGGGAGCGGTTGCGTGGGTGAAGGGTCACTCAGCCGGGGTTCGCTCACTCACATGTCTGTCCTTGTTTATTCAGGTCCACAGGTGGTTGGCTACTTTGCGATACTGTGGGGTTTGTGGCTGTTATGGCCGCCAGGTGAGTCAGGTGTGGTGCGCATGCGTGGGCCACCCCCCTTTTTACTCCTGCGTGGGCTTGGGGGACTGGGTATGGTGGCCTATCAATGCTCAGGCCACTGGCGCATGTCTTGCAGGGTGGCGCCTACAGTCGTAGCCTTTGGTGGGAAGTTGAAAAAAAAAAATATATATATATATATATATATATACACTGCGTGCAGAATTATTAGGCAAATTAGTATTTTGACCACATCATCCTCTTTATGCATGTTGTCTTACTCCAAGCTGTATAGGCTCGAAAGCCTACTACCAATTAAGCATATTAGGTGATGTGCATCTCTGTAATGAGAAGGGGTGTGGTCTAATGACATCAACACCCTATATTAGGTGTGCATAATTATTAGGCAACTTCCTTTCCTTTGGCAAAATGGGTCAAAAGAAGGACTTGACAGGCTCAGAAAAGTCAAAAATAGTGAGATATCTTGCAGAGGGATGCAGCACTCTTAAAATTGCAAAGCTTCTGAAGCGTGATCATCGAACAATCAAGCGTTTCATTCAAAATAGTCAACAGGGTCGCAAGAAGCGTGTGGAAAAACCAAGGCGCAAAATAACTGCCCATGAACTGAGAAAAGTCAAGCGTGCAGCTGCCAAGATGCCACTTGCCACCAGTTTGGCCATATTTCAGAGCTGCAACATCACTGGAGTGCCCAAAAGCACAAGGTGTGCAATACTCAGAGACATGGCCAAGGTAAGAAAGGCTGAAAGACGACCACCACTGAACAAGACACACAAGCTGAAATGTCAAGACTGGGCCAAGAAATATCTCAAGACTGATTTTTCTAAGGTTTTATGGACTGATGAAATGAGAGTGAGTCTTGATGGGCCAGATGGATGGGCCCGTGGCTGGATTGGTAAAGGGCAGAGAGCTCCAGTCCGACTCAGACGCCAGCAAGGTGGAGGTGGAGTACTGGTTTGGGCTGGTATCATCAAAGATGAGCTTGTGGGGCCTTTTTGGGTTGAGGATGGAGTCAAGCTCAACTCCCAGTCCTACTGCCAGTTTCTGGAAGACACCTTCTTCAAGCAGTGGTACAGGAAGAAGTCTGCATCCTTCAAGAAAAACATGATTTTCATGCAGGACAATGCTCCATCACACGCGTCCAAGTACTCCACAGCGTGGCTGGCAAGAAAGGGTATAAAAGAAGAAAATCTAATGACATGGCCTCCTTGTTCACCTGATCTGAACCCCATTGAGAACCTGTGGTCCATCATCAAATGTGAGATTTACAAGGAGGGAAAACAGTACACCTCTCTGAACAGTGTCTGGGAGGCTGTGGTTGCTGCTGCACGCAATGTTGATGGTGAACAGATCAAAACACTGACAGAAGCCATGGATGGCAGGCTTTTGAGTGTCCTTGCAAAGAAAGGTGGCTATATTGGTCACTGATTTGTTTTTGTTTTGTTTTTGAATGTCAGAAATGTATATTTGTGAATGTTGAGATGTTATATTGGTTTCACTGGTAAAAATAAATAATTGAAATGGGTATATATTTGTTTTTTGTTAAGTTGCCTAATAATTATGCACAGTAATAGTCACCTGCACACACAGATATCCCCCTAAAATAGCTAAAACTAAAAACAAACTAAAAACTACTTCCAAAAATATTCAGCTTTGATATTAATGAGTTTTTTGGGTTCATTGAGAACATGGTTGTTGTTCAATAATAAAAATTAATCCTCAAAAATACAACTTGCCTAATAATTCTGCACTCCCTGTATATATATATATATATATATATATATATATAAATTTTGTTTTGCCAGGTCTGTCACGACTACAGACTCGTTATAAAGCCCTGCCACGACTGCAGGCATCAGTCTGTCACGACTACAGACTTGTTATAAAGTCCTGCCACGACTGCAGGCATCAGTCTGTCACGACTACAGACTTGTTATAAAGTCCTGCCACGACTGCAGGCATCAGTCTGTCACAACTACAGACCCGTTATAAAGCCCTGCCACGACTGCAGGCATCAGTCTGTCACGACTACAGACCCGCTCTAAAGCCCTGCCACGACTGCAGGCACAAATCTGTTACGACTACAGACTCATTATATAGGCCTGCCACGACTGCAGGCATTAGTCTCATGTCAACAGACTCGTGAGGTAATACTACCACGACTACTGGCGATGGTCCGTTACCGCTATTCTCGATGTAGGGTCCCCTCACGACTACAGGGGCTAGTCGGTCACATCCACAGACTCGGTCGCATTCCCGTTGACTACAGGCACTGGCTGGGCATCTACGGGTAGTTGCGTCACGACTACGCACGCGGGTCAGCCACGGCCTGGGAGGTCAGCCTTCACGGTCACAGGTAGGTCCGGTCAGGCTTCAGTCTCCCAGCGGGTTCCAGTCACAACAACCAGCCCCTAGGTGAGGGGGGGCACTCCCGCACCGGCGCACAATGCCAGGGAGCTGTGCGGCTCCTCATGCGGCACACGGTTCAAACCAGCGGGGGCCCACGGTAAAGGAAGGGCTCCCTCTGATCCGGTGCACATTGCCAGGGAGTGGCGCTGCTCCCCACGCGGTACGAGTGTCCAGCCGGCGGTGGGTCGGCCCTAGCTGAGGAGGGGGGCTCCCCTGCACTGGTGCATTCTGCCAGGGAGCAGCGTGAGCTCCCCACGTGGCTGGGGGGTAAAGGCTCCTCATCTTCAATAAAGTCTGGCACGGGCCGCCGTGCCGTTAGGTAGGCAGGGATCAGGGGAAGGAGTACTAGGCTCGGTCAGGGGGAGCAGATCATAGGCGGTGGCTGGCTTCCTGCTGCCGGCCGTACATAAGGTTCCAAGGGGGTTATTTAGGCACAGGATGTTAGTTAGTCCGTGCAGCTGACCTGCGTTATACCATGCTCTTCATGCTCGTACTCAGAGCTGTGCCCATACGGGAGCTGCTTAAGTGGTTTATAGTTTAAAAATAAAAAAATAATAATAATTTTGAGTCTCTCACGCATGGCTTCTCCGTTTTAGGTTACACATATGACTCCTCCATTAGAGTCTCTCACGCATGGCTTCTCCGTTTTAGGTTTACACATATGACTCCGCCATCTGAGTCTCTCACGCATGGCTTCTCCGTGTTAGTTTTACACATACGACTCCGCCATTACAGTCTCTCACGCATGGCTTCTCCGTTTTAGGTTTACACATATGACTCCGCCATTAGAGTCTCTCACGCATGGCTTCTCCGTTTTAGGTTACACATATGACTCCTCCATTAGAGTCTCTCACGCATGGCTTCTCCGTTTTAGGTTACACATATGACTCCGCCATTAGAGTCTCTCACGCATGGCTTCTCCGTTTTAGGTTTGCACATATGACTCCGCCATTAGAATCTCTCACGCATGGCTTCTCCGTTTTAGGTTACACATATGACTCCGCCATTAGAGTCTCTCACGCATGGCTTCTCCGTTTTAGGTTACACATATGACTCCGCCATTAGAGTCTCTCACGCATGGCTTCTCCGTTTTAGGTTACACATATGACTCTGCCATTAGAGTCTCTCACGCATGGCTTCTCCGTTTTAGGTTACACATATGACTCTGCCATTAGAGTCTCTCACGCATGGCTTCTCCGTTTTAGGTTTACACATATGTCTCCGCCATTAGAGTCTCTCACACATGGCTTCCCCATTTTAGGTTACACATATGACTCCGCCATTAGAGTCTCTAACGCATGGCTTCTCCGTGTGAGTTTTACACATACGACTCCGCCATTAGAGTCTCTCACGCATGGCTTCTCCGTTTTAGGTTTACACATATGACTCCGCCATTAGAATCTCTCACGTATGGCTTCTCCGTTTTAGGTTACACATATGACTCCGCCATTAGAGTCTCTCACGCATGGCTTCTCCGTTTTAGGTTACACATATGACTCCGCCATTAGAGTCTCTCACGCATGGCTTCTCCGTGTTAGTTTTACACATACGACTCCGCCATTACAGTCTCTCACGCATGGCTTCTCCGTTTTAGGTTTACACATATGACTCCGCCATTAGAGTCTCTCACGCATGGCTTCTCCGTTTTAGGTTACACATATGACTCCTCCATTAGAGTCTCTCACGCATGGCTTCTCCGTTTTAGGTTACACATATGACTCCGCCATTAGAGTCTCTCACGCATGGCTTCTCCGTTTTAGGTTTGCACATATGACTCCGCCATTAGAATCTCTCACGCATGGCTTCTCCGTTTTAGGTTACACATATGACTCCGCCATTAGAGTCTCTCACGCATGGCTTCTCCGTTTTAGGTTACACATATGACTCCGCCATTAGAGTCTCTCACGCATGGCTTCTCCGTTTTAGGTTACACATATGACTCCGCCATTAGAGTCTCTCACGCATGGCTTCTCCGTTTTAGGTTTACACATATGTCTCCGCCATTAGAGTCTCTCACACATGGCTTCCCCATTTTAGGTTACACATATGACTCCGCCATTAGAGTCTCTAACGCATGGCTTCTCCGTGTGAGTTTTACACATACGACTCCGCCATTAGAGTCTCTCACGCATGGCTTCTCCGTTTTAGGTTTACACATATGACTCCGCCATTAGAATCTCTCACGTATGGCTTCTCCGTTTTAGGTTACACATATGACTCCGCCATTAGAGTCTCTCACGCATGGCTTCTCCGTTTTAGGTTACACATATGACTCCGCCATTAGAGTCTCTCACGCATGGCTTCTCCGTGTTAGTTTTACACATACGACTCTGCCATTAGAGTCTCTCACGCATGGCTTCTCCGTTTTAGGTTTGCACATATGACTCCGCCATTAGAATCTCTCACGCATGGCTTCTCCGTTTTAGGTTACACATATGACTCCGCCATTAGAGTCTCTCACGCATGGCTTCTCCGTTTTAGGTTACACATATGACTCAGCCATTAGAGTCTCTCACGCATGGAGAAAAATAAATAAAAAATAATAATAATAATTCCTCACCAGGCCCAGCTGCGCTGGGGCTAGTCTCTCATCTCACCATAGCTAAGAGACTGATGGCCAATTCCTTGGCCAGTAATACTCTGAGGGCTTACAAGACAGCTTGGCGCCTGTTTCAGAGATATGAGAACACCTACCCGGCCGGGGGCCTATCACTCACCTATTGGGCTTCATCAGGGTTTTGCCACTCTCAATTAAACCTGTCCTATAGCATTGTTAACTATACACGGCAGGTATTCAGCACCATTGGTACATGCTACATCCGGACCTACCGTCATTCTTCTCCGCCCACCCGATCAAAGCGGCGTTGAAGGGTTTGCGCAAGATGTCTGTTGTGAAACGACATGTGCGTCAGCCATTTACCGGTAGCTTGTTCAGGCCGTGACAGACAAACTGCAGGGTAAACCGTTCGGGCCGCAGGTTAGCGCTCTGGTAGAAACAGCCTTGTACCTGGCCTTCCATGGATTCTTCAGGTCAGGCGAGCTCATGGGCACCAATACACTGGCTGGGTGCTTGCGGAAAGGTCAGCATGTCCAAGACGTCACGGCCGGGGGAATCGGTGGCGGTCAGATACTTTCCCACGGACAGCAGATGGTGTCCGGTGCAGGCCTTGGAGGCTTGGCTGCGTAGTATTTAGTCCAAGCGGCATGTTCTCCCGTACTCGAACTAGGCAATGCCCGGCTAACCACCGCGGCCTTTCTTACGTACATTCAGGTTTAGTTGACAGGTTCAGGGGTCGGTCCTCTCTGGATCACAGGACATTCCTTCCGCATGGGCGCGGCAGCTGCGGCGCCCATGCATAAGGTGCTAGTACATGTCATCAAACGGTTGGGTCGTCACAGTTCCGCGTGTTCCATGCGTTATATCCGGGATCCTTATACGAAATATCACTGGCTTTCGAGTTTTGGTTTTGTAGTTTCTGTTATCAAGTTTTTTCAAACTCGTATGCATGGTTCTTTTGGCCCCTTTAGGCTACCCTTCGATAAGCAGTTCCGGCATAACTCTGCTGCTTCTAGGTGGGGGGGGGGGGGGTATAGGCTTAGGTAGGGGACCCTCTCATCATAAGCCGATCCGAGCACAAGTGGTAGGCAATTAAGAGTGCCGTGTTTGTGTGAGGGGAGGCGGGGCTTTAATTATTTAAACCTGGCTCTCCTGCCCCCACTTGTCGGTTCGAATGCTTTCGACCCACCCAGAAGCCCTCCCTTCTTCTCAGGACTCATCATTGGTGTGGCCCCCTTTAGGCTACCCTTCGATAAGCAGTTCCGGCATAACTCTGCTGCTTCTAGGTAGGGGGGGGGGGGGAGTATAGGCTTAGGTAGGGGACCCTCTCATCATGAACCGATCCGAGCACAAATCAATGTTTTGGAGGGTTCACCTGCAACCGTACAGGAGAATTTCTACCCACCCAGTCATTGAAATGTTAATTTGCCCAGCCCCAAACCAAGAAGTAGGATTTAACATTACAAGGTCCCAAAACCGATTTATTTATTTTTTTTAGGGGAAGGGAAAAATCTATTTTTAAATTAGGTCTCAGAGTTCCTCCATTTTCTTTAAATACAAACAGTAAGATGGTTTATAAAGACCTTAATTTACCCTTCTCTGGCACACAAAAATTTGAAACTCTACTGAATTCCTCTCTGAGCTTCACATTTTCCCATTTTAACCTTTCATATTGGGATTCAAAGACCTTGGCTGTCCATGGGTTCTCTGCCTTTGCAAAGAACCATGTCTGGAACCATTACCCCACCTTGCTGAATAAACCACTTTACTTCTAGGTGTGATTCTGGGGTACTTAACATACCTGTGTCTGTTGCCATTAGCAACGTCACAATATCGTGCAATGTGCCCGTATTCCCTGCATGCAAAACAACGAATAGCTTGCCTCCCTGCACAATACCTTGTCTGGGCACATGGTGATTTGACTTGGTGCACAACTTTAACCATCCTAGCATGACTAGATCTCACACTACTATCTGTATTGAGTCCACTTACCACAGACTCATCTGAGGAATCTTCTGGCCTTGTGTTAATACTTCCATCTCCAGGATCAGACACATTGTCCATCTCCATCCCTGAGTCGGATCCACTATGTGACCCACAGTTCTCAGACTTCTCCATGCTTACAGCCCATACATTGCCTCTAACCCCAGACACATTACTCTCTAATGGTTGCTTCAATGCCTCTGGCTGCACTAAGCACTGAGAATGTTCATCTTTTGTCCTCCTGCAGAGAGCAGACAATTCCCTTACAGCACCCTGTGCATGTGTCAGGCTTTCAGATAACCATTCATTCTTGTTTTGGAGCTCAGTATTACACCTCACAGTACATTCATAATTAGCGCTAGCTTCAGCTGCCTGCTGGACAAGAGTTCTCAATTTAACAATATCCACTTTTAAATCTTCCACTTCTCCTTCCAAACTCAGCTTCAGCCTACAAGACTCCTGATATTTATCCGCTATCCACCCAGCAGCAAAAATCAGAGCATACTTGCCTTTCCTTTTGCAACATTTTTTGGTACCGATCAGGTTTGCTACACAATTCTGAGCCTGCAGCCATGGATCAGTAGATCCCTGCATAGCTTGAAGAATGGCGGCCGTGTCCTTCAACTTTGCAACTTCTTTAAAAATACTTTCCATTGCACAGCAAAACAAACACCACAATGGTTGCTACAAAAAAATACACTGCTATCGATCTGTAGGAGTTGTCCCAATACTTTTGGCACAGAACTACAAGTACCTCCTTTCTACACTATAGTACCCGTATTAATTATGCCAAACAAGTCTACAATTCAATGTAACAGCCACAGATATACAAACATTAAGCAGAATCATCAACTATAGGACGATTTCACTGCTAAACTGCCACTAATGTTCACACAATGATTCCTGTATCAGACTGGTCACTGAGCTATACCATAACCGAACACTCAACCGATATCCAGCACAAAACTTATCAACACAAAATCAGATTGCACATAGAAAGATATAAAAATACAAGATAATTATCCTGGACAAAACTAACATTTCAGGCAAAAACAACCAAATCACTTTCCATAGCAAACTAACCAAGATGGCCAACAAAACCTCATGTCTTCACACACCACACAAAGGAAATTAAAGATGGCCGACAAACCACATGGCCTTCACACAAAGGAAGACAAGATAGTATCTACAATATCCAGCAATAGGAACAGTTTCTATATTCCCTGTTCCCCACCCCCGAAACCAGAGCAAAACCTCCACTCTGCGGGTGATTTACAGCCTAACAATATAAAAATACTCTTTAAATGCTGTCTCTAATGTACAAACACTAAAACAAATTGCTGCCTCTATAAACCTCTATAAAATCGTCTCTTACAAAATCACAGTAATATGAAAGTTAAGAAGTTACAACAAAAAAACACAATACCCTGTACTACTCAGCACACACATTACAACCTCTGTACAATCAACACAACGGAAAAACACTTACCTTATCCTTACACACCTTGATGCAGCAGATAACAACCACATCCACCAAAAGGTTCTTTCAGTAGATTTTTCTTCCTGATATCAGCAGATTGGAGTACACAGATTTCAGTTCACAAAAAGCAAAACTTTCTCAAAAATGAGAGTAAGGAAAAGGATATTACCTTATGCCGGCCTTTTTTGCTTTTTGAAAATTAAGCTGTGTCACCTTTAAGTTCTGCTGATAACGGGGGAAAAAATTATCTTTCTAATTGTGCTCGCCATCTGTTGTAGAAATATTAATAGTAGAAATCCGCTCGCATCAGGCTTTATGTAAGGAAAGGTAAAAATCTCAACCGCAGTCAGACAAAGGTGTTACCATCTTGAGTTCTTCTGAACACCCCCCCTCCTCCACAGTCTGCTCACCTTTTATTTAGTCACAGTAACAATAGAAAAGGGGTTGGCCCATCACCTGACCACTTACTTCATGTAACAAGGATACAGGAAGTGATGACACAGGAAGATGAGATAGTTCAGGTACTTGTCAAAGGACAGGAGAGGGCATCAACGTGGCTGGACAGTGCAATGCACACACCTCATCCCTGTATAAGGAAGGATGAGTCATGTCCATTGTCTGATCAGCCAGGTGGCCGCCCATCCCCCATCTCTGTCAGCTTGGATCCCATTCAATACTGCTCAAAGTGACCAGTATCTAGTGAAGATCATTCTACTGGTTCTTATAGGTTTGAGATTATCTGCGAGACATTGCTACGGCTATTGTCAGTATACGGTACGAGTATACCGACAAGGCAGATATGCATGTCTTAAAAGCAGATATGTATCCAGAAAGGGATATCGACGCCGCAGCAGAGGTATAATATGTATCTCTCGTTATGCAGACTTCACTTCTCTAATGTGTATAGACATTTGAAGGGAAGAAGCCCAGTGCATTGCACTTAGAGCTCACAAACTGGCAAATGCCCCCCTACACACTGGGAACATATCTCCAAGCCCATGAGAAGGTTTTCATACTGACGGTTTTACCGCTCGTCCCGATTCAACCCAAGTACCCTCTGCTATTTTTCACGGTTAAATCCGACAAAGGGAGACAGATGACAATCTATAAAACACACACACATCCTAAGATAAAATGTCTGCATAATAAAATTTCCACAACAATGCACTACTGTTTTGCGGGGCGGAGAGTGCTTCCATGGGCTTACGATCCGTGCCTCCGTTCTGCATCTCCTGGATCGGGATGCACGCGGCCGGTGCCCGTGTACTACTGACCCGCCATATGCGGGCCGCAATACAGAAACGGCTGGCACACGTTCGTGGGGCATGAGCCCTAATTCTGTTTCATTTTAAAAATGTGTCAATGAGAATTTGTGCATGATAAAGGCGGCGGCGCGCTGCGTTGAACAGTTTACTTGTTTTTATGTCCCTAGTGCTGTCTATAAATTCTGATTCATGCTAGCAGCGCCCCGTTGTCAACCTGCATTTTTAATCTTCAGTGGTAATCTTTGGGGTTCCGGGGTGAGATCAGCAGTTGTACTCAATTTGGTAAGCAGGTATCAATCTATTCCATTGGTGTACGTGAAGGTAATACACCATGTTTGTCTATTTTTCTACATAGATTTTAGTGGCATTTTTCTGCACTTTCACTTCTTTTGTGGCATTTTCTGGCACTTTTCTTAATGTAAAAACGCCAGCTCCAGATGTTAGCTGAAGGTCTACAGATGTTAGCTGAAGGTCTACATATGAAACACAGGATGTACAAATGTTCTTTTGCTCCTGACGTTTTTGTTTATTAGGTCACAGGTTTTGTCTTTGTTGCTTATTTTCAAAGACGCAGCATGCTGGAGCTGTTGGTGTTTTTTTCAGCTGTTTTGACATCACCTTCTTCATTAGGGGTAAACGTCATTATAGTTTTTCTCTGTAAAGTCCACTTCTGGATACTTATAAAAATACAGACCATGTGAAAGTGGTCCAGGGGCAGACTGGGAAACTAAAGTGGCCCTGGAAAAAAAAAGTGACCCCATGTTGTTGGTGACGGATCCAAATTGATGAAGGTGGGGCAACACAAGTAGACAGGGGTCAGCAGGACCATAGCGCAAAATACTGTCCCATTAGAACCATATACCACAGTGCAGCACCATATATAGCTGTTCTTCTGTGGTGGCCATCAATAGATGCCATTTTCTGTCTTCCTCCTCCAGTTGTAATGAAAATAAGGAGCAGGGGGATTAAGAGGTGAGATACGGGCCACAGCAGTTGAATTCAGGAGGGCACCTGCGGTTGCTGGCCTGGTACATGAGTACCTGATTCAGTGAAGAAGTCCGGGTTTGGGTCTGTGTACCACATTCTGTTTTTTCTCACGCGCATGCAAAACGCATTGCACTCGCGCGGAAAAAGACTGAACAACAGAACGCAATCGCAGTCAAAACTGACTGAAATTGCGTGCCTATTTGCACCATTTTCCATGAACGCACCTGCATCGCATCTGACCCTCACCTGCGACGCCCATGTGAAGGGGGCCTTATGAGGGCATCAGGAGAGACAGCAGTCTTGGAAGAAGTGTATAGTAACATAGTAGTAACATAGTAACATAGTACATAAGGCCGTAAAAAGACATTTGTCCATTCAGTTCGGCCTGTCATCCTGCAAGTTGATCCAGAGGAAGGCAAAAAAAAACCTGTGAGGTAGAAGGCAATTTTCCCCACTTTAGGGGAATAAAAAATTCCTTCCCGACTCCAATCAGGCGATTAGAATATCTCCCTGGATCAACGACCCCTCTCTAGTAGCTATAGCCTGTAATATTATTACACTCCAGAAATACATCCAGGCCAGTATGACTGGCTTTACTACCCAATTTGCATTTACAATGATGATGACCCTTCTCCTGTCCATTATTATATACTGGAACAGAAGAGAAACCACTCAAACCAGAATGTTTTCTGGGACCCATCACATTTTTGGTGGATAGTAAGGGTATGTTCACACTTCACACCTTCATCCAACTCAGGCATCCTCAAACTGCGTCCCTCCAGCTGTTGCAAAACTACAACTCCCAGCATGCCCGAATAGCCTACAGCTATCAGCTTACAGCAGGGCATTGTAGGAGTTGTAGTTTTACAACAGCTGGAGGGCCGTAGTTTGAGAATGCCTGATCTAACTGATCAACATTGGGGTGAACTTGTTACCTGCTCTTATGCATACAAATTACTCTGTACCTGTAGTATGCCCTAACTAGAGTTCGGTTTCAAGTTTTAAAGTGCTTTTCCACTCTAAAAATCAACTACCGAAGTTATTCAACAAAGTCACGCGCGATTTCGTGAATAACTAACTTTGGCTCATCGGAGCCAAAACACTCTAATACTGTACGGAGACGAATCTCCGTGCAGTAGTATTCCGAAGTTTTGAATTAAGAGACTTTAGATGAAACCAAAGCTTGCTTTGCTCAACACTAACCATTCCCACCCCACAGAAACCGATTGGTTAAAGGTCAGCTAGCCAGCTATGCAGGATATCACCCATCTATACTACTTCATAGTTTGTTGGATTTGGAGGTCAGTGAAAGACCTGATGCACCCGGCAGGGCCCTATGGATTACAGCCCTGTAAGGCCACCTGCACACGCTGCGGAATACATTCGTTTTGTTCTGCATGGATTTCCTTGCAGAAAAGAATGTAGCGTAGTAGAGTACCAGCAAAGTATATAAGAGTACACAAATCTCATGGACACTTTGCAGATTGTTTCCTTGCAGAAATTGACCTGCAATGCAGATTTCACCCATTTTTTGGCAAAACCACATCTAATCTGCACCAAAAAACGGTTAGAAATTGTAGATTTTGGTGCAGATATGTGGCAGAAATGCACTTGAATCTGCCTGGAAATTCGTTCAGATCTTGTGTGATCATCTGCATTGTGTAGGTGGCCTAATACAGCATGCTTGCGAGCATGGCACGTTATTCACAATAATAATGTGTGAGAAATAAAAAATCCCTCTGCGCGCGGTTGTATATAATAGAACATGCAGTATAGGCCCATACATCTGGACCCTCATGCAGTTGTGTGCATGAGGCCTGAAGAGGAAGGTAGAAGAAACTTTACTTAACACCTGTCATGGTCTTACAAGTTCACATTATTGGACAGTGTACCCCCATGAGACCCCCTGATTGCTTACTGCATACCAGCTCAGGTCACGAGCAAGGAGCTCATGTGTTGTGCCAAGTTATCCTCCTGCCACAGGATAGGGGATAATTAACTGATCAGTGAAGGTCTGACGGCTGGGACCCCCCACGATACTAAGAACGGTCCAATATTTCCGTCTTGACTGAGCGACAGCCTGAGCATGCGCCCTGCCACTCCAATCATTCTCTATGGGACTGCTGGAGATAGCGGACTACAGGGCTCTGGTATTTCTGGCAGCCCTATAGAGAATGATTGGAACCGCAGAGCGGATGCACAGCCTCCTCTTCATCTGGATGGGAACATGGGATGAGAACCCCCCCCCCCATTCTCAGGATCAGTGGGTGTCCCACCATCGGACCCTCACCAATCAGTTAGTTAACCCCTTTTCACTGAAGAAGAGCACATGCACATGACCGTTTGAATTTTGCGATCTGCAAAACACAGATCCGCAAAAAATATGGATGATGTCTGTGCGCATTCCGGATTTTGCAGAACAGAACAGCGGGCCCCTAATAGAACAGTCCTATCCTTGTCCATAAGGCTACATGTTTTGGTCCGCATCCCAGCCGCAGTTTTTGCCGCTTGGATGTGGACCCATTCACTTCAATTCCGCCGCAAAAGATTGCGGACAGCACTCCGTCTGCTGTCCACATCCGTTGCTCCGTTCCGTGGTCCGCCCAAAAAATATAACCTGTCCTATTCTTGTCTGTTTTGCGGACAAGAATAGGCAGTTATATTAATGTCTGTCCATGCCATTCATCAAATTACGGAACGCACACAGACGCCATCCGTGTTTGGCGGATCCGCAATTTGCGGACCGCAAAACACACAGCGGTCGTGTGCATGTAGCTTAATGCGGACAATAATCATTTCCTTTTTTTTGTGGCAAAGTGAATGGTTCCGCATATGGGGCGCCAAAAAAATCGGAACAGATACGGAAACAAAATATGTTTGTGTGCATGAGCCCTAACTTTCATATGTGGCACAATCCCTTTAAATGGGGTTTTCAGGATTAATATCAGTGGGAGTCTGACTCCTGGCAACCCCACTGATCAGGTGTTTGAAGGAGCAGCAGAAGCTCGGAAAACACGTCAAAATCCACGGATCGGAAACTCTGTGTGAATATACCTTTAGGGTAGGTCCACACATACTGTAAATGCTGCAGATATTCCACAGTGGAACTGCATACAGAAATTTCACTTCATTTAGGGCTCATGCACACGACAGTATTTTGCAATCAGTATTCGGTACATCTACTGAACCATTCATTTCAATGGTTCAGCAAAAAATACTGAAGTGTCTCCGTGTGCATTCCGTTTCCGTATTTCCGTACCGTGAAAAGATAGAACATGTCCTATTCTTGTCCGCAAATCATGGTGCTTGGCTCCATTCAAGTCAATGGGTCAGCAAAAAAAACGGAACACATACGGAAATGCATCCGTATGTCTTCCGTATCCGTTCCGTTTTTGCGGAACCATCTATTAAAAATGTTATGCCCAGCCCAATTTTCTCTATGTAATTGCTGTATACTGTATATTGCATATGGAAAAACGGAACGGAAAAAACGGAAAGGAAACGGAAACACAACGGAACCAAAAAACAGACCACAAAACACTGAAAAAGCCATACGGTCGTATGCATGAGCCCTTACAGGGCCAGCATCCACACAATGCAGAAAGTTTCCGCATTTAAATCCGCATATAACCTAACTTGCAGTGTGGATTCGAAACATGTCAATTTATGTTTGGGTATATTTGCCGCAGATTTATTTCATCCTTTAAAGTGCAGAGGGTGAAATCTGCTGCAAATTCACAGCATTTCTGCAACAAAAGCTGCAAGATTTGGTGTGGATACTGCAGCTCCAGATTATGAGCCTCTGTGGGTGTTCTGCTGCAGACTCGCTACATGTGGCTGTAACCTCAGGCTGTGGAAACTCTGTACAGGTAAATCAACATGAATTAGCTTCTGCAGCATAAAAATTAGATTTCATAAAACCCTATTAAGGCTCCTTTCACATCACTGTTTCTCCTTTCCGTTCTCCGGCTCCGTTGAGGAGCAGGAGAACGGAAAGGATGGATTCTGCAGATAACTGAGACCAAACTGAGCATAACGGAGTCTGCATGCAGGACTTAGCTCAAAAATCATATTCTGAGCGGACACCGAACGGACCCCATTATAGTCTATGGGGTCTTTAGGCTCCGTTACGCTCAGTTATCTGCAGAATCCGTCCTTTCGGTTCTCCTGCTCCAGTAACGTTACATTACCCTACTTCGTGAGATTTCCCTACCTTGGAACTTCCGGTCGCACCGGAAATGACGTGAGGAGGCGTGCCAGAGTTGTGCCGATCTGCGCATGCGCAAAACAACGGTTTAGGGAAATCTCACAGCGGAGTTCAGCTGGACACCGGGACACTGCGCATGCGCTGGAGAGCCTCACCAGCCTTAGGGTAGGGAAAGATTACGGCCAAGTGCGCAAGCGCTGCTAACTACAGAACATCCATCCGATCTCCGCACTAGCGCAGTCAGTGTGGGGGTAGGGAGATCTGATGGCCATTTTTTCTGTTAAATATATATAGCCGGAGAACGGAAAGAAGAAACGGTGATGTGAAAGGAGCCTTACATGCCTTTTACTATATTTTGTTACAGATTCTCATTGAAAATCTGTAACAAACATGCCATTTGTGGGTGAATGCCAATGACCACTGCCTCACAGGCATACTGTACCACTAACATTATCAGCTGAAGCCAAACCTAGTTATCTTTTTTTCTCCATCTAAAAAATACAGCAACTTTGTAATGTCCTGATGAAAAATATCATATACAGCTTTTATGCAGACCTAGCAGAGCAGATTTAGGTCTTGTTCACATTTCCGTTTTTCACTAACGTGTGCTGTCCAAGTTTTCTGAGGACAGCACATGTACCCATTTATTTTAATGTGTCTGTTCACATACCAGTATTTTGTACTGACTGTGGGTCGATAAAAAAATCATGGAGATACACACTACTTTGGTCCGTGATACAGACCAAAAACGCCCATTAGGGCTCGTTCACATGAACGTGTGAAGCCCGTTGACGTATTGCGGACCGCATTTGCGGATCCGCAATACACGGGCACCATTCCGTGCCCGTTCCGCATCACGGATGCGGAACCATTCATTCCAATGCGGAACGGAATGAACGGAACGGAACACTATGGAAGCACTACGGAGTGCTTTCTGGGGTTCCATTCCGTGCTTCCGCAAAAAGATAGAACTTGCTCTTGATCTTTTTGCGGGACGGAAGGATCACGGACCCATGCAAGTGAATTGGTCTGCAACCCCATGCGCCTGCCCCACGGACGGTGCCCGTGCATTGCGGACCGCAATTTGCAGTCCACAGCACAGGCTTCACACGGTCATGTGAACGAGCCCTTAGTCTATGGGTCCGTGAAAAAACATGGACACAACACAAATGGCATCCGTGTAGCATCTGTTTTTCATTGACCACTGATAAGAGATGCTTTGGAAATTAATTTTCAGCTGAGCAGTGTCCATCGAAAACGGATGACACTCGAAAGGTAAAAAACAGACACATGGACTAAACACGGATCTTTCATGAATGAATCCCGGACTTATTTTTCACAGACATCAAACGGATACGGAAATGTGAATGAGTCCTAAGGCCTCGTTCCCATTTCCGTTTTATTACTTACGTGTGCTGTTCACATTTTCTACAGACGGCACATGTACCCATTTATTTTTAGGTGTCTGTTCACACAACAGTGTTTTTTTACCGACTGTGGGTCAGTGAAAAAAATCACGGACACACGCACTACTTTGTTCCGTGATGTGGACCAAACACGTCCATTGAAGTCTACGAGTCCGTGGAAAATCACAGACACAACACAGATGGAATCTGTGTTGCATCCGTTTTTCATTGACCACTGATAGGGGAAGCTCTGGAATTTAATTTTCAGCTGAGCAGCATCCGTGGAATACAGATGACCAAAGGGTAAAAAAACCGACACACACACCGAACATGGATCCTTCACAGATGAAACACAAACTGATTTTTTCATGGACGTCAAATGGACACGGAAATGTGAATGAGGCCTAATACTGTTTAAGGCTGCCTGCGCACGCATTTCTGCACTAAAAACCTCATGTGTTACTTGCATTTTTGGTGCTGATTTGATGTGGTTTTACCGAAGATCTCACCCTCTAATCTTATTCACTTTGCTGGTACTGTATTACACTGCGGCTTTTCCGCAAAAGAATCTGCACGGAAAAACTGCATGTAATCCGTGATGTGTGCAGGTAGCTTAACAGTAAGACAGTGTAAACAGGGGGCACATTTATTAAGACCGGCATTTTAGACGTCGGTCTTAATAAAGTCCATAGCTGGCGGTGGATCCGCTGAAGTTCTGAAGAAGCGCAGGGCTCTTTATAACTTCGGCGTATCAAGCACCAGTTCTAAATGTAAGACAGCTTCCTTGCTGCACCACCATCTGCGCCTGAAATACGCCCAATTTAGGCATATTTCAGCTTAGTAAATGACCTCCCAAGGGCTCATGCACACGAACGTATTTTCTTTCCGTGTCCGTACAATTTTATTTGCGGACCGCATGCGGAACCATTGACTTCAATGGGTTGGCAAAAAAAACAGAAGTTACTTCATGTGCATTCCGTTTCCATATGTCTGTATTTCCGTTCCGCAAAAAAATACAACATGTCCTATTATTGTCCGCATTACGGACAAGGATAGTACTGTTCTATGAAGGGCCAGCTGTTCCATTCTGTTTTTTTTGTGGACCGCAAAATACCTATGGTCATGTGCATGAGCCCTAGGAGTCCTTTTACCAATGTTTTATTGGGATGGGTATTTGTGCCATCGACCTGTGATCACCCGAAGAATGAACAAACACTCGTTCATCGGGTGATTATGTCGTTCTGCCAGCACCAAAAATCACCTGTCCTGTGCAGCAGATTGTGCTGTGTAAACAACAATCCGCGATCTGCTGCGCAGGAGCAATTATTGTCTATAGGGACAAGCAATCACTTGTTTCTATACAGTGGAGGTGATTGCTGCATGGAAATGCAGCTTTCATCTCTGCTGCAGATCAGGCAATTATTGGGAACCTCTGCTTTGTTCCCAATAATCAGATTATTATAGTCATTTAGGCCTCATGCACACAGCCGTAGCTGTTTTTGTGGTCCGCGAAACACGGATACCGGCCATGTGTGTTCTGCATTTTGCGGAACAGTACGTCCTGCCCTCTTTAGAAATGCCTATTCTTGTCCGCAAAATGGACAAGAATAGGACATGTTCTATTTTTTTGCGGGGCCCCGAAATGACCGCATGAACCTTTATGCTGGATGATAAATCTGTGGCATCTTTAGACTGTCTAGCCCAAGTTTGCACCATTTACAAGTTGGCTTAGGTGCAGCATGATGCTATTCCGCAGTGGTACACAGGGTAGGGACTGACAGTTTTCAATCCCATAGGTTAACATGGGGAAAGTCTTTATGTGTGAAGGCACCATAACTCAAAAATGCATCAAAATTTGTATGTTTTTTTTTGTGTATTTAAGCCACGCCTCGTTCCACAGCCGGCAACACTTTCCATAAAGCCACACTCTCATATAAAGGCAGTCACTCTATGTTGAAATACAGTCACTCTATGTTGAAATATGTCCATCTAATGTGGTTGGATGGATTCCCAGATTGGCCATAAACTGGCGGTATAAAAATATAAGTTAGTATAGTACGTTACCACCACGCTGTGAACTTTCAGCTTCTTACTTCTCCTACCGCCCGGACCTACTACGGCGTCCCGTGTGGTCTCGCGGTCGTAGCGCGGCGTCCCACGTGACCTGGCGGCGTCTTCACGTGACTGAGTAGTCTCCACGTGATCGACGTAAGTTACGTCGGAGATAATCGGCTGTGCGTTCCAAATATGCGCAATGCGTTCCACCAGAGGGCTTTAGTCTGGATCTTAATAGACGTCTTTAGAATCCAATGACACCGCTAATAATGTGGGTGCTTGCTGAAACTTCAGGGCCACCGCTAATAATGTGGGTGCTTGCTGGAACTTAAGGGCCACCGCTAATAATGTGGGTGCTTGCTGGAACTTCAGGCCCTGAAGTTTCATCAAGCACCCACATTATTAGCGGTGTCATTGGATTCTAAAGACGTCTATTAAGATCCGGACTAAAGCACTCTGGTGGAAAGCATTGCGCATATTTGGAACACACAGCCGATTATCTCCGACGTAACTTACGTCGATCACGTGGAGACTACTCAGTCATGTGAAGATGCCGCCAGGTCACGTGGGACGCCGCGCTACGACCGCGAGACCACACGGGACGCCGTAGTAGGTCCGGGCGGTAGGAGAAGTAAGAAGCTGAAAGTTCACAGCGTGGTGGTAACGTACTATACTAACTTAGATTTTTATACCGCCAGTTTATGGCCAATCTGGGAATCCATCCAACCACATTAGATGGACATATTTCAACATAGAGTGACTGTATTTCAACATAGAGTGACTGCCTTCATATGGGACTATCTTGGTCATAACTGATTGCCGTCACAGCCTATTGGGACACTAATTCGAGTCACTGATACCAGTTATTCTATTGCGAGTCCAATTTGAGGCTTATATCAACGAGGTACGCTATCGTGTGGCTCATACCAGAGCATTACAGCATACCCCTCTCCTACAACCATATATCCAGCCGCATGTTTTTATCCTAAGTGATTTTAATACGATTTTATTTTGTGTGATTTTATCCTGTGTGATTTACTTGATGCGATTTTATGTGTATTGTTTACTTGATGCGATTTTATGCATATGAGGTGTCCTTTGTTGATTAAACTATATCATTGAATTTGCTGCCCAGAGTTCTCAAATAATTGAGTGCCCCTCCTTTTTACGAATTTATCATTGTTTGGAGGTGGGTGTACCCAGAGGAGTGCACCTAATCCATACGGGGTTCTTGGGTGAGCCGCTTAACAGTTATCAGGGTCAATTCTAGCCTTCTGCTGCTGGAGGTAAAAATTTAATAGCGCCCCCAACCCTGTACCAAATTCCCCCCCAGACCTACTGTTAAAGGCGTATTTCAATTGGACATTACATACAGTGACGTCTCCTCTGATGCAGAAGTTCTATTTCCTTATCTTCTCCATTCGGACCAGACCGCTATGACAAATTATTTCAACCATGTTTCTACAGAGTTTGACACAGAGACAACTTAGGTTCCTCACTTTTTCATCGTCCCCCCCTCCTGGGGCCCCAACAGTGTCATCCTGCTGCTACCCCCGATACTGTGTGCACTGTGCTCCCCAATACCCCCGAATACTATACTACAGAAATAACAGTGCCATAAAGATATTCCCCAAAGTTCTCCCAGAAGTCCCATCAATAGTAATAATTCTCTGCCAGAGTGCCCTCATTAGGAATAGAGCCCCCTAAAGTGATACTGCTCCAAGAGAGTGCCCCCATTATTAGCAATGTCCTCCATATTTTGCCTTATAGATATAAACTATATATATATATATATATACAGTTGTGTTCAAAATTATTCAACCCCAAATGCTGTAAAGGGTTTTAGGGAATTTAGTGTACATTTGTAATTGTGTTCAGAATGAAATCTTACAAGGACTTTTTAAAGAACCAAATGCAACTAAAATGACATCAAATGTTTTTGTAATACAGTATTAAATGTTTTTTTTGTGATTTCTTCATTGACACAATTATTCAACCCCTTAAAGACTACCACTCTTAAGAACAAAGGTTCATTCAAGTGTTTTCGATCAGGTATTGAAAACACCTGTGGATGTCAAGGAGCAGCAATCAAGCATAATAAGCACCAATTAGGCAGATTTAAAAGGACTGTGATACTCAGCTCCTTCTAGACATTTACTGGTGTGTTTACAAACATGGTGAAGTCAAGAGAATGGTCCAGGAAGACAAGAGAAGAGGTGATTTCTCTTCACAGGAAGGGCAATGGCTATAAGAAGATTGCAAAGATGTTAAACATACCAAGAGACACCATAGGAAGCATCATTCGCAGATTCAAGGCAAAGGGCACTGTTGTAACGCTACCTGGTCGTTGCAGAAAGAAGATGCTGACTTCGACTGCCATGCGCTACCTGAAGCGCAAAGTGGAGAAAAGTCCCCGTGTGACTGCTGAGGAACTGAAAAAAGATTTGGCAGATGTGGGTACTGAAGTTTCAGCTCAGACAATAAGGCGCACACTGGGTAATGAAGGCCTCCATGCCAGAACTCCCAGGCGCACCCCCTTGCTGTCTCCAAAGAATAAGAAGAGGCGACTGCAGTATGCCAAAAGTCATGTGGACAAACCACTAAAGTTTTGGGATAGTGTTCTGTGGACTGATGAAACAAAATTAGAACTGTTTGGGCCCATGGATCAACGCTATGTTTGGAGGAGGAAGAACAAGGCTTATGAAGAAAATAACACCTTGCCTACTGTGAAGCATGGCGGGGGGTCAATCATGCATTGGGGCTGTTTTGCTTCTACAGGTACAGGGAAGCTTCAGCGTGTGCAAGGTACCATGAATTCTCTTCAGTACCAGGAGATATTGGATAAAAATGTGATGCAGTCCGTCACAAACCTGAGGCTTGGGAGACGTTGGACCTTTCAACAGGACAATGATCCCAAGCATACCTCCAAGTCCACTAGAGCATGGTTGCAGATTAAAGGCTGGAACATTTTGAAGTGGCCATCGCAGTCACCAGACTTAAATCCGATTGAGAACCTCAGTTGCAGCGCGCAAGCCTAAGAATGTGACTGAACTGGAGGCTTTTGCCCATGAAGAATGGGCGAAGATATCCGTAGATTGCTGCAAGACACTTGTGTCAAGCTATGCTTCACGTTTAAAAGCTGTTATAACTGAAAAAGGATGTTGTACTAAGTACTAAGATTGAATGTCACTTGGGGGTTGAATAAAACTGATAATGATGTGAGCACAGAAAAGACATTTGTGGTTATTTCATTATAAATGTTATGTTATATTTGTCTGACTTACAAGTGCCTCTTTGATTTAATTGTAAACAAGATGACTAAAATGATCAAAATCAATGTCAAACTGGTCAAAACACTCAATTTCAGTGGGGGTTGAATAATTTTGAACACAACTGTATATATATATACACACACTCACCTAAAGAATTATTAGGAACACCATACTAATACGGTGTTGGACCCCCTTTTGCCTTCAGAACTGCCTTAATTCTACGTGGCATTGATTCCACAAGGTGCTGATAGCATTCTTTAGAAATGTTGGCCCATATTGATAGAATAGCATCTTGCAGTTGATGGAGATTTGAGGGATGCACATCCAGGGCACGAAGCTCCCGTTCCACCACATCCCAAAGATGCTCTATTGGGTTGAGATCTGGTGACTGTGGGGGCCATTTTAGTACAGTGAACTCATTGTCATGTTCAAAGAAACCAATTTGAAATGATTCGAGCTTTGTGACATGGTGCATTATCCTGCTGGAAGTAGCCATCAGAGGATGGATACATGTTCTCATTCTGTTTACGCCAAATTCGGACTCTACCATTTGAATGTCTCAACAGAAATCGAGACTCATCAGACCAGGCAACATTTTTCCAGTCTTCAACAGTCCAATTTTGGTGAGCTCGTGCAAATTGTAGCCTCTTTTTCCTATTTGTAGTGGAGATGAGTGGTACCCGGTGGGGTCTTCTGCTGTTGTAGCCCATCCGCCTCAAGGTTGTGCGTGTTGTGGCTTCACAAATGCTTTGCTGCTTACCTCGGTTGTAACGAGTGGTTATTTCAGTCAACGTTGCTCTTCTATCAGCTTGATTCAGTCGCCCCATTCTCCTCTGACCTCTAGCATCCACAAGGCATTTTTGCCCACAGGACTGCCGCATACTGGATGTTTTTCCCTTTTCACACCATTCTTTGTAAACCCTAGAAATGGTTGTGCGTGAAAATCCTAGTAACTGAGCAGATTGTGAAATACTCAGACATTTTTGCCCACAGGACTGCCGCATACTGGATGTTTTTCCCTTTTCACACCATTCTTTGTAAACCCTAGAAATGGTTGTGCGTGAAAATCCCAGTAACTGAGCAGATTGTGAAATAAGACCAGGCAACATTTTTCCAGTCTTCAACAGTCCAATTTTGGTGAGCTCGTGCAAATTGTAGCCTCTTTTTCCTATTTGTAGTGGAGATGAGTGGTACCCGGTGGGGTCTTCTGCTGTTGTAGGCCATCCGCCTCAAGGTTGTGCGTGTTGTGGCTTCACAAATGCTTTGCTGCTTACCTCGGTTGTAACGAGTGGTTATTTCAGTCAACGTTGCTCTTCTATCAGCTTGATTCAGTCGCCCCATTCTCCTCTGACCTCTAGCATCCACAAGGCATTTTTGCCCACAGGACTGCCGCATACTGGATGTTTTTCCCTTTTCACACCATTCTTTGTAAACCCTAGAAATGGTTGTGCGTGAAAATCCCAGTAACTGAGCAGATTGTGAAATACTCAGACATTTTTGCCCACAGGACTGCCGCATACTGGATGTTTTGTCACTTTTGAATAGTCACTTTTGAATAGTCTGGCACCAACAACCATGCCACGCTCAAAATTGCTTAAATCACCTTTGACATTCAGTTTGGAGTTCAGGAGATTGTCTTGACCAGGACCACACCCCTAAATGCATTGAAGCAACTGCCATGTGATTGGTTGACTAGATAATTGCATTAGTGAGAAATAGAACAGGTGTTCCTAATAATTCTTTAGGTGAGTGTATACACACTGCTCAAAAAAATAAAGGGAACACTTAAACAACACAATGTAACTCCAAGTCAATCACACTTCTGTGAAATCAAACTATCCACTTAGGAAGCAACACTGAGTGACAATCAATTTCACATGCTGTTGTGCAAATGGGATAGACAACAGGTGGAAATTATAGGCAATTAGCAAGACACCCCCAATAAAGGAGTGGTTCTGCAGGTGGTGACCACAGATCACTTCTCAGTTCCTATGCTTCCTGGCTGATGTTTTGGTCACTTTTGAATGCTGGCGGTGTTTTCACTCTAGTGGTAGCATGAGACAGAGTCTACAACCCACACAAGTGGCTCAGGTAGTGCAGCTTATCCAGGATGGCACATCAATGCGAGCTGTGGCAAGAAGGTTTGCTGTGTCTGTCAGCGTAGTGTCCAGAGCATGGAGGCGCTACCAGGAGACAGGCCAGTACATCAGGAGACGTGGAGGAGGCCGTAGGAGGGCAACAACCCAGCAGCAGGACCGCTACCTCCGCCTTTGTGCAAGGAGGAACAGGAGGAGCACTGCCAGAGCCCTGCAAAATGACCTCCAGCAGGCCACAAATGTGCATGTGTCTGCTCAAACGGTCAGAAACAGACTCCATGAGGGTGATATGAGGGCCCGACGTCCACAGGTGGGGGTTGTGCTTACAGCCCAACACCGTGCAGGACGTTTGGCATTTTCCAGAGAACACCAATATTGGCAAATTCGCCACTGGCGCCCTGTGCTCTTCACAGATGAAAGCAGGTTCACACTGAGCACATGTGACAGACGTGACAGAGTCTTGAGACGCCGTCGAGAACGTTCTGCTGCCTGCAACATCCTCCAGCATGACTGGTTTGGCATTGGGTCAGTAATGGTGTGGGGTGGCATTTCTTTGGAGGGCCGCACAGCCCTCCATGCGCTCGCCAGAGGTAGCCTGACTGCCATTAGGTACCGAGATGAGATCCTCAGACCCCTTGTGAGACCATATGCTGGTGCGGTTGGCCCTGGGTTGCTCCTAATGCAAGACAATGCTAGACCTCATGTGGCTGGAGTGTGTCAGCAGTTCCTGCAAGACGAAGGCATTGATGCTATGGACTGGCCCGCCCGTTCTCCAGACCTGAATCCAATTGAGCACATCTGGGACATCATGTCTCGCTCTATCCACCAACGTCACGTTGCACCACAGACTGTCCAGGAGTTGGCAGATGCTTTAGTCCAGGTCTGGGAAGAGATCCCTCAGGAGACCGTCCGCCACCTCATCAGGAGCATGCACAGGCGTTGTAGGGAGGTCATACAGGCACGTGGAGGCCACACACACTACTGAGCCTCATTTTGACTTATTTTAAGGACATTACATCAAAGTTGGATCAGCCTGTAGTGTGTTTTTCCACTTTAATTTTGAGGGTGACTCCAAATCCAGACCTCCATGGGTTGAAAAATGTGATTTCTATTTTTTTATTTTTGTGTGATTTTGTTGTCAGCACATTCAACTATGTAAAGAACAAAGTATTTCAGAAGAATACTTAATTAATTCAGATTTAGGATGTGTTATTTTTGTGTTCCCTTTATTTTTTTGAGCAGTGTATATATCTTCTGTGAAGAAGTTCGGGTTTGGGTACCAAACATGCGCGATTTTTCTCACGCGAGTGCAAAACGCATTACAATGTTTTGCACTCGCACGGAAAAATCGCGGGTGTTCCCGCAACGCACCAGCACATTTTTCCGCAACGCCCGTGTGAACCCAGCCTAAGGGTACTTGTACGTGGGTGCAGGTCAACATGCAGCATGTATATGTGTATTCCTGCACCCAAACCGCAATTTCTAAGGCTGGGTTCACACGGGCGTTGCTGGAAAATGTGCGGGTGCGTTGCGGGAACACCCGCGATTTTTCCACGCGAGTGCAAAACATTGTAATGCGTTTTGCACTCGCGTGAGAAAAATCGCGCATGTTTGGTACCCAAACCCGAACTTCTTCACAGAAGTTCGGGCTTGGGATCGGTGTTCTGTAGATTGTATTATTTCCCCTTATAACATAGTTATAAGGGAAAATAATTGCATCCTGAATACAGAATGCATAGTAAACTAGCGCTGGAGGGGTTAAAATTTTTTTTAACTCACCTTAGTCCACTTGATCGCGTAGCCCGGCATCTCCTTCTGTCTCCTTTGCTGAACAGGACCTGTGGTGAGCATTAATTACAGGTAAAAGACCTTTGGTGACGTCACTCCGGTCATCACATGATCCATCACCATGGTAAAAGATCATGTGACGTACCATGTGATGACCGGAGTGACGTCACCAAAGGTCCTTTACCTGTAATTAATGCTCACCACAGGTCCTGTTCAGCAAAGGAGACAGAAGGAGACAGAAGGAGATGCCGGGCCGCGATTAAGGCGAGTTAAATTATTATTATTATTTTTTTTAACCCCTCCAGCGCTGTTTTACTATGCATTCTATATTCAGAATGCTATTATTTTCCCTTATAACCATGTTATAAGGGGAAATAATAATGATCGGGTCTCCATCCCGATCGTCTCCTAGCAACCGTGCGTGAAAATCGCACCGCATCCGCACTTGCTTGCGGATGCTTGCGATTTTCACGCAACCCCATTCACTTCTATGGGGCCTGCGTTGCGTGAAAAACGCTGAATATAGAGCATGCTGCGATTTTTACGCAACGCACAAGTGATGCGTGAAAATCACCGCTCATGTGAACAGCCCCATAGAAATGAATCGGTCGGTATTCAGTGCGGGTGCAATGCGTTCAACTCACGCATGGCATCCGCGCGGAATACTTGCCCGTGTGAAAGGGGCCTAACAGTGGTTTTTGTTGCAGATTTTATGCTGTTTCGCAGCAGATCTCACCCGTCATTAAAAAAGAGTGAAGTCCGCAGCTAAAACTGCAAATATAATTGACATGCTGCGGATTTCTAAATCCGCACAGCGGGTCAATTTCTGCAGAGAAAGCATCTGAAAAGTTTGACGAGATTTGTTTAATCTCATACACATTACTGGTACTGTACTACACTGTGGATTTTCTGTGTGGAAAAACTGTGCATATGTGTGCAGGCACCTTAAGATATTTCAGAGTAGCTTGTCCTCCGTGTGTAAGTTATGGACACTGCTCTTTTCTCTGGAGCATACATCATTATAATGATTTACCGTATTTTTCGCCCCATAAGACGCATTCCCCCTCCGACCTCCCTCCCCAAGGTGGGGGGAAAACATCACTGCGTCTTATGGATGGAATACTAATTAGCACTTTCCCTGATGGGGGCTGTGAGCTGAGGTCTTATTAACATTGGGGGTCTGATTGCTGGTCTGATCTGAGGTCTAATGAAAAAAAAAATCTTCATGTCCTCCTCTAAAACCTAGGTGCGTCTTATGGGCGAAAAATACGGTATAAGGCTGTGTGTCTCTACATGACCTGTATCTACTGAATTATGCTGACAGCATTATGTCAGTTTAATTCAGTAGAAGTAAGTCATGCAGAGAAACACTGCATTATAAATCATTATAATGATGTGCACTCCAGAGAAAAGAGCAGAGTCCATAACGGGTAATCACGCTCACACATGGAGCGTGATTCCCACACAGGGCACGCTTGTCTGAAACAGGCCTAAAGGACTGATACGACTACTCTTCTTTTTGAATTCACCCCTGTTTTTGGATTCCAAAACTGCAAGCAACCTGAACATGTGACTGTACCATTATAGATCCAGGTCCCTACTCCCACCTACATATAGTACAGACCAAAAGTTTGGACACACCTTCTCATTCAAAGAGTTTTCTTTATTTTCATGACTATGAAAATTGTAGATTCACACTGAAGGCATCAAAACTATGAACATGTGGAATTATATACATAACAAACTAGTGTGAAACAACTGAAAATATGTCATATTCTAGGTGTTTCAAAGTAGCCACCTTTTGCTTTGATTACTGCTTTGCACACTCTTGGCATTCTCTTGATGAGCTTCAAGAGGTAGTCCCCTAAAATGGTTTTCACTTCACAGGTGTGCCCTGTCAGGTTTAATAAGTGGGATTTCTTGCCTTATAAATGGGGTTGGGACCATCAGTTGCGTTGAGGAGAAGTCAGGTGGATATACAGCTGATAGTCCTACTGAATAGACTGTTAGAATTTGTATTATGGCAAGAAAAAAGCAGCTAAGTAAAGAAAAACGAGTGGCCATCATTACTTTAAGAAATGAAGGTCAGTCAGTCAGCCGAAAAATTGGGAAAACTTTGAAAGTAAGGGCTATTTGACCATGAAGGAGAGTGATGGGGTGCTGCGCCAGATGACCTGGCCTCCACAGTCACCGGACCTGAACCCAATTGAGATGGTTTGGGGTGAGCTGGACCGCAGAGTGAAGGCAAAAGGGCCAACAAGTGCTAAGCATCTCTGGGAACTCCTTCAAGACTGTTGGAAGACCATTTCAGGGGACTACCTCTTGAAGCTCATCTAGAGAATGCCAAGGGTGTGCAAAGCAGTAATCAAAGCAAAAGGTGGCTACTTTGAAGAACCTAGAATATGACATATTTTCAGTTGTTTCACACTTGTTTGTTATGTATATAATTCCACATGTGTTAATTCATAGTTTTGATGCCTTCATAGTCATGAAAATAAAGAAAACTCTTTGAATGAGAAGGTGTGTCCAAACTTTTGGTCTGTACTGTATATCAGATATAACTACAATAGTTAAAGGGGTTGTCTGATTTTATGATATCCTCATCATCAGGTTGGTTCTACTCCTGAGACCCCCGCTGATTAGATGTTTCAAGGGGCTGCAGCGCAAGTGCCGCACTCTCCTCATTGTTTACCTGCATGCTGCACACTGCAGTGGAATCACAGTTAATTACACTGCATCGCCACTGCAAATTAGATGGCGTGAAGGTAAACAGTGAAGAAAACGCAGCTCTCGCACAGGCGTCGTGACCCCTTCATTTAGGAGGTGCCAGGAGTCAAACCCCGACTGATCTAATATTGATGATTATTATTATCATGAAACTGGAGAACCCATTTAAAACTAAATTCATCCTTGAAGTGCAACATTATATACATAAACTACAATTCCCAACATATGCTTATCACTGAAATTAACCAGTGTGGGGGGAGGGGGGCTTTAGATAATAAACTTTCAGGAGGATGGGAAATTCCTTGCAGTGCCCTGTAAATCCATCACTGTAGCAGAGGCCACTATTCACATCAGTGTATATCCTGCCTATGGAGAAACAGGATAAACATCCTGGGGGGATTTACTCATGGAAATCTGTCACAATTCTTGCACAAACAGAATTTGGGCACATATGCCACGTTTCACATTTCCTAAACTTAAACCATTTTTGGAGCTCACTTGACAGAGGGAGTGGCTTAGCGGGAAATGGGGGTGGTCAGTGGAAAAGAAGCATGGCTTAAGATCAGGGGCGGGCTTGGCATTTCTGGGGCCCCAAGCAAATTTATGTCTGGGGGGCCATAATGCGTACAGCTATTCCTGACAATGGTTCCCTGTCTGTACGCAACAGAACAGTTGAAAGCTGTGGCCAGGGACGATTGTACCTTTTTTGCTGACAGAAGTGAAAATTAAAATGGCGCCCCCATGCCTTTGCCAAATTCTCAATCCAAACCTCTCTCCCTAGCACTAAGAGCGCTTACTATTTTTTCTGTGTGCCGCTCAGTTCCCCGGCTGTGCCCCTGTTGAGTTCTCCCGCCTGGTATGCTAATGAATAGCATCGGTACAGGGAGGAGGAGACTGTCCTGTTTCTCAATGGGCGTCTCCTTTTCCCTGGCTGTAGCGTGGTCCAATCGCAGCGGAGAGCATCGTAGGGAGAAGGAGACGCCCATTGAGAAACAGGGCAGTCTCCTCCTCCCTGTACCGATGCTGTTCATTAGCATACCAGGCGGGAGAATTCAACGGGCACAGCGGGCGAACGGAGCGGCGCCCAAAAAAAATAGTAAGCGCTCTTAGATCCCTGCTCTATGCCCTACATAACATGCTACTTATTTCATAATGTCTGGACCCTTGAAAGGTCCTCTTTAAGTAGCATATTTGGTGCAGTTTGTGTGCGGATACGCACAGAAATCCACACGGAAATTTGCCTGCCCCCGTGTGCAGGTAGCCTTTGATGTCTGCATTTTCTTAACATTTTCCATATATGATTTTGGATGTGGAATTTCATCATAGACTTCAATGTCATCCCAAATTGTGCACCGGAATCTGTGACATAAATCTGCAGCAAATATGCCACTACGGTTCAAACAGTAAGGCCTCTTTTAGGGCTTGTTCACACGACCGTATGGCTTTTTCAGTGTTTTGCGGGCCGTTTTTTACGGATCAGTTTTTCCATTTTTTGTTTCAGTAGTGTTTCCGCTTCTATTCCGAATAATTACATAGAAAAAATTGGGCTGGGCATTACATTTTCAAAAGATGGTTCTTCAAAAAGGCAACGGATACGGAAGACATACGGAGTACATTCCGTATGTGTTCCGTTCTTTTTGCGGACCCATAGACTTGAATGGAGCCACGGAAAGTGATTTGCGGGCAATAATAGGACATGTTCTCTCTTTGAACGGAATGGAAAAACGGAAATACGGAATCGGAATGCATATAAAATACGTTCCTTTTTTTTTGCGGAACCATTGAAATGAATGTTTTCGTATACGGACCGTATATGGAACTCAAAAAACGTTCGTGTGAACGAGCCCTTACACGTCAGTAAATCACGGGCACATGCTGTCCATGGGGGAAATCGGTGAAATCTACAGCTAACACCAAAACCACACATAAAAACACATCTGTACTATTTATTGAATTTTTTGTGTGTTTTTTGCTGATTTTCTGCAGATCACACCCTTCTATTGAAAAGGGTGAAATCCGCACAAGCAAAACTCAACAGCAGATTTCAGAAACCGCACAGCAGGTCAATTTCAACACCTAATAAGAATAAAGGGTAGATGAGATTTGTCTAACCTCATACACAGCGGTTTTTGCACACGAAATCCGTGCCAAAAAACTGAGTGCAATCTGCGCTGTATGCAGCCACTCATCCATTTGCGCTAGCCTGTAAAGGCAGCAGATCTTACAATCCGCATCTACTATGGAATTACTTTTTAGGCAGTTGACTACTATATTAGTGTACGGACTGTAAAACGGAAGTAGTAACACAACCGTACTGAAGCCTTATACCATTTCCTGAGCTGGGTGTTGTAACTAGCACCACTGTACGGGTACGTGCACTTTCATCTTTGTTGTATGGAATGACACAGCAGTGTGTAATGTCACAGAAGAAGATATAGGGACGCGATGAACGTAAATGGGTGGCTGAAATCCCTATCAGCAGGGGTCAGCAACCTTCAGCACTCGAGCTGCTGTCAAACTACAACTCCCAGCATGCTCACTTTTCAGCTGTTCTCAGAACCCCCATAGAAGTGAATGGAGCCTGAAGGGAGTTGTCGTTTCTGGTTGCTGACCCCCTGCCCTATACATATTCAAGGTCTCTGGAACTCTTGGTCATTTCAATAAAGATAGCTTGTCAGGGGGACATTCTGCCCTCTACAGAACTGTCCTACCCTTGTCTGCAAAACGGACAAGAATAGGACATGTTCTATTTGATTGCGGGGCAGCAGAAATGTCATACGGATGCAGCCAGCACACGGTGTGCTGCCATAATGTTTTCTGGCGATATTGAAATTAATAGATCCACATCAGACAAAAACCATGGTCGTGTGCATGAGCCCGTAGTTGTAGGGGTTCTCCAGGGCTTCCCTTGTGCTGAAAAAAGGTGGGAATAAGGCTATTTTCACACTAGCGTTTCCCTTTTCTGGTATTGAGATCAGTTTTGTCCCCATTCATTGTCAATGGGGACAAAACGTATCTGAACAGAATGGAATGCTCCAAAATGCATTCCGTTCCGTTCTCAGAGTGTATGCTGCGGTTTTCTTTCCGTCCCTGGATGCGGAGCAAGACGGATCCGTCATGAGCCACAATGCAAGTCAATGGGGACGGATCTGTTTTCTCTGACACAATCTGACATAATAGAAAACGGATCCGTCCTCCATTGACTTTTAATGGAGTTGATGAGAGATCCGTCTTGGCTATGTTAAAGATAATACAACCAGATTCGTTCATAACGGATGCAGACGGTTGTATTATCAGTAACGGAAGCATTTTTGCTGATCCCTGCCAGATCAGGCAAAAACGCTAGTGTGAAAGTAGCCTTAATGCATCTTATAGGTACAGTATATAACATCAGGGATGGGAGTGAAACTGAACAATCAGAAAAATGTTTCCCCAAAGGCTTACAAAATGACATCAATGGCAAAAGGGAGAAAGTTAACTCATTCAGCACACCTCTGCTAAAATGCCGGCTGTAGTAACTACTTGTATCCCCCATGTAATACCAATTCTGAAGCATCTGTTCTTATGACCTTTTATTGTGCCATTCCTCTATTATTCCTTTATTCAGTCTGCAATGAAGGTCCACCTGGGTTTTACCAGTTTGGGAGGAAGGGGGGGGGGGGGGGGGGTGTCCCTGTACAGTCTGACACTGCCAGCACTGATTGGATAATGTTAGATTGTGCAGGGACATCCCCCCCCCCCCCCCTCCCCAAGCTGGTAACAACCAGATGGGCCTTTATTGTAGTCTCTTAGCAATCCACTCATAAACTTCTAGTAGGAATACCAGAGGAATGACACAGCATACAGTTCCATGAAAAGATGCTCCAGAATTGTTATTACATTGGGAATATAAGTAGTTCCTAAAACAGGCATGTCAGGTGAGCTGACAGGTCCTCTTTAAATGGTTTTTCCCATCCGGGGCATTTATTGCCTATACATAGAATATCCCATAAATATCCAATAGGTGTGGGTCCCACCTCTATGGATGCACAGCTCTCTCCATTCATTGCAATAGCACTTCGGAGAATAGCCAATCCTGATCACTCCAGCACTTCTCCAGTAGACCCATTAACCACAGTTGAGTTTGCTGCAGCAATGACACGCCCGTACACACACATGAGCAGTACAGTCAACTATTGACATCACCACTGAGGCCCATGAGTGACTGCAGTGGGCAATGAATACTGCCATTTTTCACTGGCTGCCATATTATTTAATTTAAGGGCTCAAGCACGACAGATCCCTCTGCACACACCGTATGTGACTCTCTTACTACAGAGCCGTACAGCTAGGGTCGCCAGACATCTGAATTTAAGACAAACAGTCCGGTTGTCAGACTCCTGGTCCTCCGTCTATCGCAAGTCCTGAAGTCCTCCTTTTTTGTGGTTGCATGGGTCAGGGTCGCTTTAAGTATCCCCATGGCAGGGGGCGGGCCTGGCAGCATGTCTGGATGTCACAGTGTACGGGAGAGCGGATAAACAAGAGAATGACAGCAGAAGGAAAATGACCAGAAACTAGGCCTCAAGGCTAGTGAAAGGGAAAGGTGACCACCTAGGAAACCCTAGACCTAGCCCTGACTCCTGGCAGTATGTATAGACCCTGATGGTGGGAATATACATATACCGTAAACCTAGGCCCTAGTAGCCCTGAAAATCCCTGGCAGTAGTGACAGGGTCTGAGACTACTAGTTCCTTCCTAGATGAACAAACCAGCGTCTCCCTGAGGCCTAGTAAACAATGAACAAAGAGAACAACAAAATACAAAGCGAAGTACACTTATCTTGAACAGAAAATGGATAAGAAGGAACACCAAATAGATCCACAAACCAGCTCTTCCAACTCCAAGTAGATAATATCAACCGCATGGTGTGGTGTGAGTTCAGAATAAATAGGGCAGCAGTAATGACCACAAGCTGCACCTGACAAGAGGTGTGGTCATTACCAACAACACAGGAACCGGTTAAAACAGAGAGACTGTCAGATAACCTCACGTGCCGCCAGTCTCTCAGATCTTCTAACCTATGTCATGGGAGGGACCGTGACACCGGACCACACAGTGCGCTGTATGACGTGACATCACAATGTCATCAGCGATGCTGCATGAGTAATGCGTCCTACCGTTAGTTCAGGCAGGAGCGGCGGCGGAGCGCAGGTGCCACTCTGCTCACTGGCACTGTCTACCATCCACGATTCCACGCCGGTCCAGTGTAGTGCTTGAAGGACCTAGCTCTCTCTGCCAGGCAGAGTTAGCCTCTGTCCGCAGACTCAGCACACAGCCCACTAGGCTAGCCCAGGCCCACTGCCCCTGGTACTTACAAGAGTATATATCTGAGTATAATTATATAAGGACTATGCTGGTATAAGCTGGGTATCTTCTGGTTATCTGTTCTCTAACAAGGAGCAAAATCCACAAGAGGTGTTTAATCCATGAATCACCCAATACATTTTTTTTAATTAGTCCCCCTCATCATGTTCTTCACATTTTGACATCATGAGACCAAGATGACACCTAACAATTAATCAACAGTACCTCGACATTGAGAGGCTTCAAGCAGAATGTTCTCAGACGGAAGTGGCCACTGAGCTTAGAGTGTCACAGAATGTCATCAGCAGGTCGCAACAGAGATACAGAAAGGCATAGAAATGGATGTCCTTTGGCCACATCCCACACTGATGACCACTTCATTGTGAACAATGCCCTGTGGAACCGGATGATGAATGCCACACAACTCCAGGCACATTTAAAGGAGGTGAGAGACACCCAAGTGTCATGTCAGACCATTCAAAACTGTTTTCATCAGCATGGTCTGTGTGCTAGACGACCTGCAAGGGTACCTGACCATGGGCCTCATCATCTTGCATGGGCCAGGGAGCATCTACGCTGGACAAGGGACCAGTGGGCCTCAGTGCTGGTCACTGATGAAAGTCGATTCACGCTGAGCAGAAATGATGGCCACCAACGATGTTGGGGACGTCAAGGAAAGTGCTAACTGTCGTCACCAGACGAGCCAGCCTTTGGTGGTGGTGTTACAGTGTGGGCATACTTCTTCCCTGTCAGCTAGGCTGGGTTCACATCACGTTTTTGTCATACATTTAATGTACACACAAAAAACGTATATATGTTACCAGACGCCTCAGACAGACGACATACTGTAGCATCTGTCACCATAGAATTCCATTGTTTAAAAAAAACAACATACGTTAGCCTAGATGTTTTTTTGTTGGACTTTAAAGGATGGAAAAAACGTGGTACACTAGGCTTTTCCCATCCTGCACAGTTCTGCAAAACCATTAGATGAGCAGAACAACAGAAATAAATAGTGGTGATGTGAATGGGGGCCTAAGAGGTGGGTATGCAGGGGGACCATTACTGGTCTAACATCAGGCAATTATAGCCAATTGATAAAGTCCAGTCCAATATGGCGGATCTTCCCTGTACTTTACCACTTGGCTAAAATAGCCTGTCTGCATTCAGTACACGCTGCGCCACATACACCACACACCACGCCACATACATGAGTGTGATGTATGTGGCGCAGCGTGTGATGTATACATGTGTGTGATGTATGTAGTGCAGTATGTGATGATCACACACTGCACTACATACATTACACACATTAATACATTACACCCTGCGCTGTCACCTTCTTCTGCTGTCCGGAGCTTTGCTATTGGTTATTGCAGGAACAGGCAGCATCGCTGCGCTGCCTGCGCCGTTCACAGCGCACCCTGCGCTGATGAAAAGCAGGGAAAAGTCTAAGGCGTATTGGTATGCCTTAAACTTTTTCCAGGGAGTAAAATGGCATTATTGCGACCTCTGGCCCAGGTTATACCAGCACAGTCCATATCACTATATACAAGAAGATGTATAACTTATACCAGCTGTACAGAGTGTGGAGAACCAGCTGGAGGTGGACAGTGTAAAGGCAGAGCTTCAGATCTGTGTGTACCTTGGAGAAGAATGTACAGAAATGTATAAGAAATTTTTGGCCAATGGCAAAGTCTTGGAGGCTGCGAGGAAAGGAATGAAATATCAAAAGTAGACGTTAAGTTTGGTGAGTACAACATTTTTGTTTCTTGCTTTATTTAGCTGATGCTGTAATATAGATTGATGTTTCCATTCTGTGCATAGTAGTATCTGTACATGTATTATGTACATTATAGTATCTGTATATGTATTCTGTATATTGTAGTATCTGTATATGTACTCTGTATATGTATTCTATATATTGTATCTGTATATTGTAGTATATGTACTCTGTATATTGTAGTATATGTACTCTGTATATTGTAGTATCTGTATATGTATGATGTATATTGTAGTATCTGTATATGTACTCTGTATATTGTAGTATCTGTATATGTACTCTGTATATTGTAGTATCTGTATATGTACTCTGTATATTGTAGTATATGTACTCTGTATATTGTAGTATCTGTATATGTACTCTGTATATTATAGTATCTGTATATGTACTCTGTATATTATAGTATCTGTATATGTATTCTGTATATTGTAGTATCTGTATATGTATATGTATTCTGTATATTGTAGTATCTGTATATGTATTCTGTATATTGTAGTATCTGTACATGTACTCTGTATATTGTAGTATCTGTATTTGTACTCTGTATATTGTAGTTGTTGTGCATTTTCATATGTACTCTGTATATTGTAGTATCTGTATATGTATTCTGTATATTGTAGTATATGTACTCTGTATATTGTAGTATCAGTATATGTACTCTATATATTGTAGTATCTGTATATGTATTCTGCATATTGTAGTATCTGTACTCT
This sequence comes from Bufo bufo, assembly GCF_905171765.1. Lineage (NCBI taxonomy): Eukaryota > Metazoa > Chordata > Amphibia > Anura > Bufonidae > Bufo > Bufo bufo. The sequence continues at coordinate 118,642,763 of NC_053391.1, forward strand.
GCATATTGTAGGATCTGTATATGTACTCTGCATATTGTAGCATCTGTATATGTATTCTGCATAATGTAGTATCTGTATATGTATTCTGTATATGTATTCTATATATTGTATCTGTATATTGTAGTATTATATGTATATGTACTCTGTATATTGTAGTATCTATATACACTCACCTAAAGAATTATTAGGAACACCTGTTCTATTTCTCATTAATGCAATTATCTAGTCAACCAATCACATGGCAGTTGCTTCAATGCATTTAGGGGGGTGGTCCTGGTCAAGACAATCTCCTGAACTCCAAACTGAATGTCAGAATGGGAAAGAAAGGTGATTTAAGCAATTTTGAGCGTGGCATGGTTGTTGGTGCCAGACGGGCCGGTATGAGTATTTCACAATCTGCTCAGTTACTGGGATTTTCACGCACAACCATTTCTAGGGTTTACAAAGAATGGTGTGAAAAGGGAAAAACATCCAGTATGCGGCAGTCCTGTGGGCAAAAATGCCTTGTGGATGCTAGAGGTCAGAGGAGAATGGGCCGACTGATTCAAGCTGATAGAAGAGCAATGTTGACTGAAATAACCACTCGTTACAACCGAGGTATGCAGCAAAGCATTTGTGAAGCCACAACACGCACAACCTTGAGGCGGATGGGCTACAACAGCAGAAGACCCCACCGGGTACCACTCATCTCCACTACAAATAGGAAAAAGAGACTACAATTTGCACGAGCTCACCAAAATTGGACTGTTGAAGACTGGAAAAATGTTGCCTGGTCTGATGAGTCTCGATTTCTGTTGAGACATTCAAATGGTAGAGTCCGAATTTGGCGTAAACAGAATGAGAACATGTATCCATCCTCTGATGGCTACTTCCAGCAGGATAATGCACCATGTCACAAAGCTCGAATCATTTCAAATTGGTTTCTTGAACATGACAATGAGTTCACTGTACTAAAATGCCCCCACAGTCACCAGATCTCAACCCAATAGAGCATCTTTGGGATGTGGTGGAACGGGAGCTTCGTGCCCTGGATGTGCATTCCTCAAATCTCCATCAACTGCAAGATGCTATCCTATCAATATGGGCCAACATTTCTAAAGAATGCTATCAGCACCTTGTTGAATCAATGCCACGTAGAATTAAGGCAGTTCTGAAGGCAAAAGGGGGTAAAAGGGAAAAGGTGGTGGAACTCACCCCCCCTCCCCTGGCCACGCCCCTACCCAACCCTAGGACCGCCCCTAAGACTGCCCCCCCTAGGACCGCCCCCTAAAACCGCCCCTTTAGAGAACAGGGATGCAAGTAAAAAAATTTTTTGGGGGGGGGGCTATAAAAGTCCAGCCCAGCAAAGAAACCCCCCAGATGGGGATGGCACTGTTAATGGGGGATCTGGGGATGGCACTGTTAATGGGGTGGAGGATCTGGGGATGGCATCCACAGATCCCCCATCCTATAACAGTGCCATCCACAGACCCCCCCCATCCTATAACAGTGCCATCCACAGACACCCCCACCCCATAACAGTGCCATCCACAGACTCCCTCACCCCATAACAGTGCCATCCACAGACCCCCCCACCCCATAACAGTGCCATCCACAGACCCCCCCACCCCATAACAGTGCCATCCACAGACCCCCCCCCACCCCATAACAGTGACATCCACAAACCCCCCCCACCCATAACAGTGCCATCCACAGACCCCCCTCCACCCCATAAAAGTGCCATCCACAGACCCCCCCATCCTAAACAGTGCCATCCACAGACCCCCCCCACCCCATAACAGTGCCATCCACAGACCCCCCTCCACCCCATAACAGTGCCATCCACAGACCCCTCCACCCCATAACAGTGTCATCCACAGACCCCCCACCCCATAACAGTGCCATCCACAGACCCCCCCCACCCAATAACAGTGCCATCCACAGACCCCCCCACCCCATAACAGTGTCATCCACAGACCCCCCCCCATTGCCGCTCCAGTACAGTTATAAAATATATATATATATATATATATATATATATCATGCTGCCCCCTCTATAGTATAACTTTCAATATATTGTACTCACAGGGCTACTGTTATCGTAATGCAGGCCGGCCGTGCAAACGAGCGGGAGCGTCACTGACTGACGTCACGTGCCTGCGCCGCCTGCTTTATGAATGAAGTAGGCAGCGCAGGCACGTGACGTCAGTCAGTGACGCTGCCGCTCGTCTGCCCGGCCGGCCTGCATTACGATAACAGTAGCCCTGTGAGTACAATATATTGAAAGTTATACTATAGAGGGGGCAGCATGATATATATATATATATATTTTATAACTGTACTGGAGCGGCAATGGGGGGTCTGTGGATGACACTGTTATGGGGTGGGGGGGTCTGTGGATGACGATGTTATGGGGTGGGGGGTCTGTGGATGACACTGTTATGGGGTGGAGGGGGTTCTGTGGATGGCACTGTTATGGGGTGGAGGGGGGTCTGTGGATGGCACTGTTATAGGATGGGGGGGTCTGTGGATGGCACTTTTATGGGGTGGAGGGGGGTCTGTGGATGGCACTGTTATGGGGTGGGGGGGGTTTGTGGATGTCACTGTTATGGGGTGGGGGGGGGGTCTGTGGATGGCACTGTTATGGGGTGGGGGGGTCTGTGGATGGCACTGTTATGGGGTGGGGGGGGGGGGGTCTGTGGATGGCACTGTTATGGGGTGGGGGGGTCTGTGGATGGCACTGTTATGGGGTGGGGGGGTCTGTGGATGGCACTGTTATGGGGTGGGGGGGTCTGTGGATGGCACTGTTATAGGATGGGGGGGGGGTCTGTGGATGGCACTGTTATAGGATGGGGGATCTGTGGATGCCATCCCCAGATCCTCCACCCCATTAACAGTGCCATCCCCAGATCCCCCATTAACAGTGCCATCCCCATCTGGGGGGTTTCTTTGCTGGGCTGGACTTTTATAGCCCCCCCCCCAAAATTTTTTACTTGCATCCCTGTTCTCTAAAGGGGCGGTTTTAGGGGGCGGTCCTAGGGGGTGGGTAGGGGGGGCAGTCTTAGGGGCGGTCCTAGGGTTGGGTAGGGGCGTGGCCAGGGGAGGGGGGGGTGAGTTCCACCACCTTTTCTCTGAGAAAAAAAGCCCTGTGTACTCTGTAAATTGTAGTATCTGTATATGTACTCTGTATATTGTAGTATCTGTATATGTACTCTATATATTGTAGTATCTGTATATGTACTCTGCATATTCTAGTATCTGTATATGTACTCTGTATATTGTAGTATCTGTATAGGTACTCTGTATATTGTAGTATCTGTATAGGTACTCTGTATATTGTAGTATCTGTATAGGTACTCTGTATATTGTAGTATCTGTATAGGTACTCTGTATATTGTAGTATCTGTATAGGTACTCTGTATATTGTAGTATCTGTATATGTACTCTGTATATTGCAGTATATGTATATGTACTCTATATTGTAGTATCTGTATATGTACTCTGTATATTGCAGTATATGTACTCTATATTGTAGTATCTGTATATGTACTCTGTATATTGCAGTATATGTACTCTGTATATTGTAGTATCTGTATAGGTACTCTGTATATTGTAGTATCTGTATAGGTACTCTGTATATTGTAGTATCTGTATAGGTACTCTGTATATTGTAGTATCTGTATAGGTACTCTGTATATTGTAGTATCTGTATAGGTACGTTTTTGGAAGCTGGAGTTTGTCCTTTTTTCTCCTCATATATTGTTACGCTTGTTCCCAGCGTAGTCCGTGCTTCCATCTACAATTAATTCAGGTGAGCGTAACTAATCCTTTTTTTTTTTTAAATCTGTATATTGTAGTATCTGTATTCTGTATCGTGCATGCTGTAGTATTGAACTATCGTGCGCCTCTGTCCCTGGTAGGATGTCCTCCTTTTTGGGGTTCTGCAAGTGGCCACCCTATGTGCAGCATCCATGCTTTACCGTACAGCCTGTGTCAGACTCCGTGTGTACAGAGGTATGTTCCACTAGAAGCGACACCTATGGGATGAGAATACTTCTAAGGCCTCATGCACACGGCCGTTGTTTTGGTCCGCATCCGAGCAGCAGTATTTGCGGCTTGGATGCGGACTCATTCACTTCAATGGGGCCGCAAAAGATGCGGACAGCACTCCGTGTGCTGTACGCATCCATTGCTCTATTCCATGGTCCGCAAAACAAATATAACATGTCCTATTCTTGTCCATTTTGCGGACAAGAATAGGCAGTTATATCAATGGCTGTCCGTGCCGTTCCGCCATTTCACAGACGCCATACGTGTTTTGCGGATCTGTAATTTGTGGACCGCAAAACACACAACGTTCGTGTGCATGAGGCCTATACATGAGGAGCTGGCCACCATGATGTTTGATTCTGACAGAAAAAAAAAAAAAGATATACAAAATTGTCTGCAGATGGTAGAGGGCTCTTCCGCCTCTATGGAGGCCCCCCGGAGCCGTATACAGCCCCGCGGAGATTGCACAGGTCAGTTTCAGTAGGATGTCATATATATATATATATATTAGACTGACTGTAGGACAGCCATAGGGGAGCATTACCTTCCTAGGCAGTGTAATCCATCAGGCCGATTTTAATTTCACGACCACTGGAACTGCCTGAAGAGCCCCAGGTACAAACAAAGTCCCTGTGATGTGCCCTGACTTCTACACTGGACACAGGAGCTTACACTCAGCTGTCCAGCCCCGTATGTCTCTCCAGCACACAGTGTACAGGCTCTGTGATTGCACAACCTCACACCGCCCTGACGCGGCCCCGTGACATCTCCCAATAATAAACAACTGCACTAGAGCGAAAAGCCACGGCTAAAAGCGTCCTGCCCCTTTAAATAGCCGGCCCTCGGCGTCAGACAGAGCAGGGTGTCCATGTGGAGCTGATCCATGCCTTGTTGTCCCGCCTCCTGATTGGCTGAACTGGGAATGACATATTTTAATGAGATGCAAACGCACTGCAGGGGGGCGGGGCGTCTGGAAGGCCCGGACTGGATTTCCCAGGAGCACGCTGTCTGGAGGAGGAGGAGGAGGAAGCAGCGCTTAGAAAGGAATCCAAATCTGCCTGATGTGTCAGTCACCTGTGTGGTGTGTGCCCGGCCGTCCAGCACTGACAGGAGGCGGCTGTCTTATCTATCCCGTATCTATCTATCTATGTATCTATCTATCTATCTAATATCTATGTATCTATCTATGTATCTATCCATCCCATATCTATTATCTATCTCATATCTATTATCCATCCCATATCTATTATCTATCCCATATCTATCTATCCTGTAACTATCTATCTATCCCATATTCATCTATCTATCTATCTCATATCTATTATCTATCATATATCCCGTATCTATCTCATATCTATCCATCTATCTATCCCGTATCTATCTATCTTGTATCTATCATCTATCCATCCCGTTTCTATCTCATTTCTATCTATTATCTATTCTGTATCACAAGTCGTGGCCCTCAGCTATCATGTAACTACAACTCTCAGCAGACACAAAATACTCCTGGATAGAACCAATGATCTTCCGTCATACTAACATGACTTACTGCCCTCTATTAAGGGTAGCCCGAACGTCCAATGAGGTAACACACAGTGGGGGTCATCTACCAAGGGTTCGGCCAGGGCGTGACATTTCCTGTGATGTGTCAGTGGTGACCACTTTTTTTTTAATGGGCTGCGAATAACGGTCATGAGGAAATGGGGCATGGGCTGTTGTCTCAGTTTTCACGGAGAGGCAGCCCCCATACAATTCAACAGGGCCATTTTAATGTTCGTTTTTCGAAAAGGCGTCCGTGAAAAAAAACACCGGTCATTATACATGGACTGTTTTGCTGTTTTAATGTCCCCCGTCGTGTTAATGTAGATTAGGACCTCTTTCACACGTCAGTGTTCTGGACGGACAGCATGTATCCATTGACTTTAATGTTTTTATTTACACCTCTGTGATTTTCCACGTGAACTACTTTGGTCCAGGATATGGATTAAACTTGCCCATTGAAGTGTATGGGTCAGTGAAAACCGCCGACACAACACGGATGGCGTCCGTATTCTATCAGTAGTTTTCATGGAGCACTGGTAAAGGGTGCTCTGAAAATGACATTTCAGCCTAGCAGTGCCTGTGGAATATGGATGACACACGGGGGACAAATAACAGACCAAACGGACCCTTCGCGGATGAAGAACCACTGACCATCGTCATGAATGTGTGAATGAGGCCTAAGATGTGGCCAGTTTATTAAGAGGTGCGTTAGTCACATCTGTGATGTCCGTGCTCCAGAGTCTGACGTCTGAATTGCCGTAGACTGAGGATAGGCCACCACTTAATAGAAGGTGGACAACCCCTTTAAGAGATCTCATCCATTTAATGCAAAAAAAAAAAAAAATCTTCATCAGAAAATGCCTTGTGATGCAGATTGATGCTTTCCATAGTGTGAGATCCGGGATCTGCCCCATGTGACTGTACCCCGACAGACTTCCAGAGGACAATACGGCGTCTCACAGAAGTACCATGTGACGGGTCTGTAGTACCCAGCGCTGTAGGTAAGGCTGTGTTCACATACCTTCTGCTCCATTGACTTTAAGGGGAAGTCCACACACAGTAGATTTCGAAACAGATCCACAATAAATCTGCAGCAAAATCCAGAAATGTGATTTTGCTGCGGATTTCACCCTGCTACGCTGGAAAAGCCCCAGCAGGAATCGGCATGTCGCGGGTTTTAGGATCCACAGCGCAGATCAGATTCCACGTGGAAAATTCCAGCAACAAGTCGATGAGATCCGTAACATCTCACTGCCTGCGGCTGTATTCTGCAGGAATTCCGTCTCATGTGGACTTGGGGTTTGTTCACAAGGCAGATTTTTGGCACGGGTTTCAGTGTGGATTCAGTGCTGAAAACTGCGCCAAATCTGTGCTGAACACACCTCCCATTGCTTTCAGTTGGAGACTGTCCAGACACAGTTTTTTGTGTTTTTTTCTCCAAACATGTCCATTCTTAGGCCTCATGCACACGGCCGTTGTGCGGCTGTTTAATGCACAGGCAAAATCCGTGCAGCGGGTCGGACCCATTCAACTTGAATGGGTCCATGGTCTGTCCGCACCGCAAAAAAATATGACATGTCAGATTTATTTGCGGTGCGGAACAACGGAAAGAAACACCACGGGAACACTGTAGTAGTTCCAGTGTTCCGTATCTCCAGAATTGCGGACCCATTCGAGTGAATAAGTCCGCCTCCGTGGTGCACGTGGCATGAGGCCTTAGCGTGGTTACCGCCGCTGTCAAGCGCCCCTAGGCGTATGGGCTCCTGTGAAACTAACGAGGCCGCACTGTTTAAAGAGGTTTTCAGAGACTTTTATACTGTATCTCATTGGTGGGGGTCTGACACCTGGGACTCCTGCCCATCAGCTGTTGCCAGTACCTTCTCAGACAGCTGATCAGTGAGGGTCCCGGTTGAGGTCATCAGTATGAAGGCTCATGCACATGAACGTATGTATTTTACGGTCTGCGAAACACGGATCCGCAATAAATACGGATGTCGTCTGTGTGACATCTGTATTGCACCCTTTTTTTGGCGGATCCATTGTAACAATGCCTGTCCGTGTCTGCAAAACATACAAGAATAGGACATGGTCTATCTTTTTTGCTGAACAGCCATGCGGACATATGGAAACCGAATGCACACAGAGTCATATCCGTTTTTTTGAGGACCCATTGAAGTGAATAGTTCCGCAAATGGGGACGCAAAAAAAACCCAAAACAGAACAGACATGGAAAAAAAAAATACGTTCCTGTGCATGAGCCCTAAGGGCGCCTTCGCACACAGTTTTACGCAACTAAAATTCAGTTCCATTCACCTGAATGGAGATTGCAGAAATCCATGCGCTTCAGGCCTAGTTCACACAAACGTTTTTTTTGCGAGTGTACGGGCCGTTTTTTTGTGTTCCGTATACGGAACCATTCATTTCAATGGTTCTTCAAAAAAAACGGAATGTACTCCGTATGCATTCCATTTCCGTATTTCCGTTCCGTTGAAAGACAGAACATGTCCTATTATTGCCCGCAAATCACGTTCCGTGGCTCTATTCAAGTCAATGGGTCCGCAAAAAAAACGGAACACATACGGAAATGCATCCGTATGTCTTCCGTATCCGTTCCGTTTTTGCTGAACCATCTATTCAAAATGTTATGCCCAGCCCAATTTTTTCTATGTAATTACTGTATATGCCATATGGAAAAACGGAACAGAAACACAACGGAAACAAAAAACGGAACAACGGACCCGTGAAAAACGGACCGCAAAACCGAACCGCATTTATTGTCAATGGGGACAAAACGGAACTGAACAAAATGGAGCGCACCAAAATGCATTCTGTTCCGTTGCATTGCGTTCCCATGACGCACACAAAAGCGCAGCAACAGACATAGTCAGGGGGCACACCAAAGAATAAGCCCGGAGTGCAGACCGCGGTATTGACACCTAGAGCATATGTAAGGAGAAGCAGCAATAGCGCACACAAAGGTTGCACATCTCTGTATTAACAATTCTATTTATTAAAACAACAGACAAAAGGTAAAAACATTGTATCCAATCAAGACCGTGTGTTAGGACAAAGGCAATACGTCCTATACACATCCCTGTGATCACCAGGTGTATGGACAAATGTGAGCCGCCAAATAGGACATCAAAATAAAGCTAAATACTTATCAAGTGTAGAAGCTGGTGAGCATGGTGCCCCACGCGTACGGATCCGCAATACACGGGCACCATTCCGTGGCTATTCTGCATCACGGACCCATTCATTTCAGAACTTGCTCTATCTTTTTGGCGAACGGAAGGATCGCGGACCCATTCAAGTGAATGGGTCTGCGATCCCCATGTGCCTGCCCCACGGACGGTGCCCGTGCATTGCAATTTGCAGTCCACAGCACGGGCTTCACGCGTTGGTGTGAACGAGCCGTAAGTCAATGGGGGCAGATCCGTTTTCTCGGACACAAAAGAACACGGATCCGCCCCCCCCCCCCCCCCATTGACTTTACAATGGTTTTAGAGACGGATCCGTCTTGGCTATGCTAAAGATAATACAACCGGATCCGTTCATAACGGATGCAGCCGCTTGTATTATCAGTAACGGAAGCGTTTGCTGATCCATGACGGATCCAGCAAAATCGCCGATGTGAAAGTATCCTAAGAACGCAGACCCACTACGCAGTGCGGTCTCACTGGTTTAACATGAGCCGGCTGTGGCCCACACTGTCCTAAACACAGTGGTCGTAGTACCCCATTACGGACGAGGGTCCGCTGACCAGAACTTCCAGTGGTCAGGACGCTCAGCCGGATAAATGGGCCTATAATACGCTCTAATGGTAAAAGTAACTGCGCCGAATATTTCAGAAAATCAATGGATATTTTGTTGTGGAACAGAATCGCCTACAAAAAAGGTGTCAGTGTGAACTGCGCCCGTACAGGCGGTCAGACAATGGCCCTGCAGAGCGCTGGGATTTGGCATGTATTTGTGTGGATGATTTAGCCGCTTTAGGAAGTGACCAGCAGAACTGGGAAGTCCTGGGAGTACAGGAGGCAGAGTCTGACATGACAGGCTGGATGCATAATGAGGACCCTCCCCTCCCGGCTCCAGTCTCCGGGTTTTCCCTGCCGCCGGTAGTAGCTCACAGCTCTGTGAGTCCCTTTTTTTCTTGTTGTGTTTCTGTTACTCATCGCCATCTTGTTGCAGCCCTTTTCTTGTCTGGACGATCAGTGGGGGGATCGGGGTGACATCTCAGCCGTGGGGCCGCCTTGTATGTGGGATTGGGGATCGGCTCGGCCAGTGGTGGAGGGTGAGGACGCTCGGCACAGCCCCTGTATGTGTGACTGATTCCTGGAGGCAGAGAAGACTTGCTGGAGACATGAGCCTGGAGACACTACTGCAGGCAGCCCTGTTCCTGGAATGGCAAGCCCAGCAGCAGCAGCAGCAGAGTACACGTGGTGAGTGACCGGGGCTGGGGGGCACCGCCGTGTGACCGGCCGGGCGCTGGCTGCAGGCTAGGGGGCTCGCACTGTAGGGCAGCGGGCTGCTTATAGATTTTTTGCGGTCCCCCTGTGCTAGGAGCCGGAGTCACCGTGCAGGGCGGTGGCAATGCTCCAGCAGCACTTTGCATAATAGCATGACATGGGCCTGTCATATGACTCCTGCCGGCCTCTCCCCTTAACCCTCTCGCTGCCGGCCGCCACCTTCCCCGCGCCCCGTGTGTAGGGGACGGCGGGGCGGCTCACGCAGGATATGGTGGAGTCGCTCTGACAGGTACAACGTAGCGTTCAAGAGCGGCTTAGACTAAGCGAGCGCTCGTCTTCTGGGCTAGCGCGGCCGGCGCTGAAGGGGTTAAGCGCGGCTGGTGACGTGTCTGGCCCCGCCTCTCCCCCACGTGCATTGGGAACACGCCCTTATGGAGGGGAAGGTGTAGAGCGAGTCTGAGCGGGACCCGGAGACAGACAGGGGGCGGGGCCAAACTGGGCAGCACGCACACAGCATGATCCACGTAACTCACAACCTCCTCCTCCACCCCCTCAGCAGCCATCCCGGCCGTACCACTTCTACCTCCGCACTGACTCCCCTTATACAGCGAGCCGTGCACGTATCCAGGCCTCCCCCTCCACTCACCGGGAAATGGTAGAGCGCCGGCACACGGCTCCACATAGTGTTATATGAGTGCACAAAACCTGCACCGCCTGTCTCCCCAGAACCTGACAGAGCACCGACTGTCTCCTCAGTACCTAACAAAGCACCGCCTTCCTCCTCTGTACCCCAGTACCAGACAGAGCACCGACTGTCTCCTTATCACACCAGGACCTGACAGAGCACCGCCTTCCTCCTCAGTACCCCAGTACCTGAGAACACCGCCTTCCTCCTCAGTACCCCAGTACCTGACAGAGCACCGCCTTCCTCCTCTGTACCCCAGTACCAGACAGAGCACCGACTGTCTCCTTATCACACCAGGACCTGACAGAGCACCGCCTGTCTCCTCAGTACCCCAGTTACCTGAGAACACCGCCTTCCTCCTCAGTACCCCAGTACCTGACAGAGCACCGCCTTCCTCCTCAGTACCCCAGTACCTGACAGAGCACCGCCTTCCTCCTCAGTACCCCAGTACCTGACAGAGCACCGCCTTCCTCCTCAGTACCCCAGTTACCTGAGAACACTGCCTTCCTCCTCAGTACCTGACAGAGCACCCTTCCTCCTCAGTACCTGACAGAGCACTGCCTGTCTCCTCAGTACCTGACAGCACCGCCTGTCTTCTAATCACACCAGAACCTGACAGCACCGACTGTCTCCTCTGTACCCCAGTTACCTGAGAACACTGCCCTCCTCCTCAGTACCCCAGTACCTGACAGAGCACCACCTTCCTCCTCTGTACCCCAGTACCTGACAGAGCACCGCCTGTCTCCTCTGTACCCCAGTACCTGACAGAGCACCGCCTGTCTCCTCTGTACCCCAGTACCTGACAGAGCACCGCCTGTCTCCTCTGTACCCCAGTACCTGACAGAGCACCGCCTGTCTCCTCTGTACCCCAGTACCTGACAGAGCTCCGCCTGTCTCCTCTGTACCCCAGTACCTGACAGAGCTCCGCCTGTCTCCTCTGTACCCCAGTACCTGACAGAGCACCGCCTGTCTCCTCTGTACCCCAGTACCTGACAGAGCACCGCCTGTCTCCTCTGTACCCCAGTACCTGACAGAGCACCGCCTGTCTCCTCTGTACCCCAGTACCTGACAGAGCACCGCCTGTCTCCTCTGTACCCCAGTACCTGACAGAGCACCGCCTGTCTCCTCTGTACCCCAGTACCTGACAGAGCACCGCCTGTCTCCTCTGTACCCCAGGTTCTGACAGAGCACCGCCTGTCTCCTCTGTACCCCAGTACCTGACAGAGCACCGCCTGTCTCCTCTGTACCCCAGTACCTGACAGAGCACCGCCTGTCTCCTCTGTACCCCAGTACCTGACAGAGCACCGCCTGTCTCCTCTGTACCCCAGTACCTGACAGAGCACCGCCTGTCTCCTCTGTACCCCAGTACCTGACAGAGCACCGCCTGTCTCCTCTGTACCCGAGTTACCTGAGAACACTGTCTCCTCAGTACACCAGTACCCGACAACACTGTCCCCCAGTTACCTGACAACACCGCCTGTCTCCTCAGTACACCAGTTACCTGACAGAGCACCGACTGTCTCCTTATACCAGTTACCTGACAATACCAATTGTAGCTGTCTCATAAATTTCCCCAGTGTTACCTGACAGAGCATCGCTTGTTGCTGTCTCATTATTCCACCAATGGTACCTGATACAGACCAGACTGCACCTGTCTCAGTATTACCCCAGTGTTACCAGACAGCATCGGCTGTAGCTGTATCATTAATACCCCACTGCTACCTGACAGAACACTGGTTGTAGCCGTCTCATTTTTACCCCATTGTTACCTGCCAGAGCACTGGTTGTAGCTGCCTCATTATTACCCCGGTGTTACCTGACAGAGCACTGGTTGTAACTGTCTCATTATTACCCCAGTGTTACCTGACAGAGCACCGGTTGTAGCTGCCTCATTATTACCCCGGTGTTACCTGACAGAGCACCGGTTGTAGCTGCCTCATTATTACCCCGGTGTTACCTGACAGAGCACCGGTTGTAGCTGCCTCATTATTACCCCGGTGTTACCTGACAGAGCATCGGTTGTAGCTGCCTCATTATTACCCCGGTGTTACCTGACAGAGCACCGGTTGTAGCTGCCTCATTATTACCCCGGTGTTACCTGACAGAGCACCGGTTGTAGCTGCCTCATTATTACCCCGGTGTTACCTGACAGAGCACCGGTTGTAGCTGCCTCATTATTACCCCGGTGTTACCAGACAGAGCACCGGTTGTAGCCGTCTCCTTATTTCTAGGCTCTCTCCACAGTTCATCTCTGCAGAGAAGGGGATCATTTTCTAGTCCTGCACTGTAGTGTTCCCTGTTATCAGCCATTTCAGACTTGTCGGAGGCTGTCTGCAGTGCTGTGGGATAAATGACAGGAACCCCAAAATGATATCTGTCCCGTGATCAACATTTTATCGTGTTAATCTCCAGTACATTACAATACATGCCTGTCTTTGTGATAGGTTTTCTTTTTAAGCGATATTTTTTGTGCTAGTTGGGCGTTCCTTTAAATGTGACTCTAGTGATTGTAGCTGGAGGCAGTGCAGAGTCCTCCCATGTAACGAGCACCAGGATCCTACCCTCGCAGGTGCCTGGTCAGTAGATGGTAATACGCCCTTCCTCCTCCCGCTACTGCATTGTGCGCCTGTATTCCTGCTCCGTACACTGTACCTGCCTATACGGGGCTCATACCGAGTCGCCTACCAAGCTGCAGCATGTACTGCGACACTGATCACAATATTATCTCCTGTCTTTACACCTGCAAAGAATATGCATTTCCACATGCTGTAGACGGTATTATAGCGTGCGCCGTATCTTTACTTACAGACCCACAACAGAGGCCATGATTGCCACGGAGCCGCCGTGTTGATACATGCCTCCCCTATACCCTTTCCGTAGTGCAGACGCATTTGTATGCGAGTCATCAGCGGTGATGTCAAGGAAACCACCGCCGTCTGCTGCAAGAGATTAACCGTCTCAGACGTGGCACGGATCTCGCGGCGCTGGCGTTTTCGATCTGAGCACGGCTATGGATTACGGTTGCCTGTGTACGTTATATGCCTGATGGCTTCATAACAACACATGGCAGGCAGCGTGCTGTGTACATACAGTCGGTGGCCGATCAAAGTCTGTTCTCCGCAGTTGGAGCACAAGGTCCAGGCAGGGTTGCGTATATAATTCAGCGCGCTCACCTTCCTTTCATATTACAGCCGCATTGCTGCACAGTATTTCTCGTGTTTATTTGCGGGTTTTAATTATTCCCCCCCCCCCCCTCCAGCACAAATGTATAGGGGGTGGAGTGGCGGGCGGCTCCTGCGTGAAACAGCCCCCCCTCCTATTACTGCTGTGTCTGGTTCTTGGGAGAGCCCTCCGGAGTACTCTGAGACTGGGGGATGGGCAGACACTACAGGGCAATCCTTATTAACCAACTTCCTGCTCATGCACAGCCAGAAATCTGAGCTCTCACCTCTGGTAGTGGAGGCTGCAGATTCTGCACCGCAGCCCAGTGACTGCTGCAGATCAATACTGCTTGCGTTTCGTGTTCCTATGTATTTATTGAGATTAAGACATGGCCCCGGGAGCAATCCTAAGAGAGGGATCTGCTTCATAACATTGTAGAAGCTGTAAGGTCTTTCGAAAAATCTATTATATTGGTGCATACGCTGTAGGATCCTGTTTAGAGAGCGGTCTCGCGTTGTACTTTCTGAGCAGTTGTGTATTTTTGTCCACGACAGTCCTATGACTGCAGTTTTGGTACATTACACGTGGATTTTCTGAACGTATGTTTGTGCGGAAAAATCGCAGTTTTGATACATTACACATGGAACTTCCGTTTAGATTTTTTGTGCTGCAAATCCATACTGATTTTTTTTTATTTTATTTTTTTTAAATCTTCAGCATGCCGAATGGTTTGTGCAGATCTGCGGCAAATCCACAAGTAAGGAGAAGTTCACGTTGCCGTTATTTTTCTGTTCTTCCCATCCACATAAGAACCAGAAAAAAAAAACGATCCTGTGCATCAGCTATAAACATATGGCATCCGTTCCGTTTTTCAGACATAAAAAAAATAGTGCATGCAAAAACTGATGCAGAGGATCTTTTATTTTTTCTGTTCCGTCCCCCATTGACTTTCAATGTAAGTCAGGACGGATCCGTTTGACTTACACTTAGGCCCCTTTCACACGGGCGAGTATTCCGCGCGGATGCGATGCGTGAGTTGAACGCATTGCACCCGCACTGAGTCATGACCCATTCATTTCTATGGGGGCTGTGCACACGAGCGGTGATTTTCACGCATCACTTGTGCGTTGCGTGAAAATCGCAGCATGTTCTATATTCTGCGTTTTTCACGCAACGCAGGCCCCATAGAAGTGAATGGGGTTGCGATTTTCACGCACGGTTGCTAGGAGACGATCAGGATGGGGACCCGATCATTATTATTTCCCCTTATAACATGGTTATAAGGAAAATAATAGCATTCTGAATACAGAATGCATAGTAAAATAGCGCTGGAGGGGTTAAAAAAAATAAAAAATGATTTAACTCACCTTAATCCACTTGATAGCGCAGCCCGTCATCTCCTTTTCTGTCTTCATCTTAGCTGTGTGCAGGAACAGGACCTGTGGTGACGTCACTCCGGTAATCACATGATCCATCACCATGGTGATGGATCATGTGATGGACCATGTGATGACCGGAGTGACGTCACCACAGGTCCTGTTCCTACAATCAGTAAAGAAGGAGACAGAAGGAGATGCCGGCTGCGCGATCAAGTGGATTAAGGTGAGTTAAATTATTTATTTATTTTTTTAACCCCTCCAGCGCTATTTTACTATGCATTCTGTATTCAGAATGCTATTATTTTCCCTTATAACCATGTTCTAAGGGGAAATAATACAATCTACAGAACACCAATCCCAAGCCCGAACTTCTGTTTTGCACTCGCCCGGAAAAATCGTGCATGTTCCCGCAACGCACCCGCACCTTTTCCCGCAACGCCCGTGTGAACTCAGCCTTAGACTTTTTTTTGACAGAGTTATGCAGACGGATCCGTTCTGAACGGATACCAGCGTGCGGATCCGTCTGTGCAGATACCAGACGGATCCGCACCTAAACGCAGGTGTGAAAGTAGCCTTAAGGCCTCCTGCACACGGACGTTTTTTTTCCCTGTTTACTGGCCGTTTTTTGCGTTCCGTATACGGTCCGTATACGGTCCGTATACGGAACCATTCATTTCAATGGTTCCGCAAAAAAAACGGAATGTACAACGTATGCATTCCATTTCCGTTTTTCCGTTCCGTTTTAACATAGAACATGTCCTATTATTGCCGGCAAATCGCGGTCCGTGGCTCCATTCAAGTCAATGGGTCCGCAAAAAAAAACGGAACACATACGGAAATGCATCCGTATGTCTTCCGTTTCCGTTCCTTGCTGAACCATCTATTGAAAATGTTATGCCCAGCCCAATTTTAGCTATGTAATTACTGTATACTGTATATGCCATACGGAAAAACGGAACAAAAACGGAAACACAACGGAAACGGAACAACGGATCCGTGATAAACGAACCGCAAAACACTGAAAAAGCCATACGGTCGTGTGCAATAGGCCTAAAGGGAAGGTCCAGTTTTGCATGTCTTGCAATAATCCCTTTCCCTGGGTTTACACCTGAGCGTTCTGAAAGGAGCGCTCTGTATACGCGATTGTACGGGCGTTTACAAGCGTGCATACAGAGACAAGCGAACACCCATTGTTGCCCGTTCCCGAAAGTCTATGTACGGGAACGCGCGACAAAACGCCCCAAAGACGCTCAAGTACTTGTTTGAGCGTCGGGCGTTTTACAGCGCGATCGTACGCGCTGTAAAACGCCCAGGTGAGAACCATTCCCATAGGGAAGCATTGGTTTCTCCTTGTTGTGCGTTTTACAGCGCGTAGGAACGCGCTGTAAAACGCTCAGGTGTGAACTGGGTGTTAGGGTACTTTCACACTAGCGTTTTTGTTTTGTATTAAGTTCTGTGACAGGAGCTCAATACTGGAAAAAACTGATCAGTTTTATCCTAATGCATTCTGAATGGAGAGCAATCTGTTCAGGATGCATCAGTTCAGTCCCTGTTATGTTTTTTGGCCGGAGAAAATACCGCAGCATGCTGCAGTTTTCTCTCCGTTAAAAAATACTGATCACTTGCCGGAGTGCCGGATCCGGCATTAATTTACATTGAAATGTGTTTAGTGCCGGATCCGGCATTAAGTATTCCGGCAAAACGGATCCGGCTTTATGCGCAGACCTAAAAATGCAAAAGAAAATTAATACCGGATCCGTTTTTCCGGATGACACCGGAGAGACGGATCTGGTATTTTAATGCATTTGTCAGACGGATCCGGATCTGTCTGACAAATGCCATCAGTTTGCGTCCGGATTACCGGATCCGGCAGGCAGTTCCGGCGACGAAACTGCCTGCCGGAATCCTCTGCCGCAAGTGTGAAAGTACCCTAAAACTAAGGGATTTGGGGGTCCTCCAAGCAATGTGTCCTCTTGTTTCCTGGCCTGAGATCACCCACCAGCACTGGAGGTATTCAGTAGGTTTTAGCTCTAAGGCTACTTTCACACTAGCGTTCGGAACGGATCCGTCTGATGTTTCATCAGACGGATCCGCTCCGATAATGCAGACATTCGCATCCGTTCAGAACGGATGCGTCTGCATTAAAACTTAGAAAATTTTCTAAGTGTGAAAGTTGTCTGAGCGGATCCGTTCAGACTTTACATTGAAAGTCAATGGGGAACGGATCCGCTTGAAGATTGAGCCATATAGTGTCATCTTCAAGCGGATCCGTCCCCATTGACTTAGGCTACTTTCACACTAGCGTTCGGGTGTCCGCTCGTGCGCACCGTTTGAAGGGGCTCACGAGCGGCCCCGAACGCATCCGTCTGGCCCCAATGCATTCTCAGTGGAGGCGGATCCACTGAGAATGCATCCGCCTGCCAGCGCTCAGCCTCCGCTCAGTGAGCGGACACCTGAACGCTGCTTGCAGCGTTCGGGTGTCCGCCTGGCTGTGCGGAGGCGAGCGGATCCGTCCAGACTTACAATGTAAGTCAATGGGGACGGATCCGCTTGAAGATGACACAATATGGCTCAATCTTCAAGCGGATCCGTTCCCCATTGACTTTCAATGTAAAGTCTGAACGGATCCGCTCAGACAACTTTCACACTTAGAAGATTTTCTAACTTTTAATGCAGACGCATCCGTTCTGAATGGATGCGAACGTCTGCATTATCGGAGCGGATCCGTCTGATGAAACATCGGACGGATCCGCTCCGAACGCTAGTGTGAAAGTAGCCTTCCATTGTAAGTGTGGACGGATCCGCTCGCCTCTGCACGGCCAGGCGGACACCCGAACGCTGCAAGCAGCGTTCAGGTGTCCGCTCACTGAGCGGAGCGGAGGCTGAACGCTGGCAGGCGGATGCATTCTCAGTGGATCCGCCTCCACTGAGAATGCATTGGGGCCAGACAGGTGCGTTCGGGGCCGCTCGTGAGCCCCTTCAAACGGTGCGCACGAGCGGACACCCGAACGCTAGTGTGAAAGTACCCCAAAATAGTACTACTATTGCCTCCAGAGTTTGTCACCAGTGTGTCAAGCTGTATACATATAGCTGGGGCTGTAGGTCCATGATGAGGTGTACAGGACTTCCATATTAACCTGGAACCAGCGCTGCCATCCATAAAAACTAGCACAGAATAAAAAGGTCAGGGTTCACTTTGATAGGTGCCCATTCAAAGAGGGGGGCTTTATACTGACTGTTGACCAGTGAAGGTCTCGCTGAATAATATGCAATGTTTTCTCCAAGATTTAGAGCTAGAAGGACATGAATCATTCCAGTCCTGAAAATGTATGGTAAACAGCAGTCATCTCTCTGACCTCCCTGTGACCAGTCTGGGGTCGTGAAGGTCAAGGTCGGTGACCTCTGAGAACCCTGTCTGGTTTGTATTTGCTAGCATAGCACTCATTGTTAAAGAAAAAAATTGAAGCATAATAAATGATCTTCTGCATCTCAGCAGATTATGAGGGCATACAGTAATGACGTTGCTGGAGTGAAACTTGAAGGCTATTGGTGTGTCTATGTCTAGGCGATATGTGTCTTTATCTGATTGTGTCCACTTTCAGCTGTTACAGTGTGATACTGCTAGCTTTACTTAATCTGCTTTTATGTATCTTGGCTCAGTGGATTGTCATAACTATTGACCAGGACCTGTGACAAACGGAGAAAATGAAAGTGAAAGTATGAAGATCCTCTTAGAGAACCCAAAGGTGTATGTTCCAAATTGTCTGCATTGGTTCTATTCATGACTTCATAGAGGCCACAGATTATTGTAAAGCTGGCAGATAACGTCCGAACCTGACAATTTCCGTGGACTAGTCAACCAGCTAATTTGTAAGGGGTCCTCCCAACTCTCCCCCCGACACCTGATGTCAGGGAAGAGGTTTGAACAGTTGTAATTTCAGCTGCTCTGTCCTTTTTAGGCTACATGCACACGAACGTTGTTTGTTTCAGTGTCCGTTCCGTTTAGTTTTTTTTTGCGGATAGGATGCGGACCCATTCATTTCAATGGGACCTTTAAAAAACGCGGACAGCACACGGTGTGCTGTCTGCATCAGTATGTCCGTTCCGTTGCCCCGCTAAAAAAATAGTGCATGTCCTATTTTTTTTTTTCTAGTTTGCGGACAAGGATAGGTATTAGGGCTCATTTAGACGGCCGTATGCTGTCTCTTTCATTTCTATGGGGCCCTTTTCTTCTATTGCACGGCTCAGCAAAAAAAAATTAAACATGTCCTATACTTGTAAGTGAAAATCAGGATATGGCCCTATTGAAGTCTATGGATCAGCAAAAAAACGGTCGTCTGAATAAGCCCTTATTACAATGGATCTGCAAAAAAATGGATGCCATACGGAACGTCATCTGTTTTTTTGCGGATTCGTAATTT
This sequence comes from Bufo bufo, assembly GCF_905171765.1. Taxonomy (NCBI): domain Eukaryota; kingdom Metazoa; phylum Chordata; class Amphibia; order Anura; family Bufonidae; genus Bufo; species Bufo bufo. The sequence goes on from NC_053391.1 coordinate 118,662,450, forward strand.
GCAGATCGCAAAACACATATGGTCGTGTGCATGTAGCCCTATTCTTTGGGAGATGAGTCACTGCTAGAGGTGTCTGCCCGTGGCTTTTTTTTTACCCTTCTCAGGACACATGCATGCTTGTACAGTACTGTGCAAAAGTTTTAGCCAGGTGTGCAAAAGTTTTAGCCAGGTGTGCAAAAAAAAAAAAAAAGCTGCAAAGTAAGAATGCTCTCAAAAATAGAAGTGCTAATAGCATTTTGTTCATTGATAAAAAATAAACTAAGTGAATGAACAAAAGCAATATCTAAAATCAATATTTGGTGTGACCACCCTTTGCCTTCAAAACATTATCAGTTCTTCTAGGGACACCTGCACACAGTTTTTGAAGTAACCTGGCAGGAAGGTTGTTCTAAATATCTTGGAGAAGTAACCACTAATATTCAGTGGATGCAGGCTTGCTCAAATCCTTCTGTCTCTTCATGTAATCCCAGACTGAATCGATAATGTTGGGATCAGGGCTCAGGGCAGGCCATATCATAACTTCCAGGATAGTTCTTAACGACAATAACTATGTTCGGGATCATTGTTCTGCTGCAGAATAAATTTGGAGCCCTGACTGTACTACATGATCTAGAAGTATCTGCCTGTATTTCTCAACACTCAGTCCAGGACACCTGCTGCTGTTTTTCTGCACCCCAGGTCCCATGTTTTCCTGCATAGCTGAGATACTTGGCCTTGTTTCCACATCGAAGATTCGGCTTTTTGACAGCAGTTCTTCCACGAAGACCACTTTTGGCCAGACATCTCAGAACAGTAGATGGGTGTACCTGGGTCCCACTGGTTTCTGCCAGTTCTGAGCTGATGGCACTAGTTGACATCATCTGCTGCATTGTTTCCTTGGCCAACCACTACGCCTGCTGTCCTCAATGTGGTCAGGATTAAGGGTTCATGCACATGACCATTTCTCGTCTGTGCCCGTATTGCAGCCCACAATCAGTGTGTCCGCAATATACAGGCACAGGCCGTGTGCACCCCGCATCTGGGATGCGGACCCATTCACTTGAATGGGTCCGCAATCCGGAAGGTCCGGTGCGGAATGGAGGCACTACGGAGTGCTTCTGTGGGGTTTCTGTCCGTGCCTCCGCACCTCAAAAAAGTAATGCATGCAGACCGTCGAATGTGGATTGCGGACCCCATTCAAGTGAATGTGTCCTGCATCTGCATACAGCAGCCCTACGGTCTGCATCGTGGACTGCAATTTGCGGTCCACCGCACGCTCTCTCCCAGCACACTAAATGCAAATCGTTTTTCACTGATGGTTGCTAGGAGATGTAGCTTGTAATTCTTCAGGTTTTTTTTCACGTGTGTGAAAAATGCATCCAAAACTGATTGCACCCGCGCGAAAAAAACCGAACTTGTGTGCAAGACCACCAGTTTTTTTCCTGAACAGATCCTGACACAATCCGTATTGTTCATGTGAAAGAGACCTTATCCATTGTGCAATACCATCAGGGAGACACCTGGTTGGCTCCAAATGTTTTTCTGCAGCGGGACAATAACCCCCAAACATACATATGTTTATTACAAAGGGCAACTCATTGAATAAAATCAAGGCAAATCAGTAATGTGATCTTGCAGTTGTGCGGATTTGTTTTCATCATTAGTTTTGCAGAACAGTCTTAAGGGTTTCTGTCACCTAAAAAATGGGTATTAAGCTGGCTGACAGTAGCGAAGTGCTAATGTCAGCTGAACAGAACTATATTAGTGCCATCTCACTGCCTAACTTGTATAATATGCTAATTAGCCTCTAGGAGCAGGGGGGTGTTGCCCCTGCTCCTACAGGCTCCGTTCTCCCACCTCTGGCCACGCCCTGCTACACTAGATTCACAGGGGCAGGCATCGTTGGTATCCTACCTCCGGCCCTGTCTGCAGTGTAAGGCTACATGCACACGACCGTATGTGTTTTGCGGTCCGCAAATTGCGGATCCGCAAAAAAAACGGATGACGTTCCGTATGGTATCCGTTTTTTTTTTTTTGCAGATCCTTTTTTTTGCGGATCTATTGTAATAATGCCTATCCTTGTCCGCAAACTAGAAAAAAATAGGACATGCACTATTTTTTTGGCGGAGCAACGGAACGGACATACTGATGCGGACAGCACACTGTGTTTTTGCGGACCCATTGAAATAAATGGGTCCGCATCCTATCCGCAAAAGAAAACGGATCGGACACGGAAACAAAATACGGTCGTGTGCATGAGGCCTAAATCTCACGCCATTCAGTATTCGGCGCAGTGAGGGAAGGACGCTCGGCGGCTGCTGGCTTCCTCACTGCGCCTGCGCCGAATACTGAACGGCGCGAGATTTACACTGCAGACACAGCCGGCGGGAGGAGAGCAGCGCTGCCCTGGCCCTGTCAATCAAGAGAAGAAGAGCGTGAAAAGAGGTGGGCAAACTGAGCCTCTAGGAGCAGGTTCAACGCCCCCCCCCCCCCCCCCCCGCACCTAGAGGCTAATTAGCATATTATAAAAGTTAGTTTTTCTCAATAACGGCGGCAGGCAGTGAGATGGCTCTAATATAGTTATGTTCAGCTGACATTAGCACATTGCTACTGTCAGCCAGCATATTACCCATTTTTCAGGTGACAGAAACCCTTTAAGCAGGAGGACACGTTCTCGGCAGGTCACAAGGTCAAGTCTTGCTTTATCTGCAGCACATTGATTCTTCTCAGTCACATGACCTGAGATCAGCCTGCAGCCTCCAGATGATCAGTCCTCTAGGACAGGAGTGAATTGAGGACAGGGGTTTCTTTCAGAGCACTTGGAAAGGAATTGCTGACTGAAGCATATAGCTGTAAAATAACGGCATTTAGCTTCTTGCGGTTATTGGACCTGAACTTTTTTCTGCTCCTCAAACAAAAGATATTGCTGCTACTTTGTCTCTGGTTTTCCATTCATTGACCTATGAAGAAAAGATACAAAAGAAGAAGTCTGTGGTTTCTAGACATATTTTTCAGCTTTTAAATGATTTTTTTATGATTTTCATCTGGGTTAAAGAGGGTGTGCTACAACAGACATTTATCACCTACCTCGAGGATATGGGATAAACGTCTGATCGCTGGAACCCCCACCAGTCACTTGAATGCGATTCCCGAGCCCCCCACCCCCATTCCTCCTCATTGCAGTCATGCAGTTTGAATAAGGTTACTTTCACACTAGCGTTTGTGGATCAGTCATGGATCTGCAAAAACACTTCCGTTACCATAATACAACCGCCTGCATCCGTCATGAACGGATCGGGTTGTATTATGTCTTCTATAGCCAAGACGGATCCGTCATGAACACCATTAAAAGTCAATGGGGGATGGATCCGTTTTCTATTGCGTCTTGCTACTCACCACATTACGGACGGAAAAACGGAACGGAATGCATTTTGGAGCATTCTGTTTCGTTCAGTTTTGTCCCCATTGACAATGAATGGGGACAAAACGGAAGCATTTTCTTCCGCTATTGAGACCCTATGACGGATCTCAATAGCGGAAATGAAAATGCTAATGTTAAAGTAGTCTAAGTTGGCAGTTGAGCACACATGGTGCTTCTCCATTCAGAGTTCATGGGACTGACAGTCAAAAGCAGTCATCGAGCACCGCTCCATACAAATTTGAGTCCACCGTTCGTTTTCGTGATCATGGGGTTCCCAGCATTGAGACATTTAGCATATGTCCTGTTGATGAACATCCATCGTTAACACAGGACTGGGAAGGGGTGGGAATTTTGTGGTGCAGTGCAGCATCTTGTTCTACTTAAAAACCTTTGTCTGTCCCTAAGGGCGCTTTCATACAGACGTAATATGGCTGCAACACCCAGGTCTCCTGCAATTCTACAGAACCAAGCATGGATCACCATAGGGGTCTAAGATCTACGTTTGGTTCACAGCAAGGGGTCTTGGTCTGCAACAATTCAGAAACTAAAATACGGCTGGCTGAATGCTGTGTTTATGCTTGTATAGATATTGGGCAAGGGACAACTGGCTCCTTTATAGGTTTGTGTTCCTGCTGCCAGCCTTTCCTAGTGAAAGCTGAATCATACAGAGACTTCTGGACTAGCGTTGCTCACAACATCCCTGACAGCTAATGATCAGTCTAGGGATGCTGCTGAACGTTCCTGTATAAAGAAAGCATTGACTGGTATCAACTGGTGCTGCGAGCAATATTATGGGGTCACTGGGACATCTAAAAAAAGAGTGGCTGCAGCAGTGTACTGCTCTGTGTGCCATCTGCACCTGGCCCCTAGTAGTTCTAAATCTACAAAAGGTTGATCAATTATTTACAGCCTACATGCCTGTGGCTTTACATGTCTGTGTACAGTCGTGGCCAAAAGTTTTGAGAATTACATAGATATTGGAAATTGGAAAAGTTGCTGCTTAAGTTTTTATAATAGCAATTTGCATATACTCCAGAATGTTATGAAGAGTGATCAGATGAATTGCATAGTCCTTCTTTGCCATAAAAACTAACTTAGTCCCCAAAAAACCTTTCCACTGCATTTCATTGCTGTCATTAAACGACCTGCTGAGATCATTTCAGTAATCGTCTTGTTAACTCAGGTGAGAATGTTGACGAGCACAAGGCTGGAGATCATTATGTCAGGCTGTTTGGGTTAAAATGGCAGACTTGACATGTTAAAAGGAGGGTGATGCTTGAAATCATTGTTCTTCCATTGTTAACAATGGTGACCTGCAAAGAAACGCGTGCAGCCATCATTGCGTTGCATAAAAATGGCTTCACAGGCAAGGATATTGTGGCTACTAAGATTGCACCTCAATCAACAATTTATAGGATCATCAAGAACTTCAAGGAAAGAGGTTCAATTCTTGTTTGGAAGGCTTCAGGGAGTCCAAAAAAGTCCAGCAAGTGCCAGGATCGTCTCCTAAAGAGGATTCAGCTGCGGGATCGGAGTGCCACCAGTGCAGAACTTGCTCAGGGATGGCAGCAGGCAGGTGTGAGCGCATCTATACGCACAGTGAGGCGAAGACTTTTGGAAGATGGCCTGGTGTCAAGAAGGGCAGCAAAGAAGCCACTTCTCTCCAAAAAAAACATCAGGGACAGATTGATCTTCTGCAGAAAGTATGGTGAATGGACTGCTGAGGACTGGGGCAAAGTCATATTCTCCGATGAAGCCTCTTTCCGATTGTTTGGGGCATCTGGAAAAAGGCTTGTCCAGAGAAGAAAGGGTGAGCGCTACCATCAGTCCTGTGTCATGCCAACAGTAAAGCATCCTGAGACCATTGATGTGTGGGGTTGCTTCTCATCCAAGGGAGTGGGCTCACTCACAATTTTGCCCCAAAACACAGCCATGAGTAAAGAATGGTACCAAAACACCCTCCAACAGTTTGGTGAAGAACAATGCATTTTCCAGCACGATGGAGCACCGTGCTATAAGGCAAAAGTGATAACTAAGTTGCTCGGGGACCAAAACGTTGACATTTTGGGTCCATGGCCTGGAAACTCCCCAGATCTTAATCCCATTGAGAACTTGTGGTCAATCCTCAAGAGGCGGGTGGACAAACAAAAACCCACTAATTCTGACAAACTCCAAGAAGTGATTATGAAAGAATGGGTTGCTATCAGTCAGGAATTGGCCCAGAAGTTGATTGAGAGCATGCCCAGTCGAATTGCCGAGGTCCTGAAAAAGAAGGGCCAACACTGCAAATACTGACTCTTTGCATAAATGTCATGTAATTGTCGATAAAAGCCTTTGAAATGTATGAAGTGCGTGTAATTATATTTCACTACATCACAGAAACAACTGAAAAAGATCTAAAAGCAGTTTAGCAGCAAACTTTGTGAAAACTAATATTTGTGTCATTCTCAAAACTTTTGCCCACGACTGTATAGTATGCGAAAAGACTGACCCTGTCTGCTGTATCAAATTTTGCTTGTAAATTATTTATTGTTATGTTATATTATTATTAGAAATACGATACTTAACTTCATGCTCTGCCATCTGTAAAAGACCTATTTAAAACATGTATTTAATACTATTCCAGATAACATGACCGGTGATGAAGGTCCACCGTGACCGAAACGTCCGGTCAGAAATAGTCTGTCATTTTTATATATACCACGGGCAAATGGATGATGCAGAAAAATGAAATAAAACTATACTTGAATTGCAAAACTTCCTAACTGAGTGCCTCAATATTTTATTACTTGGATCTCGGCCTAACAGCCCTTGATTGGCACCGGTGATATTCCTTGAACAGAGTGCGGTTCCTCACTTTACTACAGATACTGCATGTTGACTGCAGACCTCAGGCCTGGGTCGACCCGAGGAGATTGTGCTGAGTGAAGATAGGACAGGAGATGGTGGTAGGCTGTTAGCGGTTAGCTGAGATTTGCGACCGTGAAGGCTCGTTGACATCCGTGTTTCTTTCAGATGATATCTGTGTTTGGTCTTTGTGTCCATTCCCCCCCCCCCCCCCTCCATTTGTCATCTGTATTTCAGCTGAAAATTTATTTCAAACGCATCTCCTATCAGTGGTCAGTGAAAAACGGACCAAACACGGATGCCATACACGTTGTGTCCGTGATTTTCACAGACCCATAGACTTTAGCGGGCGTGTTTGGTCTGCATCATGGACCAAAGTGGTGCGTGTATCCGAGATCAGTAAAAAAAAATATATATATATATACTGATGTGTGAATAGACATCAGCAACAGCATTATATCAATGTAATTCAGTAGAGCCAGGACTCTCAGGGTCACACAGAATTATAAATAATTAGAAGGCTCCATTCACATGTCCGTATAATGCGTCCCCATCCGTTCCGCAAATTGCGGAACGGGTGCGGACCCATTCATTCTCTATAGGGACGGAATGGATGCGGAGAGCACACTATGTGCTCTCCGCATCCACATTTCCGGAGCGCCCCCCCCCCCCCCCCCGATATTCCGGTCCGCGGCTCCGGAAAAAAATAGAACATGTCCTATTCTTGTCCGCAATTGCAGACAAGAATAGGCATTTCTATGGGGGTGCCGGCCGGGTGTATTGCGGATCCGCAATGCACTACGGACGTCTGAATGGAGCCTAATGCTGTGTGATCCTGTCAGAGGAGCAGAGGTCAGAACAGGACCTCACACTGCCACACACTGAGTTTCTCGCTAGTGTGTGTCTGGCCTTACTGAATATTTCCCTATAAAGTATATATCATTCTGCTCAGCTCCTCCTGCTCTACAACATGCTGCCTGTGTATTATTTAGCATTTCCATGGTGACATTTTAAAAGGGTTTTATGGGTGTTTAATATTGATGAACTATCCTCAGGATGGACCCCTACCGATCAGGTACTGATGACCTAACACATGGCACCCCCACTCATCTGCTGTTTTGGATAGCGGCTGTGCTTGGTATCGCAGGTCAGCTCCATTGACTCGAATTTCACTGAAGCCCCATTCACTTCTATGGGGCCAAGGCTGTGTGAAAAACGCAGAATATGGGTCCATTCACACATCCGTGTGTGTTTTGCGGATCCTCAAAACACGGACACTGGCAATGTGCGTTCCGCATTTTTTTGGACTGCACATCGCCGGCACTATAATAGAATATGCCTCATCTTGTCCGCAATTGCGGACAAGAATAGGACATGTTCTATTTATTTTGGGAACGGAAATGCAGACCCGGAACTGCGGGTCCGCATTTCCGGATCCGGGCAGCACATCATGCGGCCCCATAGAAATGAATGGGTCAGCAATTCCAGAATTGCAGACGTGTGAATGGACCCTATAGAACATGCTGTGTTTTTCACACAATGCACAAGTGATGCGTGAAAAACAACGCTCATGTACACAGACACATTGAAATGAATGGGTCTGGATTCAGTGCGGGCGCAGTGCGTTCGCATCACGCATTCCACCCGCGCGGAAAACTCGCTCGTCTGAAAGGGGCCTTAGGGTGCGGCCACACCACAGGTGGGACGGGGTGGCCTTGCAAGCTGCAGCAGGTTCACAGCTGATTAGAACCAAATTGTGTATTCTGTGTTCATGGGTAATCTGGTTCTAATCAGTCAATGTGATCCCGCTACAGCTTGAGTAGCCACCAGGTACTCAGCGTACTCTATGGCCCCTTTTCACACGGGCGAGTATTCCGCGCGGGTTGAACGCATTGCACCCGCACTGAATCCTCACCCATTCATTTCTATGGGGCTGTGCACACGAGCGGTCATTTTCACGCATCACTTGTGCGTTGCGTGAAAATCGCAGCATGCTCCTATTTGTGTGTTTTTCACGTAACGCAGGCCCCATAGAAATGAATGGGGTTGCGTGAAAATCGCAAGCATCAGCAAGCAAGTGTGGATGCGGTGCGATTTTCACGCATGGTTGCTAGGTGACGATCATTATGGGGACCCGATTATTATTATTTCCCCTTATAACATGGTTATAAGGGAAAATAATAGCATTCCGAATACAGAATGCATAGTAAAATAGGGCTGGAGGGGTTAAAAATAATAATAATAATTTAACTCGCCTTAATCCACTTGTTCGTGCAGCCGGCATCTCTTCTGTCTTCATCTGTGAGCAATAGGACCTTTGATGACGTCACTACGCTCATTACATGTGATGGACCATGTGATGAACGCAGTGACGTCATCAAAGGTCCTATTGCTCACAGATGAAGACAGAAGAGATGCCGGCTGCGCGAACAAGTGGATTAAGGTGAGTTAAATTATTATCTTTTTTAACCCCTCCAGCCCTATTGTACTATGCATTCTGTATTCAGAATGCTATTATTTTCCCTTTATAACCATGTTATAAGGGGAAATAATACAATGTACCACAGTGGGTTTTTTATCACGCGTGTGCAAAACACATTGACCTTAGACTAAGAACTACAGTGTCTATGGTCTTTTCAGAGGATTTACGCCGTCTGCTGCTTGTGATATACACTAGGTTGTTGTGATGGTGCACAGGTAGCCATGATAACCCTTGACACGTACTGGATTCAATTCATTTGTTCCAGCCTATATCGCTTACAAGGTCTTGAACTCTACTTCTTTTTCAAGACAATGACGGGTATCGTCTTCCTTCCTGCAGTTAATCAGTGTTTGTCAGTTCTCTCTCGTGGTCCTCTATTCTCCTGCCTGATTTAGAGACTACTGTAGATGACTATCCTGGACATTGAGCATTCTAGGCTACATTCACCAATATGTGGTTTCTACGCCTGTCAGAATCTGATGAGTCCGTCTTAGCGATGTAAGAATTCCCCAGTTTAGTCTCATGACGTCTAACGTGGTTCTGCAGTTCTACTTCCTTTAACTTTGTAGCACTATTTACAGAGTTCCCTTTTCCTCCCCCTGGAGTACTGAGAACTTTAGATACATTTCTGACAAATGTTTGTGTCATTGAGAGGATTTGGAGAATGGTTATGGTTCATCATTACATTTTGGCCGGATGGAAAAGGTCTCACATGTTAATCATTGCCCCTCGATTGTCATATAGTAATAATTTATTTGAAGATTTCCCTTCCCCTACATATCAACCTTAAAGAAGACCTTAAAATATTGATGGCTATGGTGGAGCTCCGAATCCCCCGCCGATCAGCTGTTTGCAGGAGCCATGCTGCCGGGATCAGGCATCAAAATGACACGGCTCTGTACACCGTGTAGTGGCTATAACTAGTTACCGCAGCGCTGCTCCTGCAAACAGCGGAGTGATGGGAGGGTTCAGGAGTTGGACCGCTGCTAATCTGATGTTGACCTATTATAAGGATAGGTTATCAATACTTAAAGGGGTTGTCTGGGTTCAGAGCTGAACCCGGACATACCTCCATTTTCACCCAGGCAGCCCCCTGACTTGAGCTTCGGAACAGTTCATTCTCCGATGCTCTCCTTTGCCATGCGCTAAATCGCGCAGGGCAAAGGCATTTTCAGGAGTTCCACTGATGAACCTGGCTCTCCATGGGGCTGCCACGAAGCCTGGTGACGTCGGGCTTCCGCCCGGCAGTGTGTTGTTATAAACAAAAGAGCCTGTGCCCTGCGCGATCTAGCGCAGGGCAAGGGAGCGCATCGAAGCATGAGATGCTCCAATGCTAACATCAGGGGTGAAAATATGGGTATGTCTGGGTTCAGCTCTGAACCCGGACAACCCCTTTAAAGGGGTATTACGGTTATAGAAAGTTATCCCTAGTTAATGTGAATATTAGGGGTGAGTGAATCGACTTCGGATGAAACATCCTAAGTAGGGTTGTTGCGGGTATCGAAATTAGGAGAGAGTGGCGGGCGCACTGCGCCACCAATGATAGCAGGACTTTAAATGGGTCTGGACTTTAAGTTACCAGGCTACATAGAGCGGCTCCCAGGGATCTCCCTGCACTTACTATTATTCCTGGGCGCCGCTCCGTTCGCCCGCTTTGGCCCCCATTACCGTCTCCTGCTCCGTATGCTAATTACTACTATCGGAGCAATGTGTTAGAGACTTCAGCTTCTCTCTTGGGCGTTCCTTCTCCCTGGCTGTAGCACTGTCCAATCGCAGCGCAGAACATCACAGCCAGAGAGAAGGAACGCCCAGGAGAGAAGCTATAGTCTCCTGCCCATTGCTCCGATAGTAGTAATTAGCATCCGGAGCAGGAGACGGTAATGGGGGCCACAGTGGGTGCTCTATGTAGCCTGCCCATGAAAGGTCGTCTTTAACTTTTAATACAGGAGGCAGGTGCCGGCAGCAGAATCGCATAGCCGACACCCTGCTTCTGACAGGGAGCTGCGATCAGCGGCAGTTAACCCCTCAGGTGCCGCACCTGAGGGGTTAACTGCCGCTGATCTGCTGCCAGTACCCGCCTCCTGTATTAAAGGTTAATTATCATTGCGCCCGCCCCCCTCAACCCCCCCAGTATTAAAATCATTGGTGGCAGTGGCCACATGGTCCCCTCCCCCTCATTGGTGGCAGTGGCAGCTTCTGATCGGAGCCCCAGCTGTGTAATCCTGGGGCTCCGATCGGTTACCATGGCAGCCAGTACGCTACTGAAGCCCTGGCTGCCATAGTGAGCTCCCTGCTGCTGTGTGCACAGAGCCCAGGGCAGCAGGGAGAGTGTGAGGTCCTATTCACCCTAATAGAGATCTATCAGGGTGAATTGGACAAGGGATTAAAAAATCCCAGGTTCTAGCCCCTAAGGGGGGAAAAAAAAAGTTAAAAATAAAAACACAAGTATAAATCACCCCCTACCCCAATTTTATATATAAACAATAAATAAACATATCACATATCGCCACGTCCGAAAAGTCCAAACTATTAAAATATTAAAAAAATCTATGCGGGGAACACCGGAACAGAAAAAAAAAGAAATAAAAACTGCGCGATTCGCCATTTTTTTAAAATGCGGAATGCACGTGGCTTTTTTGGTGATTTATTTATCGAGTATCGCAATACTTATTTATGGTATTGAAATCGAATAAAAAATTTGGTATCGCAACAACTCTAATCCTAATTTGATTTGCATAAAACTCTGTTTCAATACTGTGCGGAGCAAGCGCTCCATACAATATTAGAATGTATTGGCTGCTATGAGCCGAAGTTATTACTTCACAAAGTCTCGCGAGACTTCACATAATAACTTCATAAATTAATTTCTACTGTAAAAAGACATTTCCCGAACTCAGGTTCCTTTGAATCAGAGGAGCGCTTTAACTTACATTAACGCTTCTTTACAAATGATGGTCACTGGTCTTTCCTAGGGTTGTAGCGGGTATCGAATTATCGATACCTAATCAATACTTTTCTATCGGTATCGATTCGATACCGGGATTTGACATTTACCGATACTAGGCTGAGCTACTTCACAGCCCAGTATCAGTAAACATAGCTCACGCTGCTCTCAGCGCGCTCCATGTTCTCAGCAGCACAGGGGAGAAGGAAGCAGTCCCTCCCTCCTGTGCCACTGCTGCCAATAAGAAGAGAGACGGGAGGAAGAGGGGAGGGGCTGTGGCCACTGCGCTACCAATGACTACAACTCACCCATTAATACAAATATAGGTCGGCGGGTGCTGGTGGCAGAATCGCATAGCCGGCACCCAGCCTCTATGGCAGGGCGCTGTGATCAGCGGCAGTTAACCCCTCAGGTGCGGCACAGGGTCCCCTTCTCTTCATTCATTGGTGGTGCAGTGGCAACTTCTACCTTTTCAAACAGCTGATCGTCAGGGGTGCCGGGGGTGGGACCTCTACCTATCCAGTATTGATGACCTGTCCTGAACATAGGCTATCAATATCAGAATATCAGAAAACTCCAAGAAAAACGACCCTACTTTTAGCAGTGTTTCATCAGTTTAGTGAGATCTTTCAAATTTTTCTGCCAAATGAAAAGAACTTGGGATAACCTGAGAAGACACAAGCACAGTGTAAAAACTATGAGTTCTGCATGTAGTATACATATTTAGCTGCTTTCCCGTAGTGCACATAACTCTCTGGCCACCCATACAGCCAGTATAGTCAATGTGCACCGCCTACATACAGCTCCACTGACTAGAATATTTGGCCTTCAAAGATCTGAACTCCTTCCAGTATGCAGTTGCCAGAATTGCTCTTGGCTGGTTATCACGTTGTGTGGTCATCAGCAGACCTCCCTAATGGAGCTCCATCAGCTTGGCTTCACCTGTCCACTATGGCTACATGATGCTAATCTTGTGGTTTACAGTATAAATAAGCCTCACTGCTAAGGTTTATTCATAATTGAATTGTAGAGAAACTGTATATCATGGAGTTCAGCTTCACGGCCATCGTATACATTTACTTGATTGGCAGACGTAGCCCATGGGCAAGGCTGCTGTGATTTCTGGAAAAAGCAACCTTTTTTTTAAACTCTCATACCCATGCATGGTGCACCAACACCAGAGGTCACTGAGCTGGACTGCCGTGGATCTGAGAAGGGTTATAGTTTGTAGTCCTCAAAAATAAAGAGCGCATTGTGAGAATTATATGTCATGTATGTGCATGCTTTGTGTGTGTCGGCTTCCTTATTTGCTGTATAATCTAAAATGAGCCGGGCAGCTTCTGAATCCGTGTGGTTTGCAAGATGAAACCAAAGCCAACTGGTTTTCACTCCATAGGTTTCAATCTACACGTGCAAGTTTAAAGGTATGTTCACACTTAGCAGATATGCTGCGGATTTTTCTAATGCAGCGCATGGATGAGATTTCTTAAAATTTCATCCAACTCTGCTGGAATGTCCATGACTGCACATCCTTGCCATATCCATTATGTGTGAACTTATTTATTTTATGCACTTATATAGCACTACTATATTCCGCAGCGCTTTACAGACATGAGCATCACGCTGTCCCCAATGGGGCTCACAATCTAAGGTCCTGATCAGTATGTGGGAGGAAACCGGAGTACCAGGAGGAAACTCACGCAAACACAGGGAGAGCATAAAAACTGCATGATGATGTTGTCCTTGGTTGAATTTTAACATAGGACCCCAGTGCTAGCCACTGAGCCACCGTGCTGCCCAGAATGTTCTTAATAAGGGCTGTATTAGGGTCCATTCACACGTCTGTTTTTTCTTTCCTGATCTGTTCCGTTTTTTGTGGACCAGATCTGGACCCATTCATTTTCAATGGGTCCTGTAAAAAATCGGACAGCACAATGTGTGCTGTCCGTTTCCGTTGTTCCGTTCCGCATGTCCGTTTAAATATAAAACATGTCCTATTCTTTTCCGCAAAATTCGGATCCTGGTACAATACAAAGTCAATGGATCCGCAAAAAACGGAAGACATTCGGATGTCATTACGTATGTCATCCGTTTTATGCAGATTCCGTTCCTGGAAATTACATTTTTATTTTATAAACTTTTATTCACTTTTTTTTTTTCAATTTTTTTTCAAAGAAATCCAAACAACTTTATTTGCTTATTGAAATTTATACATGTTTCCGTTTTTTGCGGATCCACAAAAAACGGATGACATACGGATGACATATGGAAACATTTTCAGGAACAACGGATCCGCAAAAAAACGGACCGAAAATCGGGATATAGAAAAATACTGACGTGTGAATGTAGCCTTAAACTGGCAAATGAGGCTGACGATTGTCGGGAAGGAAATGCTCCTTCCTGACAATCGCCTGCTCGTCCGTGAAGGAGAGAGCTGCAGTTACATGCAGCGATCTCCTCCACAGTACGGGGGGGGGGGGGGAGCAATCACTAATGCCATCGCTCGTCCTGATACTGAATCATTATTTGCCGGCAGCAGAGCGCCATTAGATGGCACAATCTGCCGCCGGCCAGGCCCCTTTACACAACGCTAACAAGCGGCGTTCCTATGATGTTATGGACGACCCTCGAGTCATCATGGATTTCCTTACCGTTGGATTTATATCCGACCTACAATCCATTTACTATGATTTGTGAATACAATGACTGTCTCACTTACTGATTTAGGAGACTCCTATGTGGAGGAATGAGAAAGTCTCTTGTGTGAGGAGACAGTCTAAGCAATATGGCCTATTTTCAGTAGTAAAAGAAAAGGTAAGGATGGCCGAATAAGACGTGCAATAGGTCCAAGGACAAAAGAAAACGGGGAGGGTGTAAAGAAGAAGAATGGGGCCTCCACACTGGTTTGTTCCATAATGTCTATGAACAGGGGACTCTCTTCTATTCACTTGATATATCGTAAAGAAAAAAGTATTTGAAAATGGGTTTTCTAATCCAGACAACCCTTTAGATTACTTGGATACTGTCCAGGGAAAGTACTCACTATTTTTTCAGTACACAGTCAATATCTCCTATATGATTCAAAAGAGAAATATAAGGCTACTTTCACACTAGCGTCTTTACTGGATCCGGCAGGGTCCAGTAAAAACGCTTCCTTTACTGATAATACAACCGTCTGCATCCGTTATGAACAGATCCGGTTGTATTATCTCTAACATACCCAAGACGGATCCGTCATGAACTCCATTGAAAGTCAAAGGGGGGACGGATCCATATTCTATTGTGGCAGAGAGAACGGATCCGTCCCCTTGACTTGCATTGGGTGTCAAGCCGGATCCCAGGACGGAAAGCAAAATACAACATGTTGCGGTTTGCTCTCCGGTCTGGGAACGCAACTAAACGGAACAAAATGCATTTTGGAGCATTGCGATCTGTTCAGTTTGGTCCCCATTGACAATGAATGGGGACAAAACTGAAGTTTTTTTTCCCCCAGTATTGAGCCCCTATGACGGATCTCTATACCGGAAAACTTAAACGCTAGTGTAAAAGTAGCCTTAGGCCTCATGCACACGACCGTTGTTTTTGTCCGCATCTGAGCCGCAGTTTTTGCGGCTCGGATGCGGACCCATTCACTTCAATGGGGCCGCAAAAGATGCGGACAGCACTCAGTGTTGCTGTCCGCATCCGTTGCTCCGTTCCGTAGCCCCGCAATTTTTTTTTTAACATGTCCTATTCTTGTCCGTTTTGCGGACAAGAATAGGCATTTCTACAATGGGCCTTCTGTTCCGCAAATTGCGGAAGGCACACAGGTGGCTTCCGTGTTTTGTGGATCCGCAATTTGCAGACGGCAAAAAATGGAACGGTCGTGTGCATGAGGCTTTAATCTTGTTTTATATATGCACGAAATCCCCTGGCTTCACCACCCCAAACTTTGGAAGGGTCACTTTAGGTTGTCTAGTGTAGTTTTCGTGTGACGTTTCTGGTGAATGAACATTGATTGCTGACCTGAATAGATTACAGCTTAGTTTGGCACAGACTGCACAATGTCACACTGAGCTTCTATTTAATCGGGATCTCCTAGGGCACAGTACATGGCCTGGAGCCAAGGGGCCATTCTGTGTGAGAGCCTGGGAACATAGGAAGAGGCCCACACTACGTTCATGGCTATATAGACTGTAGTACCCTTCTCCCAATGAAGTCCATGCATTCATGCCCAGAACTGGGCACTGTGATAATGGGACTTTATACCAGGCACGCATAGTGTTCTTCCATTTACTGAACATTTTGTATTGTAATGTTGGTAGAAGCTGTCCTTTAACACATTATTTGTGCTTTGTAGTTAATAGGGCTTTTCAAACGCCTCCCAACCCCCCCAAAAAAATAAAAAAATTCAATATATATATAGATCTCAGGTCATGATGTTGATTAGACTTTAGATCCACCACACATACCTCATCCACGTTGTGTGTGTTGTTTTTTTTTTTTTGCATTACATACAGAACATCTAATTTATTTATTGCAGTCCTGGAATGCTGTGGATTTGCCGTTGCAGATTTTCATGTGGCAGATCTGCAGCGTTGTACAGTACCAGCATAGTACACGCTGTGTACAAAATCCACTGTGTAAATCGACCTGAGTTACGTACGGATTTAAAATCTGCAGAATGTCAATTTTATGCTGCGTTCTCCTCCACATTGGAAAGGGCGAAAACTGCTTGGTTGTGCGTTTTTCCAGTGGTACCGTGGCAAAAACCACAGCGGTCTTTTCCTCTGTATTTTAAGGCAGGTCTTAAAAGATTTTCTCATCGTATTCACTGACCGTCCAAAACAGACGTAGAGTGAACCTAGCCGGAGATGCTGGGATGTCTGAGATATGGGAGGGAACTTTTTCTTATTTATTTTTTCATATGTGCAATTTAAGAATAAGGGCTGATGGACACAACCATGCTGAGTCCAGGAAACACTACCCGTGTCTGCCGCTTCCCCGGCCAACCACTGGTTCTCTAACCCGAAGTGACTGTTTCATAGTGTTTTATGAGACAGTCAGTTCCTATCTGATCACAGGTCTGTTTTACTGTACTCGCAACACATTAACTCTAATTAACCCTAATGGTAATACTGCAAAATATTATATAACATAAAAATGAGTTTTCCCACATCGGTCACTATTCTGCACTTTTGTGTATTCACTGAAATCTTCCTCCAAGGTTGGTTCAAACCAGTATAAAGGATAAAGGTGTGGTCTGGTAAAATCCAGGACAAAGGGAGGAACATAGGGAGGCTACAGAACAGGTGCACTGCTTCCCCGTTTCTATAGCTAACTAGGTCAAAACAATTATCAGCATATAACCTGCATCTTTGCTTCCCTGATGTGGCCGCAGTAGCACTGCATATTGTGACTGTGCGGCTTGTAATACATGTTCTCCTGCTGGGTAAGGTGCAGGGTGGATTTGATTTAAATCACGATTTAAATCACTAGTCAGTAAGGCTTGATTTAAATAATAGTTTTCTACATGAAGACTAATTCTTGCTGGTATAACTTATAATATGCAAGTAGATGAAGATTTTTAGAATAGCAACTTTTCATATTAGTTTGATCAGGTTGATTCTGCATTCATAGGTTTGTATAAGTTAGGATTAAGGTCTTTTTCTCAACTCTGTTCATGTTATAACATTTTTGCTGTGAAGGAGAGGCATGTGATCTCTGCTGAGTCAAATTCAGTTTTGAGAACTGCAAAAGTAAACCAAGTATCTGTGATAATATCTTGTAGGCAGAGAAACTGCCTAATAATCTTACAAAAACCTCTGGAAGAGCATGACATTGTGAATGGATTAATGGAATTTATTTACCCAAAAAATTAAACATGTACAGCCTTATTCTACATAATTTAAAAAACTAATCTTTATTTCATGATGGAATAACCTTTGGATGGTAATATATTTTCCTCAAAAAGCATTTTATATAAAACAAATCCGATTTAAATCCAAATAAATA
The DNA here is from genome assembly GCF_905171765.1 of Bufo bufo. Classification (NCBI taxonomy): domain Eukaryota; kingdom Metazoa; phylum Chordata; class Amphibia; order Anura; family Bufonidae; genus Bufo; species Bufo bufo. Next base: position 118,680,117 of record NC_053391.1, read on the forward strand.
AAATCATAGATTTTTATCCACCCTGGTAAGGTGCTTCATCATTTCATAGAAGTGAACTATAGGGAAGTGATCTCTCATGTAAATGCAGCTCTAACCTCCACTTATGGTTAGTCAATTATCAGGAACTTTCGGTTCATTCCCGATAATTGCCTGCTCAGTCGGCCTTAACTTTGTTTCTCGCCTTTACATCCACTTCCTGATTTTGACTAGCAATAAAGAAATGTTAATGAACTTTTTGGTCTCCCTCGTTCCATTGCTTCACCTGGTAAGTGGTTTGTCTGAAGATGTCAGTAAAAAAGCTTTCTTCGTTTTAGATGCTTTCACAGAATGAAAGGCTTTCCATGTGACGTCACTGGGGTGTAAATAGGAAACTCCAAGGGGGAGTCGTCGTCTTTACTATGTGTCTTGCAATTATCAAAATCCCTACCGGTGAGAGGAAATCCTGTCTGAGGCATGGTAGGAAATATCTGTTGCAAGATCAATGTTGGTCATATACCGCAATGACACCACCCCCACCTGAGCATCCATGTATTTAGAGAGCGGGGCGTGAAACACCGGCCTGGATAGATCAAGACCCCAATTGTCGAGTTGGGCCTTTCCCATAGACCTTGGGACTTTATTTCAATAACGATAGTTGATTTCATGGGTATCTTCTGTGGAGATTTGCATTTTAAAATCCGAACATGAGACCATTTGACGATCCTGCCAAAATCGGTGGATTTCGATGTCTTCTGTGACGTGAATGGCCAGTTTAAGATTACAGCTTCAGCTTGTAATGCACTCCATTTGCATGTATCACAAATCCGATTTCAGCTCCCAATTCAAGGGGTCATTTAGAGCCGTGTTCCTCAACTCCAGTCCTCAGGGCCCACCTAACGGTCAGGTTTTCAGGATTTCCTTAGTATTGAGCAGGTGATATAATTAGTTTCAGTGCATCAGGACGTACCGCAGGTACTTATTCTGTGGGATATTCTCAAATCATGACTGGTAGGTGGGCCCTGAGGACTGGAGTTGGGGAACACTGATTTAGAGGGTGCAGATGTACCTGCTAGCTTACCTTTTGTTGGGGTGCTAGGGCCTCTTGCTGTTGCCTTTATTTAAACCTGACTCTCCTAGTCAAGAGTGTGGTTTTAATATGGAATATTTGGAAGACCTCTTATAAGATTAGGATCTCTAAGGTTCATTTTACATGGGCGTTTTGGTCCGGGTAAGGCTACTTTCACACTAGCGTCGGGGCTCCGCTTGTGAGCTCCGTTTGAAGGGTCTCACAAGCGGCCCCGAACGCATCCGTTCAGCTACCAATGCATTCTGAGTGGATGCGGATCCGCTCAGAATGCATCAGTCTGGCAGCGTTCAGCCTCCGCTCCGCTCAGCAGGCGGACACCTGAACGCTGCTTGCAGCGTTCGGGTGTCCGCCTGGCCGTGCGGAGACAAACGGATCCGTCCAGACTTACAATGTAAGTCAATGGGGATGGATCCGTTTGAAGTTGACACAATATGGCTCAATTTTCAAACGCAACCGTCCCCATTGACTTTCAATGTAAAGTCTGGACGGATCCGTCTGAACTACTTTCAGACTTAGAATTTTTTCTTAACTATAATGCAGACAGATCCGTTCTGAACGGATCCAAACGTCTGCATTATAGGAGCGGATCCGTCTGTGCAGACACCAGATGGATCCTCTCTGAACGCTAGTCTGAAAGTAGCCTAAGAGTACTTTCACACTAGTGTTTTTCTTTTCCGGCATATAGTATCGTCCTAGGGGCTCAATACCGGAAAAGAACTGATCAGTTTTATCCCCATGCATTCTGAATGGAGAGTAATCCGTTCAGGATGCATCAGGGTGTCTTCAGTTCAGTCTTTTTGACTGATCAGGCAAAAGATAAAACCACAGCATGCTACGGTTTTATCTCCGGCCAAAAAAACTGAAGACTTGCCTGAATTTTTTTTCCATAGGAATGTATTAGTGCCGGATACGGCATTCAAAATACTGGAATGCCGGATTCGTCCTTCCGGCCTGCGCATGTGCAGACCCCCAAAAAAAGGTGAAAAAAAGAAATGCCGGATGACACCGGAAAGACAGATCTGGCATTTCAATGCACTTTTCTGACTGATCAGGCATTTTTCAGACTGATCAGGATCCTGATCAGTCTTACAAATGCCATCAGTTGGCATACGTTTTGCTGGATCACTCTGCCGCAAGTGTGAAAGTAGCCTTACCCTCCATGTGACAGCTGCATTTCTTGGACTGAACACTACTTCTCATTTCCAAACTCAGAGTGTCATCATAACTTATGGTGCTATGAGTTCTTGCATAACCATAGGTCTACTGTACTGTACTCAGGCCAGAGGAGCAGTGTTTGGTCCGAGAAATGTGAAAATCACTCAGTGTACCCTGGACCAGATACCCTCATCTAAAATTAGCCTAAGGCTATGGCCACACATGGTGGGTCTGTAGCGGAGAATGCACAGCGAACCTGTCTGAAATGCGCTGCTGTAAAATGGACTGGTTTTTGCGGGGCAATGCTGCTGGAATTGCAGTGGGTCTTCCACTGCTTTTAATTTGACAAGTCCGTTTACACTGTAGATTTTTCCGTAGTGTGTGGATAAGGGTTTGGCTACATGGCAACATTGGCCGCGCTGAAGGATCATAGTGGGATTGCAGTCTAGAGGTGCTAGCATAGAAATGAATGGGGTCGCAGCACAACTCGCACGTGTGCCACAACCCAGAATTGCAAAAAAATCCAACACTTTAAAAATAAATAAATAAAAAGATACTTTTTTGCGATTCTGAGATCACAGTTGTGACAAATGTACGAGTCGCGTTGTGACCCCATTCATTTCAATGCTAGCAACGCTACACTGCGATCCCTGGGTGTGATAGTTGTTCGGTGACCAAGATCGCTGTGTACTTGCACCCTAAGATTTCTAAAATCTCATCCACTTTGCTAGTACTGTTAATGCTTAATAATTGCTGAATTAAATTGCGCTGTGTCCACATGTGGCCGTACCCTTAGAGGGCTCCCGTTTTTTTTTTTTTTTTTTTTCAAGCTCATTTTTCTTTTACCCATTGTTGTTTCAAGCTCATAAAGAATGCGTGTCCTGTTCTGGGACACTTGACCATGACTGGCTGACTGACTTTCATGTGCCAGCCCGGTGACTCACTGTGTGTGACTGGTAGTGAACTTCTTGCCAAGCCCGGAGGTGGTGCAGGCCCTGGTTTCTACGGAAGTAGTAATAAAAATTACCAATGTAGATTTTTTTTTTTTTTTTACTTTTAAGAAAATATAATTTTGCTGGAAATCCTGGGCTGCAGTATATATTAGTAGTATATTATACTCTTTGCATTCTGCTTCCTTAGTTTTGTGCACGAGGCCCAGTTTCTTTATGACATTACTAAAGCACTGGGGCACACAAGACAGGAAGCGTCGTCACTGGGATGGACGCTGTCCTCGCAGAGTTTCAATACTGGAACAAAGCCATGATCTAGGGTTCATCACGTAAGCGTTGATTGGGATGTCTACTGCTAGTGGAGGAAGCCATTTTTGTCAGATCTAATTCCTTGTTAATATTTTTGGGGCTACACGGTCAGATGCTTTTTTTTACTGTAATTTTGACAAAAATGGCATAGAATGTGTGTTAAAAACGGCAGCATGTGAATGCAGCCACTACATTCTGCTTCAGAGGATGTGATAGGAGGTGGCATATGCTTTGTAGATGTGCACACACCATTTACTCGTTGCACGTGAACGAGAAGCTACAAATGGCTTTGCTGGCAAACAACTCCATTTTTCATTTTCTGCCATGTGTTATGCATTAGCTGAGAATCAGAAGGGAATCTCTAAATCTGCGCCTCCTACCACATCACGGTTACTATGCCAATGATAAGTGCTCACTGGAGGGGATCACAACAACGTTTTCTACCTTAACTGTTAAAGGAGCAAGGAAGTATATACTGTACTCGTCTTACTCATTAGGGTACTCAACCCGATTCTGCAGGCGCTTGTCGGGAAGGAAGCGTTCCTTCCTGGCAATCGCCTGCTCACCAGCGGAGGAGACTGCTGCTGTTACATGCAGCGATCTCCTCCACATCATGGGGAGGAGTGATCATTATGCCATTGCTCGTCCCCATGCTATCTAGTTATTTGGCAGCAGCAGATCGTGATTAGACAACATGCTGAAAGGTCACAATTGCCTGATGAACGAACGTTTGCTTGTTTATCGGGTAATCGGCGGCGGTGCCAGGTGATCACTAATATGTGTTACTACAAACACTCGTTAGCAATCATCTGGCAGAAAATATGCCAGTGTAATACAGGCTTAATATTTGGCGCCACTTCTTTGTTTGTACAGATCACTTTACTGCAGTTATCAGCTTATCATTACAGGCAGGATTAGAATGACAGCACCTCTGTGTATGGATAACACCGAATCCACCATTCACATTAGGTGATTGTCAAAGCTAATCTCTTCTCAACTCTCAAATAGAAGTCAGTGAGGTCTCCTCCAGACCATTGTCTCTAGCGTTGAGCGAATCGGGTTTGGACTGCTGTAACTGAACCCAATTAGTTTGAAAACAATGTAGCCTCCGTACTACTGTAAAATGTATGAGCTCCACTGAGTTCTTTGCAATCTTGCTTCAAATAACGCGAGACTTGCTTTGCCTCGCGTCTATGGCTACTTTCACACTAGCGTTTTTTGCGGATCCGTCATGGATGTGCAAAAACACTTCCATTACAATAATACAACCGTCTGCATCCGTCATGAACGGATTCGGTTGTATTATGTTTTCTATAGCCATGACGGATCCGTCTTGAACACCATTGAAAGTCAATGGGGGACGGATACGTTTTCTATTGTCAGAGAAAACGGATCCGTACCCATTGATTTACATTGTGTGTCAGGACGGATCCGTTTGTCTCTGCATCGCTGCAGGCAGCGTTTTGGTGTCCGCCTCCAGAGCGTAATAGAGACGAAACGGAGGCAAACTGATGCATTCTGAGCGGATCCCTTTCCATTCAGAATGCATTAGGGCAAAACTGATCCGTTTTGGACCGCTTGTGAGAGCCTATGACGGATCTCGCAAACGGAAAGCCAAAACGCCAGTGTGAAAGTAGCCGATGACGTGACACTTCAGTTATGTGCATAAATTGCAGTGTCAAAATCCGAAGCTGAACTCTGAACAGCCTCAGATTTTGACACTGTAATTTATGCGCATAACCAACGTGTCACATCATAGACGCGAGACGAAACAAGTCCCACGATATTTGCAGCAAGATCACAAAGAGCTTTGCGGAGCTCATACATTTTACGGTAGTCCGGAGACTATATTGTTAAGGAAGTTTTCAAACTAATCGGGTTCGGATACAGCAGTCCAAACCCTATTTGCTCAACACGAATTGTGTCTATGGCCCATTTCTATTTTTTTATAATATTGATGGCCGATCCTTAGGAATGGGTACCAATGGGACCTAGACGATCAGCACAACGAAGAGGCAGCAGTACTCCAGTGTCACCCTGGTACACCAGCTGGTCTGTATGAGAGGCTGTGTCTGGTGCTGCTGTGCCTATGTAAACAGTCAACAGGACACTGTTGACATGGCTTGTCCTAAGCATAGACCATCAATATGCTTGATGTCCTGAGGATAACCCTTTATCCTCAGGACAGGCCATTAGTATCTGACCAGTAGGGGTCCTACACCCCACACTCTTGACAATTAGCTGTTCTGGAGTAGCTCAGGCGCCAGAACTATGTCCACCACGTCCATTGTGTAGTGGACAAAGCTGGTTACTGCAGCTCTACTCCCGTTCACTTTGCTGGGTGCTGGTGGGGTGTGCGGTGTTGGACAGTGGCAATCAGGTATTGATGGCCTATCCTGAGGATAGGCCATCTATACAGTAGGAATTGACAACCCCTTTAAAGTGGGGTTACCCAAATGTGGATTATTTGGCTGCACTGCTTAGATATAAAATACTGTATTTTAGTCCTTTTTTTAAATATTTTTTGCAGAAAATGATTCATAAATATTAATTATTTCTTATTATAACATTATTCCTGATGGGATTTGTCAGGGTTGTCCTTATAATTACTGGAACCACCAAATGCAAATTGCTTGGCACATAGTAAGAATTGTTCACAGGTCAAGTGGGAAACATTCAGCAGATTACCAGTGATGCATGAAAGGTCACCTAGATCTAATGTCATTTTTACTTTTTCATTGCAGAGGGAAATGATAATATTGTGCTGGAACAGGAGGAAGAGGAGGAAGAAGAGGAAAAAGAGAAAGAAAAGCAAATCATTTCTCGAAAAGAAGAACTGGTAAACCAGGCCCCCCCTGATCCTGCTTCTCCACCAGCGCCTGCACCTCCTCCACCCCCACCTCCTCCTCTACCTACTCCAGTAACAGTCATCCCCCTTTCTGTGGTAACCAGCACTCCTCAACCAGTAGTCCAAACATCTTTGTCACCTCCTGTTGTTCAGCGCCAGCCAGCTGTCGTCAACCCACCTGTTATCAACAAAGATGTATCCCTGGCTCCAGTCATCCAGAGACCACAAGGCCCTGGACTACCAGAGATCAAGTCTTCACCTTTGAGTGTAGGAAGTCCGAAGCAGTTGCACCCTTACCCAACCCCAATGCTGGCAATAACACACCACCACATTGTGCAGCAGCAACAACATCAGCAACCTATACAGCCCCAGCCAACAGCCCTACAGCACCCACAGCAGCAGCCTCCAGCACAACCCTTGGGTGCTCTTAGACTATCTTCAGCAGATGATGGAAGGCCAAATGAGCAGAGAAGGCGACCTGGAGGGTAAGAGCTTTCTCATTAGGACACAGACTGGTGCTTCTGGTGTTGGAATCTGCCATCTTCCATGGAGCCCACTTTTATATGGTTTTAAACCAGTCTAATGAGAAACGGAGGATTGTTTGATCTCACAAGAACTGATGCAGGCCTATGCGTCCGACCTTAAAGGGAACCTGTCACGTTGAACATGGTGTCTAAACTGCAGGCAGCATGTTATAGAGCAGGAGGAGCTGAGCAGATTGATATAGGCCCCTTTCACGCAGGCGACAATTCCGTGCGGGTGCAATGCGTGAGGTGGACGTATTGCACCCGCACTGAATCCGGACCCATTCACTTCAATGGGGCTGTTCAGATGAGCTGTGATTTTCACGCCTCACTTGTGCGTTGCGTGAAAATCGCAGCATGTTCTATATTCTGCGTTTTTCACGCAACGCAGGCCCCATAGAAATGAATGGGTCTGCGTGAAAATCGCAAGCATCCGCAAGCAAGTGCGGATGCGGTGCGATTTTCACGCACGGTTGCTAGGAGATGATGTAAGTAAATTGATAAAAGTCAATTTACTGTATTATTTTCCCTTATAACATGGTTATAAGGGGAAATAATAGCATTCTTAATACAGAATGCTTACTAAAATGTGGCTTTAGGGGTTAAAAAATTAATTCACCTCATCCTGTTGTTTGCGCAGCCGACATCATCTTCTTTCTTCATCTTTCAGGACCTGCCAAAGGACCTTTGATGACGTAATCACGCTCACCACGTGGTAAATGCGGTGACGTGAGCGCAGGTCCTGCTGAATGAAGATAGAAATCTTATATCTTCATTCAGCAGGACCTGTGCTGACGTCACCGTGCTAACCACGTCATCAAAGGTCCTTTGGCAGGTCCTAAAAGAAAGAAGACGATGCCGGCTGCGCGAACAACAGGATGAGGTGAGTTAATTTATTTTTATTTTTTTAACCCCTAAAGCCACATTTTAGTAAGCATTCTGTATTAAGAATGCTATTATTTTCCCTTAGAACCATGTTATAAGGGAAAATAATAAAATATACAGAACCCCAAACCCGAACTTCAGTGAGGAAGTTCGGGTCTGGGTACCACAGTCAGTTTTTTATCGCGCGCGTGCAAAACGCATTGCACCCGCGCAAAACGCATTGCACCCGCGCAATAAAAACTGAACTTTAGGACACAATCGCAGTCAAGACTGACTGCAATTGCGTACCTACTCGCACAATTTTCCCTGATCGCAGACGCAACACATCCAGACCTAATCCGGACATGCTCGTTTGCAAGGGGCCTTATAGTTTTATGGGAAAAGATTCAGTATATATTTTATATATTTATATCTGTGCTCATTCTGGGCTTTTGGGTCAAGATGGCGGTCCTATCAGTGATTGACAACCTTCCCTCTGTAACTATGTATACAGAGACAGCTGTCAATCACTGATAGGACCGCCTCCTGGACTTCAAGGACCAGAATGAGCAGGGATTTAAATGGGTAAATTTAAGGTTTTACTGAATCTTTTCCTATAAAACTATATAACAATCTGCTCAGCTCCTCCTGCTCTATAACATGCTGCCTGCAGCTTACGTTGCATTTTCATGGTGACAGGTTCCCTTTAAAACTGCATTGTCCACTATTACAAGCTGACCTCTTGTACAGGTAATAGGGGCTGCACAATAGCTGTATCCAGAACAATCAGTGCAGCTTATGAACCCATCAGTTTTATGGTTGTCCTGCTCCTGGTGACTTTGGGGAAAATGCTGCTTGAAATTCCATCCACGTAAGCAGCTGAAAGGTTTGTCTATATATATATATATGTTATAGCACAATTTTGCAGTGTTGCATCACGTCATGTCGAAGAAGCTGGGTCCTAGGGAAAATGGCATTTTTCGAAATTTGAGAAAAGTGGTTCTAGATCTATAGGGGTTGTCCAGGATCAGAAAAATATGTCTGCTTTCTTCCAATAAACCGCACCATATGTGTCCATGTCTTTGTCTGGCATTGCAGCTGTACTTCATTGAACTGAATGGGTCTGAGCTGTAATGCTGCATTCAACTTAAGGAGAGGTCTGGCACTGTTTTTTGAAGAAGGCGGCCATGATTTTCTACTCCTGTGCAGAAGTATCCACATTTTGTAGCTCAAGGACACTGGACCAATTTCAAAGGTTCTTCATCACACATTTCTGTTATGAGCCACCATAAAGGGGTTGTCCCACCATAACAAGTTATCATCTACCCCACCCACATCATGAGAGTGGGGGTCCCATGTTTGCTGTTTGAATGGAGAAGTAGTGACATAGGCACACTACAGCTCCATCAATGTCTATGGGACTGGTGGATATAGCCGACTACAGCACCAGGATATCTCCCTCAGTACCAGCAGTTACCCCCAGCGATCAAACATTTATCATCTATGCTGTGGTGGGGCAACCCCTTTAAAGGAGTTGCCACATATGCCATCAATGTTTGTAGGCTGTCAGTATCTGGAATGCTACGACATTAGAAAGGTGCGATGACGCTTTGTCTTCTGTTGGTTTTGCTTAGCTTTTGCTAGAGGTTGCATGGTCTGACTTTCACAGTAATGGGTCTACTGGGAAGGAAGTTGTCGGACATTTTGTTTTAGCTGTCGTAACGTTATTGTGGTTGGACCCCCCCACGAGTCAGACATTGATAACATATGTGCTTTCAGTGTTTGCAGTGAGACATCCCCTGTGATATAATCTGGATCATTGTAAATGTATAAAAGTAGCATTAAAAACATAATCTTTCGGCATGATCATGCTGTGTGCAACGACCCCTCTTTTGCGGAAATCCGACATGTACAGTGTAGTTTTTGAGAAATGTATACCCTTCTTTTTATGATAATGTGCTGCTAGTAGCACCAAGGGTTGGGCTTAGCCCTCCGCAACACTGCTTCACCTTAGCTTTTCACCCATTGCCACTGCCATTGACGGAAAGACATCCTCAAATTGCCTTGCCCAGAAACCTTTCACATGCACCAGTGAGAGTACGATTGGCGCATGCGCAGTGGATCTCATTCTGTTGTCCCCACTGTGAGATCCAGATTGTGTGATTGCAGCCCTGCATGCACAAGATTTTAGGACCAAGTATTGGAACAATTAGGATGCCTGGGCCTGTCAATCAGTGGGGGAAGAGGGAGTGACAACAGATGAAAGGCAGAAGTGCTCCAAGGCCCTAGACCCATCCCTCGGTGCCCAGAGCACCTCATTGGCATTAAAATAAAGTATTGCACACATCGGATTGCTGCAAAAGAGGGGCCATTACTTTTAGCATGTGTTGATCATGCTGATAGATGCTCTCTAAAGCTATATATCTAAGATCCCTTTGTTACCATAGATCTTTTCTTTACCAACCACCTGACAAAGGTCATATTTCTCACATGTAATTCTTTCCCCATCAAAGAATTAGGATAAATGTTACCATCATGATTTTTTTTGTTTCCCGGTATTCTTCCCCTTGCCGGGGGCGGACTGGCCATAGACCCTACTGGCAATTTTCATGGTGGGCCAATGCCCATAGGGCCACCCGAGCCCTCCTCACTGCCACTGGCTAGGTAGTGGGGGAAATATAGGGGTCATTATTAGAGGAAGTCCAGGCAGCGTGCTAAAGGTAGGGCTGGCTTGGTGTCATGGCCCACATCTCAACTGCTTAGCCCTCTGCCCATATCCATATTAGAGACAATTGGAGGAGGAGGATGACAGAACATGGCAGCTATCGATGGCCATCGCAGAGGGACAGCTTCTGGGGAGGAATTTAGTGCTGCACTGTGATGTTTGGTTCTGTGGGATGGTATTCTGTGCTGCACTATGGTATTACTGAGCCTTCCAACTTGTATTGGCCCCTTCTACTTGTGCTGCCCCACCTCCTGTCAGTTTGGAGCCACCTACAACATTGGGGCCACTTATAGGGTTGTTTTCCAGGTCCACTTTGTTCCCAGTTGACCCCTGGCCCCTTGCCTGGTGCAGGATCATTTTCTGTAAAAGAACTTTCTTCCTCTACAAAGTAGAGGTCTTTGCTGATAGTATACCCTCGTATCGCATACTGGCGCTGTACAGAAAAATGAGGATATTTCCTTAACTCTTTGTTATAGTAGAGTACAGGAGTGAAATATGAGCGCTCTTTCTATGTAACGTTGCGTGTATTACCGTAGGTCATGTGGACGTCTTTTCTTTATTTTTTTATTTTTTGGTGGAGACTTCACTAGCGTTGAGTGAAGTGAGCTTCAGCTTCAAGTTTTAAAGTGGTTTTCCACTTTAAAAATCAACTACCGAAGTTATTCAACGAAGTCACGTGCGACTTCGGCTCGTCGGAGCCTATACATTCTAATACTGTACGGAGACGAATCTCCATACAGTATTATTCCGAAGTTTTGAACGAAGCATCTGAAGCTCGCTTCGCTCAACTCACCACTTCACCGTACACGATAGGCAGCTATTTTGGCAACAGAACCTATAACCGCCCCCCTAGATCCCTGAGGTACAGGATAGTATCGTTGGTCCCTCATGACTTTATAGTTCACTCTTAGGCTACATGCACACGAACGTTGTTTGTTTCCGTGTCCGTTCCGGTTTTTTTTGCGGATAGGATGCGGACTCATTCATTTCAATGGGTCTGCAAAACATGTGGACAGCATCAGTATGTCCGTTCCGTAGTCCCGCAAAAAAAATAAAAAATAGAACATGTCCTATTCTTGTCCGTTTTAGGCATTGTTACAATGGATCCACCAAAAAAAATAAACGGATGGCATACGGATGTTATCTGTTTTTTTTTTTTTTTTGCGGACCGCAAAACACATAGGGTCGTGTGCATGTAGCCTTATGAATACATTTTCATTTCCAACACTGCTTTGTGGAGTGTTTTTTTTTTTTACACAAATGAGTTTAAGGCAATAAAATAGTGGATTATATAATGTGTTTTCCGCTTTTTTCTTTTGCCTGCAGGGCTGGCACTCGGGAAGTTCATAATAAATTGGAGAAAAACAGGTATGTAATTAGCCCAGGCACTCTCCGCTCTTCACCGACTCCCCAGACCATTTCTCTCTAGCCTTTATCTAACGTTATGCTCCAAGTTAACCGATTCATTTAATATTTAGTATAGCTGTTGCTCTCAAGACACTTTCATGGATTTTGTAGCTTAAAAAGACTATTTTTATTGAGCCCTTAATAGCCGCATAAACATTTTCATAGCCCATGGTGTATTTTATCAGGTATTAATTGCTTTAAATACCTCTTCTCCATACCACAAGCCAGGATGTAGGTTTTAGGTTCTGCTGGACTGTTGCCTCCACTGAAGTGACTAGTAGCATTTACTATATGTTCATTTTTTTACAGCAATTTACTATTAGGTATAGCATTTGTATGTATAAAAAAGATGGCTAACTGTAAAAACACATTGGTGGGGGATCCGACACCCGGCACCACCACCGATCATCTGTTTGTAGGCTGAGGTACTCCAGTGAGCCTTGCAACCTCTTCACAGCTGTTCATTGTATATCTGCTGTGCTTGGAATGGGACTGAGCTGCACCTGGGCCATTTGACCAATGAACGAGATGTCACCGGCTGATGAGCTAGGGTGTCGGGAGTCAGATCCACACCAATCAGAAATTAATGACCTATTCTAAGGATAGGCCATCAATATTAAATACCTAGAATCTCCCTTTTTAAAGGGGTTGTCCGTGTTCAGATCTGAAACCGGACATATCCCCATTTTCACCCAGGCAGCCCCCCTGACTTGAGCATCGGAGCAGTTCATGCTCCGATGCTCTCCTTTGCCCTGCGCATTTTTTAGGAGTTCCGGTGACGAACCGGGCTCTCCATGGGGCTGCCAGGAAGCCCAGTGATGTCACCGGCACTGATGGGCGGGCTTTAGCGCTGCCCTAGCCAGTAGAACGGCTAGGGCAGCTCTAAAGCCCGCCCATCAGAGCCAGTGACGTCACCGAACACACTACCGCGTGGAAGCTTCTGCCCGGCAGTGTGTTATGATAAACAAAAGAGCCCGTTCCCTGCGCGATCTAGCGCAGGGCAAGGGAGCGCATAGGAGCATGAGATGCTCCGATGCTAGTCTCAGGGGTGCTGCCTGGGTGAAAATATGGGTATGTCCGGGTTACGCTCTGAACCTGGACAACCCCTTTAACTATTTCCCCTATTATGAATCAAATCATAGGTAGACCATACAAAGAGTACAAGCGATTCAATTTGGCCTTAAACTCAAGATATTAAAAAGGAAAATCACAGCACTCTAGTCCCAGCTAACATATCACAATTATCTCTGTTCAATAGTCCAGGATACAGTCACCTAGGTAAGTCCCTATGTAAATCTATGGACATCACGACCTTGCAGAAGTGTGAGGGAGGCATGCAGTGTTAGATGGTGTTGATCCAACACCATATGTCTCTCTCACACTTCTGCTAATACCATGAACAAGATCTGGGAAGATGGAAACATTGACCGCAGATTTACGGGTGACCTCGCCTATGAACCTGAATGCTGGACTATTGAATACAAATATTGTGCCTAGCTCATAGTACCGGAGTCCGATCAGAAACTTGGGAGACCTATGATAAGCATCGACTAGAATGTGGCGAGTTAGTGACATTCTGCGCGATCAGGGAGCCAGTTTAAAAAATAAAAAACTGTAAGCTTCTGGTGACCACAGAGACCACATGATGTGTTCCGTTGAGGGCAGGGGTGGACTTGCCATATACCCTGAAGGGAAATTTCCCGGTGGGCCGATGTCTAGGGGGCCGCCAGAGCCCTTCTCTCAGATGTCACCTGGGCACGTAACAATCTGATGTTCTCGGCATTAATACTAGGGGCATCAGCTATATACGCATCGGGTCAGTGGACGCAGGTGCCCTCCTAAATTCTACTGTATCGCCATGCTCAGGACAGTGAGGCAGTTGAATACTGCAGTGGGGCAACAGTATTTTGTGCTGCACTATGGTTTTTGGTTCTGCTGGGGTGGCATTTTGTGCTGCAGTGTGGTATTTGGTTCTCCTGGGGCGGTATTTTGTGCTGTACTGTGGTATTGCTGGCTCGTCTGCTACTGCTGTCCTTGCCTAGTTGTGTTGCCCTGATTTGGACCTGGCTACAACATGGGTCCACTTTTCAGGTTTATTTCCAGGGCCACTTTAAGCTCCCAGTCTGCCCCTGGTTTAGGGTCCTGATACCTTTTTGTTTTACTTCCCTATTGGGGAATGCTACTAAACAGATCAGGCAGGGGTAATTCTATTGCAGAGGTTGTCCAAGGTAAATAAAAACTCGGGCAGGATCTGTGAATGGTCTACAATAACAAAAATTGCTTCTCCCCTGATGCTTTCTACACTGTGTTCGGGCCCTCCTCACTGATGTAAGGCTACTTTCACACTGGCGTTTTGGCTTTCCGTTTGTGAGATTCGTTCAGGGTTCTCACAAGCGGTCCAAAACGAATCAGTTTAGCCCCAGCTTGCAGCGTTTTTGTGTCCATCTGACGAAACTGAGCCAAACAGATCCGGTTTCTATGGCACAATCTGGCACAATAGAAAACGGTTCCGTCCTCCATTGACTTTCAATGGTGTTCAAGACTGATCCGTCTTGGCAATGTTACAGATAATACAAACGGATCCGTTCTGAACTGTTCTCATGACTCTGTGTTGAGCCGTTCCTTTGTTATTCCTGCTACAAGTTGAATTGTCAGCAGTCTGCAATGAAGCTCCAGATAGGTCTTACCAGTTGGGGGCGTGTCCCTGGACAATCTGACACTAGCAGCACCGATTGGACAGGGTCAGACTATGCAGGGACACACCCCAAACTGGTAACACCCAGCTGGCCCTTTGTAGACTGCAGGCAATGAATTTATACACTATTAGCAGGAACAATAAAGGAGCAACATAGAATTCTAAGAAGAGATGCTCCAGAATTATTACCACATGGGGGTATGTAAGTAGTTGCTAAACAGATATGTCAGGAGAGGTTACAGGTCTTCTGTAAAAAGAAACTGCTTCAAGAAGTAGAGCTGTAGTCCGGCATGCAGTACGTACATTTATTTTCTAAGCTTTTTGACCTAAATTTGGCAATTGATAAAGACCTAAGTACATGCATACAGTTTAAATTGTGCTTTATGCAAATTAAATTATGTACTATTTGTGCACTTGGGATTGGAATTTACTAAAAATCTGATCATTATCTGTGATTTATTCTCCTACAGACGAGCGCATCTTAAGGAATGTTTTGAGACGCTAAAAAGGAACATCCCAAATGTAGATGACAAGAAGACTTCCAACCTCAGCGTGTTAAGAAGTGCTCTCCGATACATTCAGGTAAGATCCTGACGTCCTGCTTGTGAAGTGATTGTGGTCACGCCCTGACAAGTACACGGATCATTCCTCCGCTATAGTCTTCATTCATCTCTGAAATGATTAAAAACTGTTTCCATCCTTACCATGTATCATTGCAGTTGGTAAAATCAACACTTGTAAGCCCCATCCCCGGAAGTGCCCCTAAGGGCTCGTTTACACGAACGTTTTTTGCGTTCCGTATTACAGGCCGTTTTTTGAGATCCGTATCCGCATTCATTTCAATGGTTCCGCATTCCGTTCAGTTCAAAGATAGAACATGTCCTATTATTGCCCGCAAATCACGGTCCGTGGCTCTATTAAAGTCAATAGGTCCGCAAAAAAAAATGGAACACATACGGAATGTACTCCGTATGTCTTCTGTATCCGTTCTGTTTTTGCGGAACCATCTATTGAAAATTTTATGCCCAGCCCAATTTTTTCTATGTAATTACTGTATACTGTATATGCCATACGGAAAAACGGAATGGAACCGGAAACACTACTGAAACAAAAACGGAACGGACCGCAAAACTCTGAAAAAGCCATACGGTCGTGTGAACAAGCCCTAACCCAAATTAGAACGCCCACCCAGCGGCCAAATTACCACAATACGCACCCATTTTTAGTCCAGGACAACCTGAATTTGCCGGGGCTCTCTCTGAAAATTAGGGAGAGTCCCTGCAAATTCGGGACTGTTGGTAACTGTGAACTTCCACCTGTACTCAGGGTGTAGTGGATGGTGGTACATGTGCCACAGGTGCTGGATGCCAACAGTACGCTTTGCCTAGGCCCAGGGTAGTTATATACAGGGTTGGCGTAGAAAACTGAAACTTTTTCCTTGCATGAATCTTCTGCTCATTTTCTAAATACTTCACACCTAGATATTGCAGCTCCGTAAATGAATTACATGGGAAGTGGAATCTGATTGGTTGTGCTCTTCCAATTTTTCTTTTGTAGTTTTGATAAATTAGAAACTGTCTATAAAATACATATTGATTCACCGTTCACTATAATATTACTTTTTCCACTCTGCTTGAATTTTGGCTATTGAATCCCTAATGATGCTGTTACTTTTGCTTGCACAATATCACAGACCGCAGACCAGAATATTCATGTAATAGGTTATCTGCTCCAAATCAGCTTCTTATTACAGCAGCTAACACTAAATTTGAAATGATTTCGGCAGAAATGGAATTGTTAACTATTCGTTTTTGAAATCCTCTTCACCACTCCTTTGCTACTTCTCCGTGTCTCCCGCTGGTATCACGCAGACACTTGAACAGTCTTGTGAGATATTGCCTCTGGCACAACAATCACATGCTTTGGGAATAGTACAGTGGTAGCACAAAGAAGTAAAAAAGTAAGCAAACGTCAAACCGCAGGGAACATAACCCAGAAATCTAGGAATCGGGAAGTAATATTCAGCTGGGTATTAAGCTGGAAGCTTCCTCAAACTTCTGTTCATAAAATGTTGTTCTCCTTATAATTAGGATTTATGAGTAGCTTTTACTATTTTCTGTACTCATACTCTCAGACAGGCCTGCCAAATTTAGGGTATGGGCGACTAATGAACAGAAAAATCCGTCCCAGAGGTTTAAAATTTAGGCAGATTGATCATCGGTGCTGTCATTTGCATAAAATAATGTGGCTAATGAATGGTCAATACGCAGAAAACAATCTTTCGTCCGTCGCCAGGTTTCCTTGAGCGTATATGGCCAGTTTGCACAACTGTAATCGGGAATATGGACTTTAACGTATATGGCCGTGTCTGCAAAACGAACGTTCGCCAGATGATTGATTGATCATCTGCTGTTCAACCATCAAGCAACTTCTACCTAAGGGTATAGTCACACGTGGCAGTTTTGGTGCAGAAGTTTCTGAAAATATCCATGTATAGAGATGATTTCTGTAAGCCACATACAGATGCTTAGGACAGTTACAGAAATTTCAGAAACCGATCTGCAGCCGGCGAATGTCATTAAAAGGGTTGTCTGTAATGCATAAATATGGACAAACGAAAAAAAATAGTGTTCACCTGTATGACCCCGGTCACTTTTACTGCTACCGATCCTAAGTCCCCCTCTAGTCTGTGTTTACTTGGCGACAGCAGTGATGTGGCCATATAGACAGATGACCACCTCAGTGATAAACTGCATTAGAACTCAAAGGCTAGTGATTGCCTGCAGCAGTCACATGTGTATACCGCTGCAGCCAAGACTGCAGAGAGGCAAATGAGTGGCGGGGGGTCAGATGGGTGAGTCTTAATTTCTTCATAACACACTCTCTCCCTTTGGCCACATTTTTGAATAACCTGGACAACCCCTTTAAGCAAGATCTCTCATATTCAGCTAGCAGATGCACAACACATCACATGTCATATATCATGGCTGATTTCTCATAGTTTACAAAATGCAAGCCTCCTTCACAGAGGGTACATGTACCCATTGTATAAATGTTTTAGTGCATTTATAAGATGCCCAATGCAGGAACACTGCATGTTTGCCAACACTCCCAAATTTGCAGGAACTGTCCCTAATTTTCAGAAACAGTGCCTGCATATTCAGTCTGTCCCAGGCTGAAAATGGCCAAGGCTTTTGTAAGCCCCATCCATAAATGGGAAGTCCTGCATTGTTTGGGGGTGTTCCCAGAATGGGGCCTATTTGTCCTGACTTTACCAACTGCAGAGTTGGGACGTTTGGCCCAGTGTGCATGAGTTCTCAGTGCTGCCAGATATCTCTAGCGGCAACTTATCATTCTTGAACATGCCTGATCCTTCTTTCCCTCAGCATATCCTGAACAAACATCGGCCAGACATCTAATACAGCATTCGGTTATCTCCAGAAATCCTATACAAATGAATGCAGTAGCTTTGCGCATGCCCGACCGACCATTTAGGGGGCTCCACGGGGTACGGGATCCCCGTTCTTGTGATCAGTGAGGGTCCCAGCAGTAGGTCCCCCACCAATCTAATAGTCATCCCCCTATCCCATGAATAGGGGATAAATTCACATAACCAGAATACCCTTTGAAAGACCAGTTGTCTGGTGTTATGCAACAGCTACAGAAGTCTCTAAGGCTGTGTTCACACTGCTATTCGGTGCCTGTGTCGGCAGTTTGGTCACTTTTGAGGGCAAGGATAGCAAAGCCTGCAGCACTGTTTGTACAGTCAAAACAATGGGAAACCTTGACAGAACCCCAATGGTCCCATAATAAGTCAATGGGGTCCACTGCCTTCCGTTCCGAAATGTGACCATAGCCTAACTTGCTATCTAAGGGGACAAAAATGTAGTTGTGCCATGTAGGCAGTTGAATTGAGAAGTGCAGTGGGCTATGCTCTTTTTATTTTATTTTTTATACAGCTGGGGCTGCGGATCCTGAAGGATACCCTTTTACATATGGGCACCAGTCTATACGCAAGCGTTACACTGCAGACAGGTTGGGACTTTAGCTTCACCCCCTCTGTTTTATAATCCATTTAGCGCCTAAAACACAGAGGAAACTAAAGTTGTGCGTTTGACGTGCTGAGGACTGTCAAGTGTCAGGTTTCTCTGAATTTTGAAGCTATGCGGGGGTAGGAATTAATTATCCAAGGATGCTTTCTGAGTCACGCTTTCTCAAGTTAACATTAACCCCTGTACTGTTAAAGAAGGCAGCGGCCTTGAAGTGCGTGGTGCGCGGGTCATGGTGAGGTTAAAGTACAGGAGCACAGCATGCACGGCCGCCTTTTCATACAAACAAGGAACTCCCATATTCGTGATTGGCTGGGGTCCGGGCAGTCAGACACTACTCGCCTGTTCCTGTGCATAGATGATACATTTTGATTTTGTGAAAACAGCTTTGAGGGTCCCTACACCTTTGAATTTGGGACTAAATCAACCACAAAAAAAGGAACAACCGTTTGTTGGTTGTTTTTCTGCTTTTTTTTTTTTAGTGTTTTTTGCACACAGTTTTCTTTATGCTGTTTTCGTCCTATAGAGGAGGCGATGTCAAAACACCTGAAAAAGGTGCACACGGTGCAGATTCTGCATGTTTTTTTCTGTGTGGATACAGTCCCAGCAAAGTGAAAGAGATTTGACCCTTTGCTTTTATCTTGTGTGTGGATATTGTCCCGCTGTGCGGGTTTTGAAATCTGCAGCATGCCCACTATGTAGAGTGGTTTGCCATAGACTTCAACAGGGTTGTAACGTAAACAGAAAATCCACACCAAAAATTCAGACGGCCAGACCAAGGATCATCCTAGTGTTTTTGCCATAACACACAGGCAGTGAGGTCTTTATGTCCATATTGGACATGGATCTGACGAGCACCGTAGACCATTGTCTCCAGGGCTGTGATCTGTGAGATCCAGACCAAACTGGTGCATGCCCTGAGCTCCATTTGTATGCTGTATCTGGTTATCTTCATATGGCCTCCTAGGGTACATGAACATGGTCCAGGTGGGACAGTTGGTTATGTGTAGCCCGAGGTACAACCCCCAAAAACGTCTCTGGTGCACTCAGCCTGCTCCACCACATGTGTTGTAAGCAGGGGCGGACTGGGAACTTAAAGTAGAAAAAAAAATAAAGTAGCCTCATATTGTAGGCGGGTCCAGATTGACAGAAGGTGGGACAACAGAAGTAGACGGGACAAACTGCTGGGAGCCTGTTAAAATAATATGAAAAAACTTAAACCCCCCCCTTCCCAAGACCTCCCCAATCTAGAGTTACCAGCCAGGCTGGTATTTTACTTAGATTGCCCGTATCAGTTTAGATTTTTTTTTTTGTAATTGCAAAAAAATGTTATGGGTGCAAATAGAATTTACAATTACAAAAAATATATATATGCAGTATGTCAATACATGGAAAACTACAACTTTTTTTTAACCAGAATCAGGGGCGTAGCTAAAGGCTCATGGGCCCTGGTCCAAGGGTTCAGCTTGGGCCCCCCCTTTCCTCAGTGTTTTGTGGCTAGGGAAGCACATAGCCTTCATGCTGCCTGCGGCAAAAAATTTTAAACAGTAGACCCCCCCCATGCCAAATTCTTGACCTAACCCCTTCCCTCCAGCCAGAGCTATAACTTGACCAGCATGCACTTTCTATAATACTGGTATCTTCTTATGTGGCACAAGGGTCTTTGGGCCCCCTCAGGCTCCTGGGCCCGGTAGCGACTGCTACCTCTGCACCCCCTATAGCTACGCCCCTGACCAGAATATATCTTATTACTTATTAAAGGGCTTCTGTCACCCCCAAAACACTTTATTTTTTTTTGGGCTTGTTAAAATCCTTATTTAACGACTATTCCCTATATAGGGCCCTTACCTTTGTCTGTGGGTTCGTTTCCTTAAAAATCGATCTTTTAAAATATGCAAATCACTTCACTACCAGCAAGTAGGGCGTCTATTCGCTGGTAGCCGCTGCAAAAAAACGCCCCCTCCTCCTGTTGATTGACAGGGCCAGCGAGCGCTCTCCTCCTCCGGCTGGCCCTGTCAGCATTTCAAATCCTGCGCCTGTCTTCATTCGGCGCAGGCGCTCTGAGAGAAGGAGGCTCACCTCCTCAGCACTCACCGAAAGAGAAGACGTCATCGGCTCAGGCGCACTGAGGGAGTGCTGTTTTGGGAGGGAGTGAATTTGTTTTGGGGTGACAGAAGCCCTTTAACATTGAGCTCTATAGCTCAACAGTTAAGGTTTTTGCCTTTAATGTAGATGGTGATGAGCTTGAATCTAGGCAGAAACACTTCAAAAATAGAGGCTAAATAAAACTAAATACGCAGGGGTATCCCC
Source organism: Bufo bufo (assembly GCF_905171765.1). Classification (NCBI taxonomy): domain Eukaryota; kingdom Metazoa; phylum Chordata; class Amphibia; order Anura; family Bufonidae; genus Bufo; species Bufo bufo. The sequence goes on from NC_053391.1 coordinate 118,701,019, forward strand.
AACAGTGAAAATTTAAATTCCCCCCCCCCAAAAAAAAAGTGCAAAACCTAAAATATCAAATAACACCCAGTGTTAAGCCACACCCTATTTTAACCTGGGTAAACTTGGCCAGCATTTTTCTTGTTGGGAAAGGTGGCAACCCTACTCCGATCCCGTGCTGACACTCAGTCCTGTCTGCTAGGCTTCAGCCATGATCTAATGCAGGGATCAGCCACCTTTGGCACTCCATCTGCTGTGAAATACAACTCCCAGCATGCAAACATGCTCTGCTGTTCTTCTAACTCCCACAGAAGTGAATCAAGCATTCTGGGAGTTGTAGTTTCGGAACAGCTTAAGTGCTGGAGGTTGCTGATCCCTGATTAAAGGTGTATTCCCATTCCCATCCTAGCGCTATGCCCCCGTTGTCCGATACCTATCACTAAAATGAAGCCTAACATGAGGCCGGTAAACTGATGGCTGGGTCCAGTCACCACCAAGCCTTCCTATTGGCCCGCCGAAAATAACCGAGCGGTGCGCTTGTCTAATTTCAGATTTCCCCATATAAATGAATAGGACCGCACTGCACTTGCGCGGCCCCCACTCCCATTAATTTCTATGGGGCCGCTGGAAATAGCTAAGCCGGTGCTTGGCCATTTTAGGCAGCCCCAACGAAATAAATGGAGGGAAGCCGCGCATGCGCCCTCCAGGACTTTGCTGGCTCTGTTTACCAGATAGGTATCAGACAATGGGGGCATATCCTAGTGATATGCCCCCATTGTCTGAGATTACACAACCCCTTTAATGTGTTGGCTGCTGCAGTGACATCCAGTATATGTTGCAGCCAGTCACTGGCCTCAGCAGTGTATAGCAGGAGACTGCTGAGACCAGTGATTGGCTGCAGCGGTGTACAGGATGTCACTGCAGAGAGGCGATCTCCCCGCAGTTTGTCCGCATAGAAACTGAACACGGACTACCCTAACCTAGCATGTTTTCCATATTACCACCCCATGGCTGTATTGGTTGCCGGGCAGTCTTTAGTGACGTCACGGTGCAGACCAGTGATTGGTTGCCACGGTCATGTGACGTGGTGTACCTGCAACACATCTTTAGTAGACAGTGGTGCCAGGGAAATGAAACAGAAAGCAGAGTATATTGTATAAAGTATGGTTTGTGTATTTTGGGGTGTTCCACCTCTAGTGCAGGGGCGTAGCTATAGGGGGTGCAGAGGTAGCAGTCGCTACCGGGCCCAGGAGCCTGAGGGGCCCAAAGACCCTTGTGCCACATAAGAAGACACTAGTATTATAGAAAGTGCATGCAAGTTACACCTCTGGCTGGAAAGAAGGGGTTATTTGGTATGGAGGGGGGGGGGGGGGGTGCAGTTTCAATGTTTCCCTTACACAGCACGAAGGTTTGAGGGAAGGGGGGCCCAAGCTGAACTCTTGCCCCAGGGCCCGTGAGCCTTTAGCTGCGCCCCTGCTCTAGTGTATTTATTCAGTAGGGTTGCCATGTCTGAACCCTGTAGCAATGGAAATAGGTGGCACCACAAATCCCAGCCTGCCCTATACGGAGCTGAGCACGTCAGCTGCCCGATACTGGTCTGACTTGGCGGGAGATGACGCCGCCTCCCCAGCACAAGGGCGGCTGGATGACACAGAGTCTGCCAGAGTCTCCTCAGCCGCCTGTCATGTGTGGAGGCTGCGAGGATGGTGACGTAGTAGCGTATTGTGTTTCCAGGCGACTTTGTCCCGCCCACTTTTTTGAGCGAGACTCAGGAAAGCTCCGCCTCTGATATCACGTGAGCGCGCCTCGAAAGAGAGAAAAAAAAAATCTCCGTGCGAGGAACAGAGCGGGGGCGTCATCTCCGCCCTACTCCACGTGCGCAAGGAGCACATGGCTACCCCGAGTCCGCTTACGTCACCCGAGCCCCGCCCCCTGACTGATGCTAGAGGTGGGGGGAGGGGGATACGGCGCCAGCGGCCACACGAGATCCGCAACGCGTGTTACTGTGTTTGAGGTCAGGCGGGGGGCGGGGCTGGTCGATAGCTACAAGATGACAGAGTAGTAATAGTGCTGCCCCCTGCAGGGAACACGGAGAATTGCAGCGCTGCTACGCTAGACAGAAGCTTTCAGTGGCGTGCTGTGTTCCCTATTTGCGAGGTGTCACTGGTCGAAGGCGGTTTACATGTAGATGTGATGAAGAGAACTTGTGTTTATGAATAATTTAAACGGGAAAAACACTCATGTTTTGTGTTTTTTTGTTTTTTATTTTTGTGAGGAAAATTCGTATCTAGAAGTGTTAGGAAGGATCCATGAGGGAAATACAATATCTCCTTATGGAGAGTGAGGAGTCTTAGGGTACTTTCACACTAGCAGCACGGACCTCTGGCAGGCTGTTCCGTCGGGTGAATCGCTAGTGTCGCCGTATCGCTAGTGACCGTGTGCCCCCGGACTGCCGCTTTGTCCCTGTGGACTATAATGGAGGCACGGCGAGATGCTGCCGGAATAAGGCCTCTTTCACACTTGCGTTGTCCGGATCCGTCGTGTACTCCATTTGCCGGAAGTGCTCGCAAGTGAACTGAAAGCATTTGAAGACGGATCCGTCTTCAAAATGCGTTCAGTGTTACTATGGCAGCCAGGACGCTATTAAAGTCCTGGCTGCCATAGTAGCGGGGGAGCGGTATACTTACCGTCCGTGCGGCTCCCGGGCGCTCCAGAATGATGTCACAGCGCACCCTGCGCATGGATGACGTGATCCATGCGATCACGTCATCCATGCGCGTGGGGCGCCCTGACGTCACTCTGAAGCGCCCGGGGAGCCGCACGGACGGTAAGTATACTGCTCCCCCGCTCCCCACTACACTTTACCATGGCAAACAGGACTTTAGTGTCCTGGCAGCCATGGTAACCATTCAGAAAAAGCTAAACGTCGGATCCGGTAATGCGCCGAAACGACGTTTAGCTTAAGGCCGGATCCGGATTAATGCCTTTCAATGGGCATTAATTCCGGATCCGGCCTTGCGGCAAGTGTTCAGGATTTTTGGCCGGAGCAAAAAGCGCAGCATGCTGCGGTATTTTCTCCGGCCAAAAAACGTTCCGTTCTGGAACTGAAGACATCCTGATGCATCCTGAACGGATTTCTCTCCATTCAGAATGCATGGGGATAATCCTGATCAGGATTCTTCCGGCATAGAGCCCCGCCGACGGAACTCTATGCCGGAAAAGAACAACGCAAGTGTGAAAGAGCCCTAAAACTACGACATGTCCGACATTTATTCCGGCAGCCTCTCGCCGTGCGCTGCCGTGCCTCGCCGGAACTCCACACCGCCACCATTATAGTCAATAGGGTTGGAGCGGCATTCCGGAGGCACGCGGTCACTAGCGGCACGACGGAACAGCCTGCCGGAAGTCCGTGCCGCTAGTGGGAAAGTAGCCTTACAGCTATAGGCCAGGCAGAGGCAGATTCCGTAGCGCCCCCCAAAGTACGGAACGGCCGCTACACATTCGTGTGGATGAGCCACTTTTCCTTTACACCAGTTTTAATAAATCTCCCCTAGGACTTTTCATTTTTTCTATGAATTTGGGCCACGTCATTTTTTCTGGAGGCTGTTCTGGAAAACATATATTAGGCCCTCCTTTTATGTGTTATTTTTTATTTATTTTTTTGTCTTTGGACTCAAGGAAAACATAATGCTCCCAATGGGCATAAATAATACCACAATACAATGTCCATATTATTACTACCATTAGTATTCACATTGGGCAAATACAGTGAGGAACAGAAGTATTTGAACACCCTGCGATTTTGCAAGTTCTCCCACTTAGAACTCACAGAGGGGTCTGAAATTCACATTGTGGGTGCATTCCCACTCTCTGAGACGATAAAAAAAAATCAGGAAATCACATTGTATGTATTTGTCTTGCACTGCTGAACATAAGTATTTGAACACCTGAGAAAATCAGTGTTCATATTTGGTACAGAAGCCTTTGTTTGCAATTACAGAGGTCAAGTGTTTCCTGTGGTTCTTGACCAGGTTTGCACACACTGCAACAGGGATTTTGGCCCACTCCTCCACACAGATCTCCTCTAGATCTGTCAGGTTTCGGGTCGGGGCTGTCGCTGAGCTTCAGCCCAAAAATATAACAATTTGGCATAGTGCGGCCTTTTTCAAGCTCTTGGAGTGGCGGTGTGCACTAATTTTCCAAAAAACTATATGTGAGCGCTTCTCTCTCCTCATTCTAGGGATCGGTGGGGGTCTCAGCACACAGACCCATCAACCCCCTTCCCCCATCCCCCGTCATCATTTGAAACTTTTAATATGTCTGTATGAGATAAAAAGTTTTTTTTTTGAAAGTTAGTGATGCTCACCACCGCCCCATTCCAATGAGGACAACAGGACCATCTGTTCTGGCAATTGGTGGCGGTCCTAATGGTCAGATCCCCAATGATCTAGCAGTTATCGGCTATCCGATAAACCTGCTCATTACTCTTTATAACCAGACTACCCCTTTAAGGGTGAATTCACACGACCGTATAAATGGATCCGCATCTGTTCCGCACTTTTGCGGAATGGGTACGGACCCATTCATTTCAATGGGGCCTCAAAAGATGCGGACAGCACGCCGCAAAAAATATGGAGCATATCCTATTCTTGTGCGACAAGAATAGGCATTCTCTATATAGCACCGGCCATGTGCGGCCCGCAAAATACGTAACGCACACGGCCGTTATCCGTGCTTTGCGGATCTGCAATTTGCGGACCGCAAAACACTTACGGTTGTGTGAATTCACCCTTAAGAGTCAAAAAGACAGGGTGATGTCATCAATCATAGGAAACATTAAAAATGACTGTAACAGATTATTTGCAGCCCCTTTGATGCCGTTGAATCTTTTCTCGTGTCCTACTACTTCATGCATCATGTTCTACCTTTTTCTGGGTTGGTGGTAAGGTATACTTTTATGCTGTTTTTGGATTTGCTGTATGTTGAGGTCTCCGCTCTCCCTGATACTCTGCGCACGTGCTTCAGTGGATGCCTACGGGAATGTGTGTGGTCTCCGGCAGCATGGCATGTGCTGCGGATCTTGGCATCAAGCTCTCTGTTTACTAGTAGAGAATCACATCCCAGAGCAGCATGGCGTCTGTATTCTGCTTGCGTAAATGGCAAAGGTTTCGTTCTGTGTGTGTGGGTGGCGGTATAAAATAGCTGATTATCTGCCAGGGTTCTCATTTCCACCACAGAATCTTTGGAATGATGAGGGATGAGGAGATTAGGGAGAATTCAGGAGGAAATATGAAACCTGACGGAACTTTGTAGTGTCAGACTCTGCAGATGAAGGGGTTTAACGCTGGAGACTGAACTCTGCTTTAGCTTGTCATGTATAAAAGGGTATCCAGCCTCGTGTGGAAGAGAAAGGATATTCTCCAACATAGCCGCAATAACATACAAAATAATCCTACCTTCCAACTTTTAAAAAACCTGTAGAGGGACAACAGCAGCGCCGTGGCGAATCTTTTTTTCTCTAAGCCACACCTTTAACTCCGCCAAGTAGTTATTCCCCCTTAGTGACCCTTGGTGTTGATAAAATTAAAAAGTAATACTCATCTAGCCCCGTTCCCCGATGATAAGAGCACATCTTGCTCTCCCAGCAGCAGAAATGATTCGGTGACATTATGGTAGTTTGTTCCAGCACCAGCATGTAGTTTATATCATATCCAGTTAATTCCAATATGAAATGTTTAAAAAAACAAAAAAAAACTAGCTTCTGCTCACCTTGCCGTTCCGACAGGGCTGGCGCTCCACACTCGACACCGCAGCCGGCCGATCACTGGCTGCAGCGAAGACTCACCTCAGTGATGATTGGCTGAGTGTCACCCCATCCATTTCCTGCCGTGTTGAGAGAGGAGCAGGGAGTGGAGAGCTAACACCATAAGAACGGTATTGTTGGAGGATCGGCGAGATCAGTATAAGCTAGCTTTCTTTAAAGGGGTTGTCTCACTTCAGCCAATGGCATTTACCATGTAGAGAAAGTTAATAGAAGGCACTTCCTAATGTACTGTGATTGTCCATATTGCCTTTTGGATTCATTTTTCCATCACATTACCGTATTTTTCGCTTTATAAGATGCACCCGATGATAAGACGCACCCCAGCTTTAAGAGGAGGAAAATAAGAAAAAAGTATTTTTCATCAGACGTCAGATTCTCAGATAGGACCCCCATAAATAACAGGACATCAGATCAGGCCCCCATAAATATCAGGACATCAGATCAGGCCCCATATCTGGACATCACATCAGCCCATCATGTCCGAATCCCATCAGACCTTATATCAGCCCATAGTGAGACCCCCATCAGACCTCAGATCAGCCCACATAGTGTGACCTCCATCAGACCTCAGATCAGCCCATAGTGTGACCTCCATCAGACCTCAGATCAGCCCATAGTGACATCCCCATCAGACCTCAGATCAGATTAAAATAAAAACCATCTCTTACCTGTCCTGCGCCGCGGCTCCTCTCCACCTCCGGCAGAAGTTGCGCTCCCCTGTCTTTCCGTCCTGCACTGCTCTCTCACCTGACTGCTTGCAGCGTTAGGTCATAGTGCGCATAATAGAAGTGCTCGCTAGTATTCGCTTTACAAGACGCACAGCCATTCCCCCCCCCCCACACTTTTTGGGGGAAAGAAGTGCATCTTATAAAGCGAAAAATTCGGTATATACTTCTTGTTTCCATCGTTACGACCACCCTGTAGTTCAGCAGCGGTGGTCGTGCCTGCACACTATAGAAAAAAGTGCCAGCCTCTCTGGTGGCCAGAACTGCAGGAAGGTCCATAGGCCAGAGTTTTATCCAGTGACCACCGCTGCTGGATTACAGGGTGGTCGTAACCAAAATGAGCAGTGTATAATGTGATGGAAGAATAAATCAAGCCAGTAAAGGAGGCAATATGGACAATCACAATACATTAGTAAGTGCCTTGTATTAACTTTCTCTACATGATAAATAGCACTTGCTGAAGTCAGACAACCCCTTTAGCCATTTCATGGTCATCCAACATGTTTTTCTACTAGAATACCCCTTTAACACCCTGACTGATACATTGTAACAACTACTGCAGCTCTATTGGTTCACAGAGCCTTGTCTAGGCTGTATACCGTTTTATTCCCTTCTTCGCTGGGAGCAGGACTTGGGATGTCCAGGTTCTCAACCGAAAAAAAATAGTTACATTCACTGACAACAGAGAAATTGAAATTTGTGATCACTTAAAGCAGATTAGGAAATGATATAACGTTTCATTAGGCAATGATTAGGCCTCATTTGCATAAAACTGGAGAACCCCTGTCAGTTGCTCATCACTTGCTCCTTAGCGACAGACTACAGCCTGCGTGTTTAGCATAACAATGAGAGCTGATAGAGTGACCGTCCGCGAGCAGACAGAGGCAAGTGACCAGAATTGTAAGCGGGATCGTCGCTCCTCAGTAACTATGCTGGAAGCGCCAATGCAGATTTATCAAAACTGCCCAAACTAAAAACTGACTTTGTTGCCCATGGCAACCAGCCTGTGCTGTGATTAGTTGCTATGGGAAACAGACTGTTTATCCTTGGCAGTGGCGTGGTATGTGGCCCGCAGATGGTTGGTGTCTGTGGTCTGGTCGTGCCCTGTGTTTACAGGCAGCGTGATGTTCTATTGACTTTACGTGATCAGCGATGGGAAGGAATAAGTGGGTCACCGCAGAGCATTCTTGTAGTTTACATTCCGTTTTTGTCTGTTTTCGATGAATCTGTGTAGATAGGGTAAAATAGTCTAAAGCTATGGTGTTTGTTAAAGGGAACCTATCACCGGGATTTTGTTTATAGAGCTGAGGACATGGGTTGCTAGATGGCCACTAGCACATCCGCAATACCCAGTCCCCATAGCTCTGTGTGCTTTTATTGTGTAAAAAAAACGATTTGATACATATGCAAATTAACCTGAGATGAGTCCAGCGTGAAGGAGCCCAGCACCGCCCCGCATTCTCAGAATCTCCTCCTTGCTCCCTGACGTCAGAAAGCTAGAGCGCCGTAATCTCGCAATGCGCGAGCTAGCGCATGCACAGTTTGTTCCCTGAGGCTGATGTCAGCACAAGGACGGAACACTATGATGACACTGTGCATGCGCTAGCACGCGCATCGCGAGATTACGGCGCTCTAGGTTTCTGACGTCGGGGAGCAAGGAGGAGATTCTGAGGATGGGGGGCGGTGCTAGGATCCTTCACGCTGGACTCATCTCAGGGACAGGACTCATCTCAGGTTAATTTGCATATGTATCAAATCATTTTTTTTACACAATAAAAGCACACAGAGCTATGGGGACTGGGTATTGCGGATGTGCTAGCGGCCATCTAGCAACCCATGTCCTCAGCTCTATACCCAAAATCCCGGTGTCAAGTTCCCTTTAACCACTACAGGACCGCCGTACGCAGGATTGCGTCTTTGCGGCGGCCCTGTTATTCCGAGTGGACTCACCGGCGCGTCATCTCGCGAGACGCGAGATTTCCTGTGAACGCGCGCACGCGTTCACAGGAACTGCAGGTAATCGAGTGGATCTGCAGCCTGCCAGCGGCGATCATTCGCTGGCAGGCTGTAGATCCGATTTTTTCAACCCCTTAAAGGTATATTAGACGCTGTTTTGATATCAGCGTCTAATATACCTGCTACCTGGTCCTCTGGTGGTCCCTTTTGCTTGGATCGACCACCAGAGGACACATGCAGCTCTGTAAAGTAGCACCAAACACCACTACACTACACCCCCCCCTGCCCTTATTAACCCCTTATTAACCCCTGATCACCCCATATAGACTCCCTGATCACCCCCCTGTCACTGATCACCCCCCTGTCATTGATCAACCCCCTGTAAGGCTCCATTCAGACGTCCGTATGTGTTTTGCGGATCCGCGGATCCACAAAACACATACGGACGTCTGAATGGAGCCTGACAGGGGGGTGATCAATGACAGGGGGGTGATCACCCCATATTAGACTCCCTGATCACCCCCCTGTCATTGATCACCCCCCTGTAAGGCTCCATTCAGACGTCCGTATGTGTTTTGCGGATACGCAAAACACATACGGACGTCTGAATGGAGCCTTACAGGAGGTTGATCACCCCATATAGACTCCCTGATCACCCCCCTGTCATTGATCACCCCCCTATAAGGCTCCATTCAGACGTCCGTATGTGTTTTGAGGATCAACGGATCCGCAAAACACGGACACCGCGGATCCGCAAAACACGGACACCGGCAATGTGCTTTCCGCATTTTGTGGATCCGCACATTGCCAGAACTATAAAGAAAATGCCTTTTCTTGTCCGCAATTGCGGACAAGAATAGGACTTGTTCTATAGGCTCTACAAAAAACGCAGTGTTCGCCCCGATCAGGCCTGATCTTGTGCGCACACTTGCGTTCAGTCCGCCCCACCACAGTGACAGAATTTTTTTTTTCTGATCACTGCAAAAACACCGTAAAATCGCTCCGGCGCTATAAAAAGATCACTTTTGAGGGGCATGGCAAGTTCATAGAAGATTTTATTTTTTTGTCACAAGTTAGCGGAAATTGATTTTTTTTGTTTTTGTTTTTTCTTACAAAGTCTCATATTCCACTAACGTGACAAAAAATTAAATCTCACATGAACTCACCATACCCCTCACGGAATCCAAATGCGTAAAATTTTTTAGACATTTATATTCCAGACTTCTTCTCACGCTTTAGGGCCCCTGAAATGCCAGGGCAGTATAAATACCCCACAAGTGACCCCATTTCGGAAAGAAGACACCCCAAGGTATTTCGTGAGGGGCATGGCGAGTTCATGTAAAATTTTATTTTTTGTCACAAGTTAGTGGAATATGAGACTTTGTAAGGAAAAAATAAATAAAAAATCATCATTTTCCGCTAACTTGTGCCAAAAAAAAAATATTCTAGGAACTCGCCATGCCCCTCACGGAATACCTTGGGGTGTCTTCTTTCCAAAATGGAGTCACTTGTGGGGTATTTATACTGCCCTGGCCTTTTAGGGGACCTAAAGCGTGAGAAGTAGTTTGTAATCCAAATGCGTAAAAAATGCCCTGTGAAATCGTAAAGATTCTCATTGGAATTTGGGCCCCTTTGCGCACCTCGGCTGCAAAAAAGTGTCACACATGTGGTATCGCTGTACTCAGGAGAAGTAGGGCAATGTGTTTTGGGGTGTATTTTTACATATACCCATGCTGGGTGAGAGGAATATCTCTGTAAATTGACAATTTTTTTAAAAAGTTGTCATTTACAGAGATATTTCTCTAACCCAGCATGGGTATATGTAAAAATACACCCCAAAACACATTGCCCTACTTCTCCTGAGTACGGCGATACCAGATGTGTGACACTTTTTTGCAGCCTAGGTGCGTAAAGGGGCCGAAAGTCCAACGAGTACCTTTAGGCTTTACAGGGTTGCTCACAATTTAGCCTTGCCCAAAATGCCAGAACAGTAAACACACCCCACAAATTACCCCATTTCGGAAAGAAGACACCCCAAGGTATTCGCTGAGGGGCATATTGAGTCCATGAAAGATTGAACTTTTTGTCACAAGTTAGCGGAAAGGGAGACTTTGTGAGAAAAAAAAATAAAAAATCAATTTCTGCTAACTTGTGCCAAAAAAAAAAAAACTTCTATGAACTCGCCATGCCCCTCACGGAATACCTTGGGGTGTCTTCTTTCTAAAATGGGGTCACATGGGGGGTATTTATACTGCCCTGGCATTTTAGGGGCCCTAAAGCGTGAGACGAAGTCTGGAATCCAAATGTCTAAAAATGCCCTCCTAAAAGGAATTTGGGCCCCTTTGTGCACCTAGGCTGCAAAAAAGTGTCACACATGTGGCATCGCCGTACTCAGGAGAAGTTGGGGTGTCATTTTACATATACCCATGCTGGGTGAGATAAATATATCGGTCAAATGCCAACTTTGTATAAAAAAATGGGAAAAGTTGTCTTTTAGAGAGATATTTCTCTCACCCAGCATGGGTATATGTAGAAAGACACCCCAAAACACATTGCCCAACTTCTCCTGAGTGCGGCGATACCACATGTGTGACACTTTTTTGCAGCCTAGGTGGGCAAAGGGGCCCACATTCCAAAGAGCACCTTTAGGATTTCACAGGGCATTTTTTACACATTTTGATTTCAAACTACTTCTCACGCATTAGGGCCCCTAAAATGCCAGGGCAATATAACTACCCCACAAGTGACCCCATTTTGGAAAGAAGACACCCCAAGGTATTTCGTGATGGGCATAGTGAGTTCATGGAAGTTTTTATTTTTTGTCACAAGTTAGTGGAATATGAGACTTTGTAAGGAAAGAAAAATAAAAAATCATCATTTTCCGCTAACTTGTGACAAAAAATAAAAAGTTCTATGAACCCACTATGCCCATTAGCGAATACCTTAGGGTGTCTACTTTCCGAAATGGGGTCATTTGTGGGGTGTTTGTACTGTCTGGCCATTGTAGAACCTCAGGAAACATGACAGGTGCTCAGAAAGTCAGAGCTGCTTCAAAAAGCGGAAATTCACATTTTTGTACCATAGTTTGTAAACGCTATAACTTTTACCAAAACCATTTTTTTTTACCCAAAGACATGTAGAACAATAAATTTTTAGAGAATTTTTTTTATAGAAATGTAGTTTTTTTGGAAACATTTTACAACTGAAAGTGAAAAATGTCATTTTTTTGCAAAAATTTCGTTAAATTTCGATTAATAATAAAAAAAAGTTAAAATGTCAGCTGCAGTGAAATACCACCAAATGAAAGCTCTATTAGTGAGAAGAAAAGGAGGTAAAATTCATTTGGGTGGTAAGTTGTATGACCGAGCAATAAACGGTGAAAGTAGTGTAGTGCAGAATTGTAAAAAGTGGTCTGGTCATTAAGGGTGTGGTTAAAGGGGTGTTTCAGGTTCTGGATATTGATGACCTATCGTTAGGATAGATAATCAGTATGAGATCTGTGGGGGGTCCGACACCCAAGACCTCCACTCATCAGCCATTCTTATTGGCCGCCCAGTGCCGTAAAAAAAACATTGGACGAACCCGAAGCAGAAAGCTCCATCCACTGTGTAGTGGCCGTGCTGGGGTCCTGCAGTTCAGCTCCCATCTACCCCTTTAAAGGGCTTCTGTCACCCCCCAAACAGCAATTTTCAGTATTGGACTTAATATAATTGCTAATGTACGCAGAGTCCATATATACCCCTCTTACCTCTGGCTGTGCTTTAAATTCTTTAAAAATAGTACTTTTGTGATATGCAAATGTCTTCACTACCAGCAAGTTGGGTGGACTTGCTGGTAGCCGCCGCATCCTCGGTCTAAAAAAACGCCCGTGCCATATGTTTGCTACCACTGCCTTAGACTGTGTAGGACCCCACCCTATGTAGTAACACAAATAATGGGAGCAGCACAAAACAGTCGGGAGAGGCGTCAGGTCCTTTGGCACAGGCTGATCCCTACAATGTCCGCTTCTGCTTTTATTACCCCATATAAAGATACTGCTGATCAGCTAATGGTATCTTATAGGGGTCATAAAATGCTTGTTTGTGAGAAGGACATCTCCCTGTGTCGACAAATGCAAAAAGATAACGTACTAGCGGTCATTCTTCTCTGTACACTAATAATGTTGAATACTGTGCGTGACCACATGTACACAGCGCTATTCTACGCCTCTAGTATGAGGTTGTGACGTGCAGTGCCTCACTGTGCTCTCATGCAATAGCAAAGCATAGAGCACCGGCCTAAAGGAGAAATTCACCATCAACCGAAAGCTGTCTAGCGAGACAGTCTCTTTCCATGGGAGTTCCGTCAATTGTACAATATGCAATCATCAGACTATCACACAGCAGCAGATGTTCAGTAGCTAAAGGGTTAGGCTACTTTCACACTCGCGTTTTGTGCGGATCCGTCATGGACGGATCTGTTCAGATAATACGACGGTCTGCATCTGTTCAGAACGGATCCGTTTGTATTATCTTTAACATAGCCAAGATGGATCCATCATGAACTCCATTGAAAGTCAATGGAGGACGGATCCGTTTTCTATTGTGTCAGTGAAAACGGATCCGTCCCCATTGACTTACATTGTGTGTCAGAACGGATCCGTTTGGCTCAGTTTTATCAGACGGACACCAAAGCGGAATAGAGACTCAACTGATGCATTCTGAGCGGATCCTTTTCCATTCAGACTGCATTAGAATGCAAACTGATCCGTTTTGGACCGCTTGTGAGAGCCCTGAACGGATCTCACAAACGGAAACCAAAACGCGAGTGTGAAAGTAGCCTTAATCTGTCTCCACAACTCTTCTGTCATGCCCGACATGAACATCCTCACATATTATCTCTCTGGGTCCCTACCAGAGTGGGCCACGTGTATG